>NC_085049.1:27523749-27835255 GCF_963662255.1 Cinclus cinclus
TGTGTTAAGTCTGAAATTGTACACACCAGGCAGTGGGAAGCAAAGATAACTTCCCCTTCCACCCTTCCATCTGTGCATGACTCAACGCCTCCAGGGTGAAACCCAGTGATCTCTGCTCCCAAATGTTTCTCACTGGGAAAGACCTTTCCAGGGAACAGTACTGGCAGAGCTGAGGTCTGTGAGCCTCCTTTGTAGGCAGAGCAGTTCAGGGCTGGACACAGAGGACATATCACTGAGGTATCTTTTTCAAATGCCAGACTTGCTCTGCAGGTACTCTCAAGGAGTTGCAGGTTGCCAGGAGCCCAGGAGAAGCACGGCCCTTTGGGGTGGTGACTCAAGCCTAAGATCTCTTTCTCTTGCATTTGGCACTGCAACAAGCACTAAGGGACTGCTGATTCACACCAGGCTGCTGAGCCTTGCAAAAGAATCCAGTTTGATAAATCCCTTTTATGCCACCTGTGTGTCTGTGCACTCTTTGGCCAGCAGCCACGTGACTGCAGTGTGCTCTGGCAAGTGTCATGGATACAGGTCCAGTCCAGCTCTTCAAACAGGACACAGGCACCACTTATTAAAGCTTTAGGTTTCATGAGTGATCTTTAAAATGCTGCAGGTCTTTGAAGAACAGTTTCAAGTTGCTGAGCACATTTTCATGGGTTCATTCAGCCTTCTGCAGGGAACACGGTTGAGCTGCATGTTGCTCGCAGTTGAGACTGAGATGTCAGTAGTACAGAGGCTAAAAAGTACTGAGGTACACAAGAACCATCAGACCCTTCCCGAAAGGGCTGATTTGGATAGGGACTGGCACACAGATCTCTCTGGGGAAGTATTCCCTTGGTCAGAACAATGATACTGCAGCAACCTGGGACATTTGTGGTGGCCTTCCCACCACACAGCACCCTGTGAAGCTGCTGCTTCTTGGTAGCCACCTTGAACACAGGTGGCCAATAGAGAAACTGAACACAACAGCTGCAACTACATAGAAACCCTTCTTCCTCTCCTGGGAAAACTTGCTCCAAGACCAGCTTGACTTGCTCTAAAAGACACCTTGACAAGTTGCAACAGCTTCTACAGAGGGACACACTGGCTGTTCAGCCTGGTTGCTTCCACTCCAAAGGCAAGCATATGTGATCAAAAGCCCCAAAGCTGACTCCCTCTTTGGGTTTAGGATACTGCATGATTTCTGAAAAACACCATTGAATCAAACATCCTGCTGCAGTTTAATGCCAGGAAGTCCTGTGGTCCCTGCACTAACCAAACTGCTCAAAATATGCTGGCATTTGGCATTTTAAGACTGTTTGAATATGTATCTTTAAAAATTTTTTTATAAGCTCTGCCACAGTAGGATTTGTTTTACAAACACCTTCGGATTTCTGACACCGTGTCACATCTGGATTTACTTATGATGGATTACAGATCTGGTTTACAACATTTAGCAGGCACAGGAGCTTCCAAGCATTGTCCCATTACTTCACACAGCACTGCTGCAAATCCCACCACGAGGATGCCAAGCTCCACCAGCTCTCTGGGGACCCTCACTGACTCACACCAATGTGGCAGGTGAAGAAATGAGTATTGAGATGATCTGAAGAGACAGCACTATTGTCTGACATCCAAACTTCATCCTTGGGTTTCTTCTTTTCCGTAATCACCGGGCAAAAAGGGAGAAACCTGTGAGGCCAATATTTGCAATCCTGGATTTGTTTGTGTAGCACACGGTAAAGTGTTCTTCCTGATGATTAATTACCTTTTGCTGGGGATGACCACATTTAAAGTGTCTACTCCAATTCTTTCAGATCTGCCTTTGATAACAATGACCACTTTGTGTTGTTGATACAGCTGTGGTTTCTGGCAGAGACAGAGGCAATTGCTGGTATTGGTCAGATCCACAACAAGCTTTTGAGATCTGGAAAAAGGAAGCCTTGATTTTAAGCCCATGCAAGCTTTTCTTTCTAAAGAGCTCTTTGAATCACAAAGATCTCCTGCTCAGGCCATTAAAAACTGCCCAGCTTGTGGCACCGTGTGACATCAGGTGATTTTAGCTGAAAGATGCCTTCTAAAAGGTTGATTGGCAGTGTCTGGAGCTGCATGCCAGGCAACACCCCTTTGAAACAAAAGCAGCTCTCATGCTGCAGTGTCTAACCCGTGCCACAGTGTCCACTGCCCCAGGACTAAAGTTAACAGTGCAGGAATGAACAAAAGCTGGGGGAATACTACACAGACCAACACAATTTGAACAAAGTCATTTCCCTGGGTTGCAAGGCAAAGTATACTCCAGTATCCATAGTGACAGAGAAAAAACCCACCCAAAAACTAATAAACCAAATTCTTTCCTTTTCCGCTACCAAGCTGTGGATTGACAGGTATTTAAACACTCAATGCTCATTCTAAAGATGGAAAAGAAAGTATTTCACTTGCTCTACACTTGTTAGATGCATTTTTTGGCTCAGCTTGAAAACATTTCACAGTTCATGCAGTATTTGGCAGGAGACCTTTCAGCTTTCTTTTCCCACAGACTGATTTTATAGCAATTAAAGGACATAAATAAATTGTACACATCATTTCTCTGTCATTCAGACCCAGACACACCTTTTCAAACATGGACAGATAGTTATTGATAGCGCCCACATGAAGAACAGCAAAGATGAATGATAAACATAATTTATTGTGCATCTTTCACTGTGTCACCTGCACTCTTCCCGTTAATCCATCTCAGCTGGATTATTTCTAGCATTCCTAACCTCTGAGCAGTTTCCAACAGCTGCTTTTATAGTTTTTTTTCATTCTTTTCAGCTATTTCCAAAAAGTGTTTCTTTTCTTTCCTCTCAAATTGGCATTTTCACTCCTAGAGCAAATACTACTTAATGCTCATTGTGTTCCTGTCCCAGGAAAAATAGAATTTGGACAGAAGATCCTGTATCTGCAACAGCATCAGCTTTCAAAATATGAAAGGTCCACCTATGAGTAGAAGAGACTGTTCACCTTAGGAAAAGCTCATGAAGTACATTTGTGACTGGCCATTCTGTCACTGAACTGGATTAAAATACAGTTCTTACTTAATTTTGAGGGTCACTTTCTTTCTTTTCTGCATTTCATGCCTTTACAGTACTTTGGGATAATTTCCAAGCTTTTGCTCCGCAAAAATGAGCCAGAGAAACTTCGTATTTTGCAAGAGGAAAAGAAAAAAGACTCCTGAAATTGCTCAGAGGAAGGTCTCAGAAACCTCAAATATTAAAAGTCTCATAGAGAGCTGACAAATCTATGGTAAAAAATTGAATCTGAGCCCTGTAGTCTAACAGACCCTGGATCTTTTAAACATAATAATTCATTTCTCACAGGAAGAAAAAGCTGTTTATGAGATATTTAGAGATTCTAGAAACTGTGTTTCTATAGCTTTCTCCCAGTCTCTTTACAGGCCTGTACAGCTGGATTAAGTCCTAAGGACCCTAGATATCCTGACAAAAGATAAAGGGGTGGGAAAAGAACACCAAAACCCATCAATGTGCTTTCTATTAGAGATATCACACCCATGCTCAGAATACATGATGTTTACATAGTATCATGTAAAGATGTGATAGGAAAAGATTTGTTAAATAAATGCTCATTCTAAAGTGATGTCTCAACCACCCCCCCAAAGTTCCCTGCCATTTTCTGATACCACCCAGCTCTCATGTAGAGATTACAATGTCAATCTGTGTCCTTAAAATTTTTTTCTAAGAATGTACAATTTATCCTACAGAGGAAGAAAAAATTATTTGAGAGCCTGTGGTCATAGATCATAGATAAATCATATATGTTACACAGAGATCTAGTGTTTGTATGAATTCTCTCACTTTCAATACAAATCTAAATGATCTGTATGAAATGTGTGGTTTAAGTATCCAGAATACCAAGTCTGTACACACATAATGTATCAGTGATTATAAAGAGGCAAAATTTCCCCTTTCTGAACCAAGACAGCTGCCAAAACCAGCAAGCAGATAGTGCTACAGCTTCCCTTTCCCCAGCCTTTCTGTTCCTGAGATGAGATTGCCTGAGCTCTGCCCATAGAGAGCCCTGCATCCATGTAGAACAAATTTTTCCCCTTCATTTTCTTCTAGAAGGGGCCTCTCCATTCTTTGCCCCAGTGCTCAGTCCCAGAGCTGCAGGCTGCTGCCTGGAAGTTGTGAAAACAGACAGCTTAGGGGCATTGTACACTCCTGAAACCTGAGCGTGCTCTGAAGTGTCATTACTCATCCAGGCAGCTTTTCTTACCCCAGCCTTGGCGAACTTTCCTCCCTGAATCCTCAAGTGCTTCAAGGGCTGGAGAGCTGCCAGCCACCAGCTGCACACAAGATCTTAAAGAAACCTGGACCCATTTTCATAATTTAGGAGAGCAAACAAATGCATTTTTAAATTGAGCAGATTCAAAACAGAAGGGGGAAGTCCTCTGTCTCATTTCCCCATTCCACATCCTTTACTTTCATCCCCATAAGAAAGAAGAAGTCTTTAGAAACCAATATGAAAATATAAGATGAAAAATTAAGAAGATTTTGTGACATCAGGGAAAAAGTCAGATGGGACAGTGATCTCTGCACAAGGCTTGATCCCTGGAAACACAAGCACAGCTCAGCAGGGAACAGTGCAGCATCATGGAGCAAAAGGAGGGGTTTTGCTTCCTCAGCACCAGGGATCTGCTCTGAAATTGTCTGGAGGAAGTGGAATTTGGTTCTCCTTGGGGATGAGAAGCAGCACTTTTTGCAAGCTGCAAAATGAAATTATGATTCATGGCCTAAGTTCCCCATTCCTGGGAAAAACAGCCCTATTCACATCATCATGAGGTTGAAAAAAGAGCAGAGAAGAAAAAGAACAAAGCAGAGAGATCTGTCACTGCAGCCTTCCCAAGTTTCCCTTCCTTGCCAGCATTTTCTTTAGGGAAATGCAAGAGGGTACCTGAGCTTGTCTGCAATGAAGATCACCCTCCTTTCCAGCAGCAAGGAAGCAAAAACTCTGCTCAGGTGCCTCACACTCAGGGAGGTGAACAAGGACTCAAAATCAACGTGCTCCAGCCTGGAGTCCAGCGGCCGCCGCAGCTCGATGACCTGTTGGGGACAAAAAGAGCACAGCAGAGCTCTTGCTGTGTGCCAAGCAAGGACCCACAGGGTATTTTCACAGCTAGCAGCTCTCACTGACTGCTGGTGAGCACCACACAGCAGTAAGTCCTCAAACAGAGTTTGTCCTAAGGCCTCCCATAAATCCTTCTTCCAGATGAAGATGATCCAGAGTCCATTCCACTAGGCACAGCATGAGATCAACCACAAGTTCTTCCCACTGGACTGAGGACAGGGAGCTCTTCAGAAGGAGGAAAACTAGTTTGTGTCCAGCTAGGAGTGGTTTTCAGGCTTTCTGGTATTCAAGCAGCAGAATGCCATGGAACCTTTCAAATCTGCACTCTGACTTTTATAGTTACGATTTATTTATTTTTTTACTGCAAGAATCTGGATGCCTAACCTCCTGACCATAAATTTTTTATATCAGTTTCAGACAAGAGCAGCTTGTGGGTATTTTTCTTTGTTCCTATCTACTTAAATAATGCCTGTCATAGCACCTTAGCACTTCATACTCCTTATCTTAGACAGATGCTTATCTAAATTGTTTTTGAAAGCCTCCAACACCACACATTTCATAAATCCCACAAGAAAATTACTCTACTTCTGAACTACCCTCACCAATACCAAGCCTGCAGCTGAAACATGTCAGTGGCAAATTACTTCAATTACTTGTTGTCTTACTTTCAGTATACACTCAGAGCAATTGGTCAGATTTCTATGTGTAGAAAACTTATTGTGTAATGAAAGGTTATCACATATCTTCCTTTGTCTTTTGTTTTCTATATTAAGTAAATAATTTTTTCTCAAGCATTATCTGTATTTTCTAGACCACTCAGTAAGCGGAACAACCATTCTGGGGCTTTTTCCTAATGCTTGCACGTTTTGGAAAATTATACTCTAAATAAAATTCCAGCAGCACTAGAAAGCAGAAGAATTGCTTTATTATTCACCCCTTAAGTTTCTTACACAATGAAGGATTTTGTCTAAATAATACCACACTTACTTCTGCTCATTTTATGGCCCACTACACCACCAGATCCTTCTCTGAAGTACTGTTGCTCACTCAGTTACTTTCATGCTGTATTAGACTACTTCTTTCTTTCTTCCTTCCTCCTAGCATTTTGCTCTTGTCCATATTGATGTTCACACCAAATCTTAAATTTACAAAATCACAGAATCATTTAGACTGGAAAAGATCTCTAAGATCATTGAGTCCAACTGATCACCACCACAACTAGATCACAGTGCCACATCAAGTGTCTTGAACACTTTAACGTGTTTCTTGCATTTAGGGGAGTGGGGCACTTTGACTTTTAATTCCTTACTCTCCAAAGTGCCTGCCCCCATCCCAGTCCTGTACTGTGAAAATGTGGAGTTTATGCCATCAGTCAGATAATTAATGAACAGAATCCCAGACACAAAGCAGCCACAACATTCTCACAGCACACCACTGGGACTTTGTTCCTCCAACACACATTTTTAACCAGCTTTGCATGTTCTCTGCAGTAATGCCATTTAGTTGGGACTGTTTTCAGTTGGGTTGAGGAGAATGTCATCGTGTAGTGCTCTGCTGAAAGCCTGCAGACACAACTTTATCAACTGGCCTGCTTTCCTCCCTCTCACATTCAAGGCATACCATGCCCTGAGTCAAGTATGGCCAAAACTGCATTCAATTTGTCTCCCTCCATCCTCCCACAGTTTTTCAATGCTGTGCCTAAAGCTCTGCACTCTTAAAACCCTCCCACTGTCCTCACACCACTTCGTGTGATACGCAGCACAGACCCTCACCTCCACATTGTGAAAATGCCATTCTCAAAGGCTGCAACATCAGCCTGGTGTGGTTTCAAGGATTTTTTTTTACCTGATCCACACAGAGGATGCTGGAGCACACTGTACAAACCTGTTGTTAGAAAGTTAAGTGTGGTGACTTTGAGCAGATCCAAGGTCATATACTGGGCAGCACAGGACCTGCTTTCTGTGCCTCTTGGCCTCAAGGCCAGTGTCCTCTTTCCTTTTGCTATATTAGGCTGTGTGCTTACATTCATTTTTACCATAGGATTTCCATTTTGATTCTGAGGTCACTGAAGTCTCCATACCATCCCCTCTAGTCACCTGTTTTACTCCCCAGCTTCCCCTCCCAGCTGACAGATCACCTGGTCTCAAAGATCCCCAGTGCTCTGCCATGGTCCCAACCTCCAGTCACTAGTCCTGCACCATTTGCTGGTTTCCCTCTCTCTGGGAAGTGTCCTTACCTCTGTTCCTGAGCCTGGCAAGAAGTTCTTGACTGTAATCGTCCTGCCCAGAGCTGGGAATGGTGCCTCCATGACACTCCTCATGAGAGGCTGCACCAGGGCTGGGGAAATGCCCCGTCTCTTCTCAACCTCATCCAAGATCTGAAATAAAGGCATGAAGACACAAAAACATACAAATCAGGAGGAGGGAGATAACACCAGGACCGAAGTGCACCAGCATCTGTCCATGTCCTCTCCTTAATCCAGTATCGACATGGAGCTTTGTATCAAAAGAAAGAAGGCAAAAGGTACAACTGAAGACCCTTGATTTCTTTTATCAGGAGAAACACAACTCCAGTGAGGTCACTGTAAAGCCAAAAATTTGCAAACTCCCCGCTACACTTGGAGTCACACACTACACCTTTTAACCTCTCTTGCATTCTGGGAATTCTGCTGAAGGAAGAAGGCAAGAGCTGACAATCTTGTTTTCCTATTAATTGTGCTTTTGCTAGGTTCTGGAATTAGCATGTGCTTGCCTCACCAACACCATTTCAGACCCTTTCTTCAGGTATCAGCTTCCCTGATCCCCATTCTTCAGGTGCTGGCTTCCCTTCCAGGTCCCTCTTGACCTACAGCACAGATTTCCCCTCTTTCTCCCCCCTCACCTTAGAGAAGAGATTGAAGCATCCAAGGCGACTCACAATGCAGTAAACCTCTGGGAGACGCTTCCCTTTACCACTGGGCTTTCAAGACAAACACAAATACACACACAAAAAAAAAAAAACACCAAGGAAATGTCAGAGTTGCAACTACTGCAAAGATAGAGAGACTGGTCTCTTAGTTGTGCATCTCACTGGCTGGCTCAGAAACTGGCAGGCATTTGACAGTATGGTGATGATGACAACCTGGCTCAAACCCTGGTACACCAGAAACAGTGAGGAGAAATGGGCACATCCACAGTATGGTGCCAGCTTACCTAAATCAAATGACAAAGGTAAAGCAGACTGATCTACAGAGACAACTCTGAACCTACAGGACCAGCACAGGTTTAGACAACTGTTTAACAGGTACCCAAACCTAAAGAGGATAAACCCTGTCTTCAGCTTAGGGGTGAAACAACAGTCCACGGTCATGGTAAAGTGCTGGTGCAAGGAAAATGCAAGAGAGTTATGTCTGGAGAGGAGGATGGGATGCAAAGAGTGACTTTAGCACTGAACAGAAGAGAGCAAAGCTGCTCTGTTGCTGCTCTTTTCAATCCACACCGAAAGAGAAGAGCAGCAGCTTTCCACTTTCCAGAATGGGTGCCAGTAACACCAACCCCACAGAAGGCTGCGCCACTAAGAGAAGCAAAAAAACTCAGGGATAATTACCAGCAGCCTCCTACAATACCCAAATCGCCTGCTTCCATCTTCCCCTGTCAGGACAAATGAGAATGTCTCACTGCAGAAAGAGAAACCAGAATGACAAGATACCCATCAGCCACATTAGCAGTCTCAGACATACAAACCCAATCAAACCCCAGTATTTCTGCATTTCCCATGCACCCCTCTCAGAGCTCTGCCCAACCTTCTACCGTAACAGCTCTTGTATTTAATTAGCTTAGATATAGAAAACTGTTTCTCATTAATCAGGATACAAAGTACAATACTTACCTGGCAAACTGATGGATGGGGGCCCAGTCCTTTGCATCAGGGAAGCAAAACTGGGGAATAGCTTTCAACTGATCTTCTGCCTCACGCATGAATTTGAACGAGCGCTCAAGCTAGCAGAACAGAGAGAAGGAATGTTTCCAATTAGTCATGTGGGGATGGAATGACTTCAAATATTTTTCCTGTGACAAATGAAGAGGTGATGACAGAGGCTAAGCTTCTGCCTGGAAGATATTAAAATTTCTGTGATTCTGGCTCACCTAATCTTTAGATATCTCAGGGTAACTCTGTGCCCTCAATTCCAGCAAGCCCTGTCTTTGCAGCACCTGCCCTGCTATATTGTGCCTCTAATCTGGGACACAACTTCCAGCAAGGGGCAAGAAAACTGAAGTCTGAGGGGAGCTCTGGTCACATCCCATTTACAATCACTCTGTCATGCTGGCTCTGTGTTTCTCCCATTCCTCCTTCCCCATTTTGAGCTACGTTACCACGGAAGGCTTTTCCTTCCCTTTCAGAACACATATCTTCTCCCAGTGACCAGTTTTCTTCAAAGAAGAAAGGGGGAGAAAGGGAATAGCTACACAAAAGTCATAGCCAAGTGCAGAAAAAGATCTAAATCAGCTGCTCTTTCAGGAGGGAGCACTACCATGACAATTCTCAGGCAGGGACTGAAGCCTTCCCACTATCTTCAGCCTCCCTTAACACTGACACAGCAGAGTGGTCACTGATACAACACGTGGAGAAGCTGCAGCTCCTCCAGCTATTCAAGTTCACCACACAATCCAAGCCAGGTGGGGCAGACCTTCAGTGGGAACTGCTGGGTGACCTCGGGGATGTAGGCAGCCCCAGCCTGCTTCTTGTGCAGCGACACCACGACGAAATACTCGAAGAGCTGCCTCTCCTGGTACTCGATCAGGTCCCGCTCCAAGCTCTGGTACCGCGGCGTTTGCTTCAGCCGGGACTTCACGTGCACCAAGCGCTGGCTGTGAGCTATGGAAACAAGGGCAGATCCTGACTTTGGCTCTTTGCAGAGACAAGGGATAAACCTGGAATCACCTCACTGCAGTGGCTTTGTCAGTGGCTGATCACTTGGAAGCTGTACTATAAATATTATATAGCTATAATAATAGCTATACCTGCACTATACAATGTGGCCAAAGATGGGCTATAATCTTGTGCCATCACCCTGAGGAACTTTGGCAGCAGTAGAATTTCATGGATAGCTTTTGCAGCTGAAACAGCCCAAGCTGAAATCCATATAGGACACGATGTAACAGATAATATCCAGGCATTGATCCTAGCACTCCTTTATGTATTTTTCAAAGCCAGCACAGTGAGGTGACTGACCGCCTTTGTTCAGAGGAGGCTGTGGGCAGCAATCCCCATGAATTTACAAGACCAGCACTTGATTCAGGCCAGGGTTTTGTTGTTTGAGTAATGCTGGGGACTCCCAGCTTCAGCACACAGGCTGGGCTGTAGGCCAACAACAAAAAAGAGGTGCCAGTGAAAAACCCTGGCTCATGTCAGTTCTTCCTGTGCCTAAAACTAATCTCTCCATGTCATGCTCCTACAAGTTCACCCAAGACAACGGGAAAACAAGAAAAATTGCCAAGCAAGCTGTAACTGCAACGCACACGTGAACCAAGGAACATTAAACATCCAAGCATGGAAAGTCATGAAAAGTTGCTTGCTGAGAAAAGACCAGATGACATTCCCTGAGGCCACCCCCCTGCTTCATTCTACAGTTGCATCCCAAATTAAACCTCCATGATGTCTTCCTTATGCCTGCTACAAAGAAAAGAAAGAATTAACTACAAGCAGAGACTACCGCACATTCTCATAGCTTTGGTTTTTGGGAAGGTGGGTGGCAATGCAACTTTTTGACAGGAACAACAACCAAAGAGACACTACAGGAGCTCCAAAACATAAGATATCTGCTTGGGAGACAGGACTTCCTAAGAGATGGAATATACTAGTTGATCTTTTGTCTAGTAAAGTTGTGCCACTCACAGACTATTGCAGATAATGTAATTTAAAGCAATCTTGAGGTGCCTCTCAAATTAGAAAGTGTAACAACCCCATGACAGTTAAAAGTCCTGGAAAAATTGCTTAGGCACCTTTCTCTTGTCACCTACTATGTTATTTGCTCTAGGGCTGTAAAACTTTCAGAAGTGGTTTGTTTCACCAGAGACTTCAAAAGGAGCAGTGTCGCAGCAATGCCGAGTGCTTCTGAAAAACTTGCTCAAGATCTGTGCTGTTTATATTCTAAAGATACCAGAATTTTACTGCTGTCATCGTGGCAAAGTTTGTCTTCCAAGATTTTTCCTTTCCAAGGGCCAGCACTTCCAGCTCTGACATAAAGCCTTATGATTTACTGTGTCTCAGAAGATGTACAGTGACTTGCAAGCAGAAGTAGCTGGCTGGTGTGATTGATGTGTAACACAAAATATACAAAGTCCCAAATACAAGATATTTGCTAAATCATCTCACTTTCCTATTTAAAAATAGGGAACTCAACAGTTCAACAAGGCATAAAGCAAAATACAGGTGTAGTTAGAGGAAACAGAAAGTGCCAGAGCTCCTGTTCACACTTAGGCAGACCTGCACTGTCACTCAGAATCAGGTCTGGATCTGGATATTATTCAGAGCCCAGTGCTGTTGGATTTGAGGTGACTTCATATGATCTCCATCATCCTCTCTCTAGGGAGTTCTGAGCTGCAGTTACAGAGAATCACATGATGATGCACATGATTCACTACGGCAACCAGCAGCAGACAGGAGTTCAAGTCTTCCTGGCCACATCTACACTGCCTTTCTCAGTCAAATCTGAACTTGGTCTGTATTTCACAACATCACATTTCAGGAGGGTTGTGAAAGTTATTTCTGCACCATTCTGGTGCAAACCCTCTTTCCTGTCTCCAGGCTAGCCTTAGAACCTGTCAAAAGGCAGGCAGTGGCAGCAGTTTTCAGCTTTACCTTGCTAACATAAGCAATACAGATAAAAGATTTCAATGCAAATGAAAGCAAGAACATACAGTAGTTCTTGAGTGGGAAGCTGTGCTCACAAGAGGGAGCTTAGTCTGAGCTTTCACTTCTAAAAACCTGGAAGAGGGTGAGAACGAGCACTCCCACTCACAATGCACTGTAGCTGATACACAGCTCAACTGCTGCTCATGCCTGTCTTTTCAGCTTGGAACTGAACTGCCCTGCTATCCAAATCTGATGTGCATGTGAATCAGGAAACTTTGGAATGTGAGGGAGTTCCCATCTTGCATTCTAACTCCGCCAGGACTTTGAATTTGCCACACAAATTCCCAAAAGACAGCAAAGTCCCTAGAATGTCCAGGGGCTAATTACCAGTACAGGGTTTCAGGAGAATATTTTAGAGACCAATACACCAAATAATCTGGCAAGAGTGAAGAAAGAAATGCAGTGCTTTATCCCAACCCAGCCAGTGCAGGAGAGTTCAACCAGCAATAAATCACACAGTGCAACTCTGTTTCCTAGCTAGCCAGTCTGGCTGGTGGCTTTTCTCCCGTAGTAAGCATGTGGTGAGGTGTCTGGACATCCAGTGCCATGCAACACTGCTTCTGCCAGTCTGGTCACACATCTCTAACTCTGCACTTAGAGAAATCTCACTGTATTTCCTCAGCGTCCAATACTCCTCCTGGGAAAGTCAGTCCACAAGGAGCTTTGATGGGCGTTGGAAGAGTTGCTTGTTTTGGGCTCCCACAGCTCTCTGCCCATGGATTTTCTCCTGCAGTATTGAGATCTTTGTCCTCTCGCTGTGCTCTATGCAGAAACAAGGTCCTCCTCCAAAGGCAGAACACAGAGGAAAGATCTTGTCCTGGGAGCTCAGAGCAGAGTTAATCAGGAGCCATCTGCTCTCTCCACGCATTTGCCTTACCTTTCAGTTTCTCTTCAGTGTCACTGTCTGATTCACTGTTTTCATCTGTAACTAGATGAAAAAAGAAAGGGAAAGATGAATCATTTATAGCTGTGCATTTCTTACCCCTGGCATGAGAAAGCTGGGCCTGGCAACTTCAGGGGAAGCAGTTCAGGTTCCAAGGGCCTTGTTCTTTTTTAGGGTGCACATACCCACAGATATTCAGCTTACCAACCCTGGTGACTTCCCATTCATTCTGGGAAAAAAACACCCGAACAAACACCAACAACAAAACCAATTTTGCACAGCCAGAAGAACTGCATAAATAATAAAATGCCAGAATGGGATCCAAGTCTGTATATGCACAAGACCAAGGCAAAATACTCATTGATATGCAGAAGTTTGTGGGACATGGGATGGAAGGATGGAAGGATGGAAGGATGGAAGGATGGAAGGATGGAAGGATGGAAGGAAGGAAGGAAGAAAGGAAGAAAGAAAGGAAGAAAGAAAAAATTGTCAGACTGAATCAGACTCAAGGTCTATATGATTCAGTGATCTATTTCTCAGAATGATGCTTTAGGGAGGGGTATAAAATGTTTGGGATGCTTCCCCTGAAAGTTCATATAAACACACTCATCCACCCTATGGCTGTCTATGCTTTATGATATAGGATAAACAGTAACAAATATTTGTGGGAAACAAATAGAGGGGGTCACCTTTTGCTGGAAATTAAAGTGCTCTGGAAAAAAAATCCTGTGCTGGAAAGACACAATCTTAATTTTTACAGAGATGTGATACTTAAAAGTAATTGCTCTGAAGTGCCTGAATGCTTTGGTCAAGTTATTAATTGACAGTGGGAGGATGAAAGTCTCAACCCTGTTAAGATGGAGATGGTCCTACAGTCAGTCCTAGAAACCCTGATTCCCAACTGAGGCTATTTGTTTATTGGGATGGTGAAAGAACCAGGGCTGTTCCAAAATCTTGTGTCTTCCATTGGACAGTTCACTGAAGTGACACATTCCCACAAAATATTTTGATCTCAACAAATCAGAGTTTTTGGACAGAACATTCCTCTCCACAGCTTCCATCATGTTCCAGAAAAAAACATAAAAAAGGGGGGACATGTTTGGCCTGACCTATAAGGTTATCATGCAAAGCCATGGAATGAAAATGAAGCAAGAAAAACAGAAAATTTCAATTTTAACCAAAGTCCTTTTGGCAGAGGAACAGCCCTTACCTTACCAAAAAAAAAAAAAAAAAACAAAAAACAGAGTGGAAACCCCAACTCAACCTTAGTCTGGACTGGAAGAAGTGCTAGACAGTGTCACATAAACCACTAAGGCAATCTAAAGTGCAAGGCAAGTCCTCAGAATGTCTTGGATGTATGATGATTTGAAGCTCCTTTACCTTTCCCTGAATTGCTCTCTGTAGACTGTGACAGTCTCTTGACACGTTTCTTTCCCCTCCGTGCCTCGTAAATGGCATTGATTTTCAACACAAGCTGCTCAGCAAACACACAAACAAACAAACAAACAAACAAACAAACAAGGTTAATTTCTTCCCTAGGCAAGAAATTAAGTTAGAATTTCATGTGAAGCACTCTTTACCCCAACCTTGGCCATGTTGAAACTCTTCACTTGATGTGAAGATTCCCAAATTCCCCAGGATCTGTGCTGTACTTCCAGCTCCACACTCAGTCTGGTACAGCAGGAGCCCAGGGTAACAAACCCTGATGAAAGGCCTCTCCCTAAAGCACTTCTACACTGTGCAGCTGTATTAGCTTGACAGTGTCCATCTCTCCATACCACTACCCTTGCTCCAGGGTGCACCAGAGGGTGCCTTGGCAACCTGTCCTGGTCTGCAGCTTTGGGAGCAGAAAACTGGCTGGAGGATGACTGAAGAAATTGAGAAGTGTGGAGGCCAGTGATACTGAAATATTTCACACCAGTGATTTCCTTTGCAAATCCAGTAGTCCCTGTGCTCCCAGCTGACCATGAGAGAGGATATTTCAGTGCTGGGCAATGATGGGTTTAGTGGCTCATTCAGTGCTCCCCTGTCCATTCCTGAAGGGGAAGGGAATTACAGCAGAGCCATGCCAGGCTTCCTGCTTAAGCCTGCCTCCTTCTCAAGGTCCCAGGCAGGAGCAGCTGGATATGGCCACAACATTCAGATTTATTCCATAAATAGTTGGAATAAATTCGGATTCCAGATTTACTTCCACACATGTTTTGCCAGCTCAAGGTAAGACACTCCCACCCCCTACTTGGTCAGGCCACTCTGAATACAAATATTTAAGTGGGAGGCAGCATGCTCTGATGTGGAAGTACAGCCTTCACCCAGATGCCCAGCTCAAGCCTCAGGTGATGCTGCCCTTGACACAGCAAACCTCAGTTCTGAGCTGGCCCTGCAAGACTGCTCATGGCACTGTGGGATACATAAATACTTGGAATCCTCTCTTCAGCTGACATAAAAGTATGTGTGAACACACTGACAGAGCTCAAGCCCATGCACAGATGTGAAGATATACTGGGAAAGAAACCCTAAACATTTGCAGTCTTTGGCTCATTCCTGAAAGGCTGAGGAACATAGAGAGGGCATTCAAAAATCAGATATGCAAACATGAACACAAATCTGGCAACCAGGAAACAAAGAAGATACACAAACACATCCCTTATTCCCCAAATGCAAACTGTGGGTTTGGAAAAATATCACCACAGACCGACCCTGGTAGCCTCTGCTTGTCCTGCAAAGACTGGGATAAGCAACTGTGTTTTTATAACTGTGTTTTTGAAACATTCAACAGATAGACTGCTGCCAAACCTCATTTGGACTGAATACACACCCTGCCAGATCTGAAAGAAAATAAAATTTAAATGGCGTAATGCTGTATCCAAGTATGAAATAGGAAATATTGCTGCAGAAAATGCTCATAACTGCAGACAAGACCTTTTTGTCACTCAGTTGTCATCATGTTCATTGCTTTCCTACAATCACACCTTGCCTTAAATTATCAACATCCAGTGCATCAATCAGAATAAACAAAGAACAACAGATTTCCAGAAGGAAACAAACACACAACACACAGACAATTTCTGACTGTCCCATTCAAGTAGCACAGCAGGAAGAATGATGGGGTACAATTTTTGCAAAATATGAACTGCTGTTTTACCCTCTGAAATATTTCAACTTCTATCCCAAAATTACAGTAATTTTTTTTTAATTATTAAGAAATGTCAGATGGAAAAAAAAATTCTTTGAAAGGTGCAGACATGTTTTTGTGCCTTCTCCTTCAGGCAGAAAGGGGCTTAAACACAAGTCAACAGCCAGGACAGCAGCTACCTTGCAGGGATGCCACACACTGGAAATTAAAGAAAACCTGGTCTCATACTCACACTCCTGCCTGGAAGAAGCCAAACAAAAAAGACAAAGCCCTAGATTTACCTTGGGAATCTTTCTTCTCCTCTTGCCATTCTGAGAGTCTCCCAAGGAGAAGAAGGTGTCATCTGGACTGCTGGGGGTTGAGGGAGGGCTGATTTTGGATGGTGACCCAGTCCCATCACGGCTCAGTTTCCGTATGTCTGGCAGTTTGAAACTCCGCCGCTCTGAGTTTTGCCGGAAAAACATGGGTTTGGAAAGCAACTGGAAATGAAGGACAAGGGATGAATAACCACAGCACCTCGTGTATCCTCACTCCATTGCTTACACTGTCACGTCAGCAAATCCAGTGGGGCAGCCACAGCACTGAGTTGTCAAAACAGCCTGAGAGTGCCCATGGATTTCTGCACATGGAAGAAACACATGCAGCTGCCAGGCTACGTCTTGACCAGCAATTTAACCATCCCATTTTCATTGCAGAACTGAACACAAGCTCAGGGGTTGGCCAAGAAGGCCTTGCTCCAGTGTGGAAAAAGATCTCCCAGGATTTGGGTAATCCAGAGGCTGGGATTGTAAACAGGACAAGACTAACCAACCAACCAACCACAAGCATTTGGGATAAGGAGCAGCTAGCCAGGAGGAGCAGAGAAGCAGTGAGAGCAGGCAAAAAGCACTGTCAGCATGGCTGTCTTTGACAGCAGCCAGAATCAGATTTTTCAAAGGGTACAAGAGATACTGTTAGACAGCTATGGAGACTCTTTCCTCATAAACTCATTAGCAAGTTTGGTGGGAGTACAACAGAAAATGTCTAAGCAGCAAAGTTCCTAAAGTCTCTGACCAAAAATAGCATCGGAGAAGTAGAAAGCTCAGCTCCAGATAAAGAAGGGCAAACTACTTCTCACCAGAAAGATGCTCAATAAGAGCACTTTTTATATTCTCCTACATTTTTCCCAGTAGTTATGACAAGGTAAATTGCACCTTTCATGGGAAGAGTATCTGCACTGCCGGAGGACATATCTGGCTCTAAGAAATGTGGGGGAGAGTTACCCAGTCTAGTTCTGAACAATTCACAGCAGCACCATGACTGTAGCTAAGGCAGCACCACCATCTGCCTCCATCAGCAGTTATTAGTCAGACCAATTAATCCATTCTGGTTAGTCCACGTGTCTCTGGATTCAGCAGAAGATGCTCAGGTCACAAAAATGTTTGCCACCTACAGAGAAGTCATGTAAAAATGAGGCTGTAAGGAGTCTTTGCACTGAAGAATCTCATTCTGCACCAGGGATATGAGCTACTAAGTATATGGTAGTCCTGAAAGTCTGTCTATGGTGGCTACATAATATGTATAGAGAGATGGGAACAGTGGAGCTGCCTCCTAACAAAGAAATTTTAATGAAAAAAATAACAAACATAGAAACTGCAAGGTACAACCTCCAAAGACCTCAAAACCTGGAAAGCACAGAGGTATATAGATGAGGTAAAGGGTACAGGATCCAAACAATAATGAGGATAAGGAACAGAACCATATATGCAGCTGGCCGTTAGCCAACCATCTATCAAAAGCAAGAACACCACCTTATTTGTAACAAACTGGTTAACATGTTAGTTCCCATGAGACAACTCCTCTCTATTCTCTCACCACGATGTAAGGATGTCCTGGCTCCTAGCTAGGTGTCTCCCAGGGTCTCAAGCTGAAGCTCTCTGCACCTGCAAGTGAAGCCAGCTCCCTGTCCACCTCAATTTCCACATCTTTCTAGACCCATTTCATCACTACGGCCTGGCCAGGCTTTCCAGCAGGATGAATGCTGCAGTTGCAAACCCGCTGGCTGCTAAGAGCTGCAGCATTTTCTTTTCTGACTGATGCAGATGGTGGCTTTTAGAAGCCAAAGCACTGCAGAGTAATATAGTTCCTCCTGCTCAGCTCTCCTGCTGGGAACAGCATCTCTGGTGAAAGGCATTCTTGTGCAGCACTGCAGCCCCTTTTGATAACACACGTGGGAAATCCGGGTGCAGGGGTGACTGCAAATCTCTCAGAGGGAGATCAGCCTCATCTGAACAGTCATACACATGGCCCCTTGCTGCTCTAGATCTAACTAGCAACAAGGAGAATGGACTGAGAACCACAGAACAATCTTCACTTTAAAGAGCTGCATTATCCAAAGACACCCTAGTTGCTGATTAAGCTGGTTGGAAAAGAACAGCATGTCAAAGAATGCTGCACATAAAACTTCTGAAAATGCTGGATAACAGCTCTAATAATAGTTGTTACTTGGAAAGCATGAGAAAACCCTTTGGCAAGGAAAGCTGTGTTTAGATCCCTGCTATCCACTCCGAACTTGTATACTGCCAAGATGACTTTGGCCATCACTCTGTCCCTGCTGCCCCAGGCTTGGATTATTCAAAAAGACAACATGAATCAACCAAAGCAGCTTGGGAGGCTGAGAGACCAGGGCTGGCCTTGGTAAACCCTGAGGTCTGAGCAAGAGGTGCCAACCAGAGTTGTACTTCTCCTTTTGGTTCCATGGACAAGGACAAAAAAGGCACCAAACTGTGAGCTGGGCTGTGGTGGGTATGCCCTTGTAGAACCAGCTCTCCATCCAGGGGACTGGCACTGTGTTACTTTCCAGCAAATTGTCTCATGGAGAGAGCAAAAAAAGGCTCCTGGGGGGGGGGGGGGGGGGGGGAAAGGGGAACCAGCAGAGGCACCTGGGCACCAGCATGGGCAGACTGTACAGCCCACAGACACTAGACAAGTCTACTGCAGGCCTTGATTACCCAAATACTTCCATGCCCTCTTTGAGGGGAGGAAGGTCTTCCCACACCACCAGGGAAGGTGAACCTGGAGTGAAAAAACAGTGAAAGGAAGCAAACCATTTATGTAAGGGAATGCTGTTTTGCTTTTTTACCTCACTGAAGGGCAGTAAATCCCCTCTTATCACACTGTATTCTGTGGCAAAGGACATAAAGGAAAATTCCCTAGCATGATGAAGGTGTCCACTTTTACCATACAGAACCTGGAATTCACCCAAAAACTTTCTGGAGCAGAAGAGGTGGCCACTTCAATCAAAGTACCTTTGTGGGAGTCCCAGGTACAGAAGAGGTGGGGGATGCTGGGAAGGTCAGGACACATTTCTTCCCCAAACAGCGGCTGTTGGTCTCAATGTCTTCATAAGGATTTTCCTTTGATGGTGGATCTGCAGCAGAAAGCCAAAAGCAAAAGGTTCTAAGGGCAGAAAATCTCTGAGGTTTGCCATAAAAATCTGTTTAGGGATCTGCTGGTCTTCTCCCACCTCCCACGTCAGACATAAAGACCTGTTCTCAAGCATTCCTGCAATTGCTTCATTCTCTCCACAGCCCTAAAAGTCCAGCTGCTTGCTGGACAGTGTCCAAACACTGACAGACAAATGCAGCCATAGAAACATATCACAGATAGTACAGATGGAAAAGACCCTGCGAGCTCTCAAGTTCATTTTCCTGTGTGTAGAAGAGCTGTGATGTTCTCATGCACATTAGTTCCTAACTATATTTCCTTCTTTCCAGTCCTCTGCTTGGAGGTGCTCAATTAAATTGTGAGCTGAAGCCTAGCATGAAGGTCCTCTGTCTGTTTAAGCTCCACATTTAGGGGGAGGACATCTGTTCATCACTTATTTGGGGCTGAAGTGATGCCTTGCTCTTGGGCTGACTGCAGGAAGATTCAATCCACGCTCTGAACATGGATGTCTATCACACAATCCAGGATTTCAAACATGTCTACCAATCATAGACACCTCAATCTCACAAGCTGTACTTTAGAAAGAGGGAAGGATTAAGCCACACAAAGTTGGGATGCTCTTGCCCTGGGGAAGGATGGGGAGGAGGGGATGTGGGACACAATGCACACCTCTGAAGTAGGTTCCTTTCTTCTCAGTAATTCTGGAGATGAGGCAGACAACTAATTTGAGTTTTAAACACCCCAAATCCTTATATCCCACTTATATTCCATTTTTATATTCCACTCTTCAGCAGTACTAGGAAATGTAAGCTAAGCATGTTCAAAAAGAGCACAACTCTGACAAAGCAGGTTGTGACATCTCCACCCAAGCATCTAAGAAACCACTGACAAAGGCTCAGCCCAAGCATCTGCACAGGCAAATGATATGTTATGAGCCTTGTCTCTTTACTGCCTCATTTCATGCTATATCCCAGTGAACAGCTGGGACTCGAAGCAACTGCTTTTCTCCTACTGTCACATAGTGCTTGGCTGAGAGTAAAGACTGGAAGTCAGTGGTGCTGCAAGACTCTTCAGCAGGACCAGTAGTGGCTGTGGGATCTGTCTAACCAGTGCACTCCCACCTGCCTGCCCAGCTGGGGCAGGAGTGCAGCTGACCTCTTCAGACAAGGGCAGAAACCCAAGTCTTTCCCAGCACTGTCCTCTCCAGTAGATGGTGACATCCAGTGCTCCAGCAGGGAATCCAAATTCACCATGAAGAAGGCAAGTGGGAGACACCAGCAAAGCAAGGCTGCACTAACACTTGGTCAGCAAGCATTGTCCTGTCCCTGAAACTGGCTCCACTTTCTAATTTCAATGGCCTCTTCAGTACTGAAAATACACTTCAGCTGTCATGCAACTGGGAAGACTGGAGAAAAACAAAATAAGTTTGAATTCTGTTGCCTGTCCCATTCCTCAAATTGCTAAACAAGTCCAGTTAGCTTCAATCTAGAAGAAAGAACAGCATTTCCCTCTTTTTTTACAAATAAACCTGGTCATCCATCAGCCAGCTTCCAATATTCCAGGTAAGCAATGGTGAACAGGGGAAAAAAGGGTGCATGAAGGAAATCTGTGTGACTTGCTGGGAACTGGAGCCATTATCCCACCAGCAGCTGAACCCCCACTAGGTCACACATATGGGTGTGTGTATGTGTGTGCTTGCACGTCCTGATGGGCACACAATTGTCTGTGGGCCAGCAGCAGTGTTCTGTGGCTGAAGCCTTGGTTCCCCCTCCACTGGTGAGGTTTTCATACGTTGTTCGTTTTGTAGATTAAATTTGTCTGTGGTCTTGTGAAAAACAAAACTGCAGCTTTTTATTTTGAGTAATTCCTGTCCACCCCTTTTCCCAAGCTTCCATGGTAACACCACCAGGATTGTAGGAACCAATTAAAGATCACTGATTCCAGGCAAAGCCTTAACATGCAGCAAGAAAACAAAAAAAATAAGCATGCTCTATTAGCTGACAATTACCTATAACTTTGTTTTCTTCTAATCTTTGCAACTAAAAGCTGGAGGGGAGAGGAACTTCAGGCTGATATTTGAGTTCCCTGCACACTTGGGACATGGGGCTGTGCTTGTGTTTGAATAGATGGATTTGCCTTCACAGCCACTCTGCAATGCTATCCATGTTATTCCAGCTGATAAGGTGACCCTTACTCAGTGGTTTTTGAGACCTCCCATCATGCCCCAACACAAAAACCCCACAGCAGCTGCTTAGACACTGCCTCTCCCTTTGGCCCCTCAAGTAAAGAGAAGGAAAAAAGCAAACACAAGGCCCTTAGCTCCACAAATGAGGCTGACAGCTTCAAAAATGCCAGAAAGGATGGATTAGAATTGCCTTGTCTGCCGTCAGTCCCAAAGGAACATGATTCCTTTAAGAGCTCTTCTCATCAAGTATAATCAGATTTTATTAATATCAAAATAGTAATGCCTGGCCTGCTCCTGAGAAAGTGCAGCTCCTCCTATGCTGAACAACACAGAGCACCTTTGTAGGATTACAGCAGCATGGCAAGAGCTGATGCAGCTGTTCCCTTCCTCATCTGCTGACCTCAGCCAACAGGTTTACACAGCACCAGCCTGCAGCTACTAAAACTCATTAAGGCTTTTTCAAGGGGGACACTTCTATTCTATGTTCCATCAAAGGCCACCTAACTCACAATATTAAAAAACACTATATAAATGGATAGAGTTACAGGAAATAATCTTCAAAATGGCACTGATCTGACACTGGAGCTAGAGAACTAAATAAAACTAAATTTCAAAGACTGCAGGACCCAGTTTCTTAATTGCAATGGTACCTGAAGCCATACGCAGTCCTATTCCTGAGCTGTGGAACTGACTTCAAGGCTACGTTTTCAGAGTGTTCACATTATCTCAGCAGTGAGAAAATCACCACAATCGACAGATCAGGGCTGTGAGAATTAATCCACAGGACGAAAGGAAGGCAGAGATATGCCAGCAACAAATAGAAGCTGCTTCCCATATGCCTCAGGTTTATCTTTGAAGATGATGAGCTTTGAAGTATCCATTTTTCTTATTACTTGCCAATAATATGTGCAAAGTGTGTCCTGGCTTACATTTGGATAATAAACATACTTTATTCAGCACCTCTGCTGAATGCCTGTTGACCACGAGACCCTGCTACTCAGGACTAGCAGCCAGCTGCCTTCCCTGCGCAGAGTTCCTGTTATAAATGCATATTATGGTATTGGCTTTTTGCAAATATTAGAGTGGATACTATATGTGTAATGTTAAAATAACTTTTAAGATATAATTTTCTTTAAAAGTAACATAAGCTAATAAAGTGTCCTTGTAGTAAGTAAACTACCTACTTAGTTAAATAACACCCAGTAAAAACACTTGCTATTAATATACCAACTACCAACACTGATCATCTACAAAACTTGAAGACCAAAGCCCAAATTAAAACTAATAAATAAATTAAAAGCACAGCCAAAAATCACGCATACTCTAAAAAAACAAACTCGAAAAGTAGCAACATAAAACAGTTCTTAAAATATAAAAAATAGTTTACAAAAAAGTTTGAAAATGTACAATAAGTCTATGAATATACAACAAGCTGACGAATTCAAAGGCTGTCTCCAAAACAGCAAGTGTGCTCTTGGCTGAATGCCGTTATAACCTTTTGCTTTATTGTTTGTCTCTTATTGCCTTTTATTAAACTTTTTCAGTTTTACCCAAGAAGTAAAGCTCTTTTCCCACAGTTCCTACCCAGGATGTCCTCGTAGACGTTCTCCTCAGATAAAGTGCGTGTCAGGGCCAGCTTGGTCTGCGCGTACCAATCCACCCGGCCGTGCTCGGATGATGACTGCAGCAAGTCCTCAAACTCATAAGATTTCCTGCACCACGGTGGGGGCGGGGGAGGAGGAGCAGAGAGAGGACAGTGATGCAGTTAACCAGCATTTATAACTGAATTACAGCTAATTCACTCTTCCACACAGCTGGCAAGATAAACTGCTGAGAACGTCTCACTGCCTCATCCCATGTAAAAGCAATACTGAGGCTGGCTGTTTTTATCAGCCACACAAATAAAGGCATTTGGGGGTGCCATAATCTGGGTCGTCATGGCAATAGCACACTGTGAAGATGCAAGTGTTGAATGGCACATCCTGGAACACCACACAGAACCTTAGGGCATGAGCGGTCCCATCTACAGCACAGATCCCACCAGCTAAAAGCATAAGAGGGCCCCAAAATCAGCTCTCTGAGCAGCACAGAAAAACAAAACTTGCTTGCAGAATGGTAGAAAAGGTAAAACTGTGCCCTCCATGAGCAAACCTAGGAAGTTTTGATTTCCTTTCTCCAACGGAGCCAGGAATTTTTAAGTGAGAATTTATCCAGTGGGCATTAGAAAAGCAGTGTATTTTATATTCCCAACCCCAAAAATGTGTGACAGTCATGTGGGAGGGGATAAAAGGCAAGCAAGCACTCCAGAAGAATATATACACATCAGATTCACTGAGGTTTACTATGGACAGTGAAAATGCTGCAGCAGAGACTAGAGATTATCATTCCAAACACTGTTCCAGACCAGCTGTGGTCATTTTGCAATTAAGTAGAGTTTCTGCTAAGAAAACCAAAACAAAACCCCAAATCCCTCAATTTTGGGCTTGAGGGTTAAGCCATGTAATACAGTGACCTTAAATCTGCCATGACTTATCCCTCCACAGTTACCCTGTGGAGTAGTGCTGGCCACTCATCCATTCTGGGAGAGATGACTGAGTGCTGATTATGCCGGAGATTCTGAGCAAAAAGGATAGATTTGTCTCTCTCAGAGAAAGATGGGAAGGTGGGACTCCACCATGAAAAGCAACAGCTTCATGAAGCACAGCCCCAGTACCTGTGGTCAGCATTGTTCTTGTGCTTCCCGCTCCAGAGCCTCCTGCTGACAGCTGATGGGGGAGGAGAGGATGGCAGAGGAGGGGGAGGAATGGATGGCAGGGGGGGTAAGTTTCTTTTATTCCTAACTGCTGGCACCCAGTCTTCTTCCCCCTCGTGTTTGAAAGTCCGCCGAGGCTTGGGCAGTGGGTTGATGAAGGGCTTCTTCTCTGGCACCCCCGGCTCTGTGTACACATTCTCCACCGTGCAGTGCTTGGATTTCACATGAGAAGTTCTTATCTCTTCTAGAGTCCCAAAAATTGGCTCACTGATTTCAGAGTCCACGCCAGGAGGCCTTTTGTTGATCTCAGCCCCCCCACATACACCCTCATGGCCCTCGGGAGCGGTGTGCCCTTGTGCTGCCTTCTCCTGCAAGCACTGTGGGGAATAGTATGTACCAGGCAACTGTGGCTGCAGTTCTGCTGGGCCATCTTTCAAAGCCTGCTCTAGCTTCTTGACCTGACTGAGCACTGAAAGATTCTCCTTCTGGACCTCCCACTTCCCACCTTTCACCTCCTTGCATTTTCCAGGGCTGAACTCCATTTCCTCATCCTTCTGCGCTTCCCCTTTTCGATCTGCAGCTTGCCCCATGCCTTTCTGAGTTCCTGCTTTCCGCTCATTCTCTTTGCCTACCCCTTTGCACTCCAGTTCCCGGCTCATAAGTCTCTTGGTCTCTGCTTTCCGAGTCACCAGTGCTTCCCCACTCATCTTCTCAGTCACACAAGGCATCTTGTGCTCCTCTTTGACTCCTGGCTCCTCCTCTCTGCGAGGAGCAGAAGGCGTTTCCTTTTTCCCTTCCCATTCTGAAATTTTCTCCTTGATGCTGAAGGACTTGTTCCTCAAGCCAATTTTTCCTGGTATATTCTGAGTGCCTCCTATCTGCTTCCTGGCAATTTTATTGTTTTCTTTGACATTTAGATCCACAGATGGGTCACTGATGATCATTTTAGGACTAAGCATGTTCTGCTGAAAGCAGTCAAGCCTCGGATCCAGCATCAAGTTCTCCAAGGCTCCCAGTGGGTTCTTCACCACAGAAGAAACTGGTTCAGCTTCAGGTGTTAAACCCAGGGCAACAGAGGAACCTTCAGAACATTTCTCACTCAAAAATCTACACAAAGGTTTTTCTAATTCCTTCACAGCTGCTGTATTATTCTTATCTGCAAGCTTGATCCTGCACATCGAAGACAAAAAGGAAAGAAACATTCACTGCCATTGCTCACCCTTGGCTTAGTTCATCAGCTCCTCAAGCTTTACTCATAAAGCTGATGGCTGAGGATGCTCAAACCAAGCACTTGACATGAGCTTAGAAAGGAGGATACCCAGGGAAAGGTCCTTCTAGCCAGAACATACTGCCCTTCTCTCATTAAAATCAAGATGAGGTTTGAAAAGGAGCCTTTCTCTGTGGAAGAAGTAGGCTGCAGGTGAGAGAGGTGTTTTTTGTACATCAGACATGCTGATACCAATGAGAGCTTCACCAGTGTGTGTAGGTGTGTGTGCAGAAGTGCAGCAAAACTTTGGACATCATCAGGT
The DNA here is from genome assembly GCF_963662255.1 of Cinclus cinclus. NCBI lineage: Eukaryota > Metazoa > Chordata > Aves > Passeriformes > Cinclidae > Cinclus > Cinclus cinclus. The sequence continues at coordinate 27,549,655 of NC_085049.1, forward strand.
ATTAAGCAAACAAATGCAAAATGGACCACTTGCAAACAACAGCAAGATTACTGCTGTTACACAGAGGAGAAAGCATATGGTACAGCTGGTGTTCCTGTAGTACCTGTTCAGAGGATCTTTCTCATTCATCCTAATGTTCCCCAAACGCATATTGATGCTCAAAGACTGCACTGTTATTATTCCATTTCTATGGGCTCTACCAACCCAGTCCACAGGTGCACTTAGGCCCCCAGGCACACTCCCACAGCACCCAGAAACCAGATTCAACATTTTAATATTAAACATCTTCACTGTTTGGGTCCAAAGTGCAACAAAAATTCCAAATCTATTTAGTCTAGAGATTCCCAGGTGTGTGATATCACAGTATCAACACTTTGGTATCGTATCGATATCCTGCTGAACAGGCAGTTATTCCAACACAATATGTTTCTGAACTGAAGCACCTGGTCACGTCTTTGAGGTTTGCCTGGGCTTGGGAAAAAGCACCAAGACAACAAAAGATAATTACTAGGATGCAAACCCATATCATTAGTCCCATTTAACCACAATCCCAACATAAGATTAAAAAAACTGGGAAATTGCCCCATTAACTTAAACGTGTCAATTGTGTCTCTTCCAGAACTTAGCAGTCTTGTAAGAGCATCTGTGGAGGAGCAAGAGGAGCTCCTCTTGCAGGCAGCATCCCTGCATCCCTGTGTGCTGTCAGGCCTGGAGCTTTGTCCTGGAGCTAAGCAGTGCTGGCAGCCATCACAGACTCAGTTGTGGTGCAAATTGAGTCTGGGACAGGGACAGGTATGTGAGAGGAAACAGGACCTGAGCGACATCTGTTCTTCCTTAGCCTCACATTTAAGTCCTGGCTGTGGCAGTGATACTGTGCTTTGGTTAAGAGCTGGCATTGTGAACACCAAAGTCCTTCCCAAGTTGGGCATCACAGTGCCACTGGTGGCTGGACCTCAGAGTAGAAGCCACCCTGCAATGGGTGGGGACACTGGGGCTCTTCTGAGGAGTCTCCAGTGTTGAAGACTTCAAGTGCAGGCAGGGAAAACATTGACAGACATATCATCAGCATAAGTAGTCCTGCCTCATGGCAGACCTTTTCTGGCATTGTGAGTCTGGAATATTAGAATATTAGAATACCACAGTATAAGAATATCAGAATGTTAGAATGTCAGAGGTCTGACTGGATGAGATAATACACAGAATCTCAAGATGGAACTTTTGCGCTGTGTTTTAATATGGGAGGAGAGAGGGACGGTGCCCAGCAGAGAGACAAGGTTTCCTTCCTTTGGTTTTCTTTGTGTTGGGGATAATAAACACAAGCAAAACACACTGGGACTGGAACAGGGAAAGCTCTCACCTCTCAAGAGACTTGCAGACAGCACCCCCAGACTTGCTGCTCACATCGGTTGCCTTGCTTGCTGTCATCATGTCAGCACACAGCAGGGCAGAAGGTCACCTGCAGACAGACACAAGGAAGAAGCATTGCTCTCTGCTCAGTATCCTTCTCTTTTCCTTCTACACACACACACACACACACCTTTCTCCTTGAAATCCAGGAGAGGAGCTGAAGTAATACATGACAGCTTTCTGAGGACAGCCCAGACTTCCTCCCCTGAAAAATGGGAAGCGGGGTGACAGCAATACCCCTCAGAATCCCAGTGAGGAATTGACAGTTTTTGAGGGCAAAAACTGTCTTTGACTCAGCATCAACTGCTGCACCTTGAATTATATATGGAGCACATTTCAAAAAGGCTTTCATTGCTGTCAAAATCTCATCAGATTTAGATTTTTTTTTCCCCCTTGCAATTTTATAACAACCTGTGTTAAGGCCCCAAGCCTGAAGTGGCTGCTGGGAATAAAACACTGTCACAACACTCAAAGCTTGGGATAAGAAAACATTTTAGCTTGAAGAGACACTGCACTGCAGCCACTGGTCTCTCTGGTGGGCCATCTTAGCCTGCTACTGATCTCATTTCACAGGACAGCTCCTTGTGGGGATAAGATAAACCATTCACAAAAATTAGTCATTCTGTTTGCCTCATGATTTTTAGCACTCTTGGAATGACTGTCCCTCTCTTTGAGGGACACTGTTACCCAGTCAATGCAACATCTCCACTTTATTGTGCTGCAATGATCTTTTTTGTTATACAGAAAATAGAAGAATTACTCTCTTACTCTGTAGCATCATCTCTGCTCACTTCTCAGGGTGGTCTGCCTGCTCTAAAACATTGCAATGACAACAGGCTCACTATCTTGTAGGCAATACTTAGAAAAGTCCCTCAGATCTCTCCACCAGCTGGTCTGCCAGAGGATGCCCTGCCATGCCTGGCATTTGACAAGACCAAGTACCTCTTGTCATTAAAAAAAGTACAGCCCACCATGCAAAAAACAGTAAAGAACAAAGGGATCTCTCATTTCCACTGTTCAAGCTTTTGGGCAGAGAAAGGAAAAAGGGGGGCGGGGGGGAAATCAGTTTTATTTGTTCACAGTTTTCTCTCCCTCCTTTTATTCCATACTGGCAATGTTCCTGAGGCGAGGAGTGAACTCTGGGTCAACTCAATGTGTACACACTCAGGGCAGCTCATTGCTAACCATTTAGCAGACTCTCTTTTTCCCAGACAATAAACCCCCTTGGATTCTCTCCCTCATTAGTAACTGGAACAAGCACCCATTTCACATCTAGACATAGAACAGCCTTGCAACACTGTCAAGAAAATTTACCAGCCTAAGGAACAAAATCTATTCATCCATCCGTTAACTGTTATGGATTGAAAATAATGAAAAGCTAACCACACTCGTGGCCTTGGCCAAAGAATGACTCACCCAGGCAGCCAAAGCAGATTCCTGCAAAGCTGCAACAGAGTCTCCTCTGCACTTGGTTTACAACATCCCTAGAGCAGGGATCACTCAGCACTCACTTGGTGCCTTGCAGCTCCGTGTCACTGCCTTTAGCGGTGAGAAATACAACATTTCTTGTGTCCACACACACAATCCCTGGGGCTCTGCTGGAACATCAAATGTTTGCTGGGAATGCGCTCTTCTGTCCTCATAAGATCCCCCAGTTTCCCTATCAGGAAACTCCATCTCTCAGCCTTTTCCAACAGCCTGCTAAAAAGCCCTGCCTTGAAAACGAACATCTGGGTACAAGCAGATGTGTGCTGATGCTCAGCACAGACAGCTCCCTGGCAGTGGCATAGGCCGAAAAGAAGATGATACAGGATAAGGGTTGCACTTGTTTCTTCATCTGTGGTGGATGGGACAGACTCCATCAGCCTTGATTTGCAGAAGTGAGCCACAAAGCAGCTGCTGAGTGCTGCAAGAGTCTCACGGGAAAGGAGCACTACTGCAAGTGGCAGATCAACATGACTTGGAGCCAAAGGCAGAGGGATATCTGTCCCTTCCAGGCACAAGTGTGGCTGGAGTAACCAAAGCAACACACTCACACTAGGCAGATTAAAGAGCGGTCCAGGAGCTTCCAAAGCTGTGACAACAGCCAGGTACCAACTGACACCCCCACTGACACCACACACTGCTTAGGGAAGTCAAGTCATCCCTAGGAGATACATGAGTGGCTGTGCCTTCCTTCTGAGCAGCAGGGCACACATGGTACCCTCAGCATGACCTAGAGTATTATTGCAGCTCATTAGCTGGTTCTGCTCAAAAGAGTAAATATCCAAACACCTCAGATGGCACATGAGGGGAAAAAGAGTCACCTCTGGAATTAAACAGCAGAAAATATTAAGGTACTTCTCAGTAAGTCAAACAGTGAAATAACTTCCTGGGGCCAAGCACAAGCCCAGATGAGCTTCAGAGATAATATTAACATCTCTTCCAATAATAAGATCACCAGAAATAACCTGCAGGCCTGACCCACAGGCATTGCCATTACCTGACCAGAGGAATTGTGACGGTAATGATGGAAAATTGCCTCCAGTAGACAGAGAATGTCTACTTCTGTTTTCCAAGTTTTGGCTCTACAAGGCACTCAGAGCTAACATGACAGTTCATTGGGAAGGGCAGAGGGAACTCTTGTTCCCATCTGACTGCCCACATCTCTCCCACAGTCAACCACACACTACCCTGTGTGCTGGCTCAGGCCCTTCGGAGCATCTCTGTGACCCACTACAGCTCATGGAGAGTTTTTGACAAAGCAGCACATGGAAGGGGCCCAACACAAACCCAACCTGTTAGAAGGGAGGTAATGAAGTTGTGTGCACAGAAGGGAAATATGGAGGGCAGTGGGGAGAGAGCACAAAAGAACGTGTGTAAGGCTGGGGAAGGGAGACCTGCCAGAGGCTGAGAAGTGTTATCTGAAAAGCTTTGCTTTCCTGCCTCATGAGCAATATGACCAGAGCTTTACAAACTACCTGGAAGAAACAAGCAGGGCTGAGTTCAGTTAGCAGGAGACCCAAGAGGGACATACACACACCCATCAAGCTGATACTTCTTGACAGGTTGCTGCTTTCTCCAGAAACCATGCAAGAACTTCCTACCAGCAATGGGAGTCACAGCCCCAAAGAACCTGAGCCCAAGGCCACTGCACCTGGCACGTACGTCCTGAAGCAGGACATCAAGGCCATGAAAGTGGAGAGAAGGTACTGAGCCCCATCTGGAGAACCTTGCCAGTGCAATTTATTCCCTGCCATTGTTTGGGCGAACAAAGCAGTCATCTGATAGCACTTCAAAATTAAACTGGGAAAGGAAGGACAGGGGAGGAGGTGGCGGGAGGAAAGAGGGAGGGAGGGAGCTCTCAAACCTGTTGGCTGGACCCTGGGAAGGATGTGAAGACTCCCAGCAGAAGCCTCTCGGCGTATCTCCCCACATACACCCGGCCTCACAATTCCCAGGGCCATGTGATAGGGGCTTCCTGCCACCAAGTGAAGTGAGACCTACCCCGACCTCTCTCTTCCAAACAGAGTTCCTGCCTGCTTTGTGTTCGCAAAGAGGCGTTTGTTTACTGATCTATCATTGGCATGCAGGAAACAGCCTTGACATGAGCTGTAATCATCTGTCTCCAGCAATAGCTGTTTGACTTTCTTCTAATTTAAGTTTTCCTCCCGCCTCCTTTCCCCAGTGCCCTCTTCCCCACTTCCGATCCAAACGCTTTTGGAGTACGCACATCTGGTTCAGGGATGCTACATGATGTTTCCAGAGCAATCAGTGAATAAAAAAGAGGCACACTTCCATCCTCAAAGGGCAGAGAAGGCTTCCAGAGGAACACTACCAGGGAGAGGAAGACACCAGCTTTGCCCACTGCATTTGGAGTGGCCACCAGACGACGACAAAAGCCAGGGGAGCACAACAGAGATTCCAGCAAGCCTCCCAGGCCTCCCTTCTTTGCAGTTTTGTTTGTGGGGAATAAACCAAGCATACCTCACTGGTGGTTTGGGGATGGGTATTACCCTTGCTGCATGCTGGAGGCCATATCTCAAGGTCTCCTTTGCTCTGTTTACTCTCCCAAAAATTTCATCCATGTCCACAAGTGGCCACACTGCTGGTGCATATGAACAGCAAGGCTTCACAGCAACAGCAGCAACCTGCAGCTGGTCCAACTCTCCTCCAAGAAGAAACAAAGACATGTTGTGTTTCTCCTCAGTGCTCAAAACCTGAGTAACTCCAAGCAGCCAAAGCCTACAGGTCACGTCTCCCTGCTACAGTGCTTTACACAACAAAGGGTGCAACATAAAGACAGCAACCAGGAGGCAACAATATATAACATACATACACACATATAAAGAACAGGAAGGATGCCAAGAAGACAAAACACTAACAGGAAAAACATGAGTAAGGGGAAGCCAACAGTTAAAGCCTTCAAGGCTCCCTCCCCCAGCCCTTGATCTGTGTGGAGCCTGTTTTCCTTTGGGGGAAGAAGCAGGCATGAGGATGTGTGCCTGTGCTCACATACACACACACAGCCCCAGCACAGGGCAGTGTCCATGCTCCCAGCACGAGCACGCTGCCTTCCTGAGGTCACTGGCAGGGTGTGACCTCAGGGAGCAAGCCCCTGCTCTGCAGGGAGGACACAAGCCACGCAGGGATGCAGCCAGAGCTGGGAAGGACAGCAGGAGCCAGGAGCAGCTCCCTTGGTGAAACAAGATGCTTACAGTGGAGGAGGCCCTGACTCTGACTCGAGGTGGCCAACACCAACCCAGCAGCAAGGCAAACCTGAGCTCCAGAGCATGTGCCATAAGCTTTCCCTCACTGACAGCCCAGTTTAACCTCAGACACCTTACACAAAGTCCACTTCTTTCCTCTCCTGGTCAGTCCTGCAGATGGGCCACCTCCACAGCAGCAAGTTTCTCAGAAAGGATCAATCAGCCTACTCATGAGGAAAAACCTTTTTACCAAGAGCATCACCAAGACTGGGGAAATGGTGGAGGTTCTGCCCTTGGAGATAGCCAGTACCCAACTGGACAATGTCCCAAATAAGCGGCTCTATGTGACCCCACTGAGCATGGGGTTGTACTTGCCACCTCCAGAGGTGCCTTCCCACCTCAGTTACTTTTCCATCCTGTGCTGGGCACAGCCACTTTAGGGCAAGGTGACCTCTCTGCAGACACTGATTGTCCTGGCTATGTTAATCTCATGAAGACTAAACACACCACCAGCAGGATTACTCAGCTCATCACACTTGTAATGAGATCCTAATTGTAGATAATTCTAGATAATTGGAGCCAAGTAATTTGTTAAAGAGAAAAAAGCAGGTTAAACTTATGCAAAATATATCAATGAAGGACCAATGACTGGGAAGTGACATGCTCCTACAGTATCCTTCAGAGCCAGATCCTACACGGTCTCCTATTCCCCTCACCCCTCTCCATCCTAACTTTTCCCTTTGATCTATCATATCTTACACCACAGGGCTTACAAGGGGGTCAGGAGAATCCCACGTGTCAAAGCAAACTGTATTTTCAAAAACCCCAAGTGGAATCGACGTTCTACAACCTCTGCCTTTGTGCCAGCACCCCACATCAGGGGGACAATGTGAGGAATGCAGGAACTCGCCATGTCCAGCAAAGCTGTGCTGGGTCTTATGGCTTGTCCTCAGTTTTATTATATAATTCCATCTCCTGACCTTCTCCCTCCCTGAGCACACAGAACAAACCCTGCCTGCTTATAAATCTTTAACCTGCCTGAAAGGATTACTCTGGTTCAAGGGCCTGCCCTGCTCCTTCCTTGGCTGCCAGCAAGGTGGTCCCATCCCTGCCCTTGGTAAAATACATGCCTGATCACATATGATGGTTGCCTCTGACTAAGGGTGTGCCTACTTTTTCCTCCCTCCTTGCTTTTGCTTTGTATCAGCTCCAATGCTTTTAAGGCCCTTTCAAGCTAGGACGGGCTCACAAGGTGCCTGGTTCAACACCCTAAACCAGCAATGAAATAAAAAGGGGGGGAAGCAAAAAGTTTTCTGCTCAGATAGCAACATCAGTCACCTGTCTGGGAAAACCTAATGAGCACTAAAGCACATGGAAGGAATCACAGAATGATTTGGGCTGGAAGGGCCTTGAAGATCATTGAATCCCAATCCCCCTTGCCAGGGCTGGCAACAAGACTCTGCTTGTAAAGAAGTTAACCCTCAGCAATGAGAAGAGAGAGCCAGCAGGACCTGCTGTAGGCAATATTAGGGGGTCACCCCAGGTCTCAACTTCATCCTGAGAGCATCCTTATTCTGTAGTAAAGCAGATGGAACCTTGAGAAACTGCTCTCACTTCTTGTCCATTACTTCCCTCCATCACCCACTTTCTGAATGTTGTAGGTCAAGTTCCACAGGGATACCACCAGCATCACCTGCCTGACACTCAGAGCTGGGAGGATAGCACATCCCGTAACAAGGTAGCTCTAAAAACCTCTGCTGACTATGTGCCAGCTGAAACTTCCTTCCCACAGAGCCCTGGAAAAGTTGGGGTAGAGATAACTCAGGAATGGCTAAGAACAAATTCCTGATCCAAAGGGCACTTCTGTTTCAAAGCATAAGATAAATTTTAGCAAAAGGAAAGCCTGATTTTTCTTTTTAAACACGGGGAAGTGGCAGCAATTTTCTCCCCAGGCTCCTCGCTGAAACAGCTGAACCATTTTGGCTGAAAGCTTTCAAACATAATACAGTCAGAGGCAATGCTCAGCATGGAAAAGTGCAGGCTGGAACAAAAATAAAATCTTGACCTGAAGACAGTAAACAAAAACAGGGTCTCACAATATGAATTGTCTTCTGTTAAAGGTGGGGCTCGTTGCACCCACTATTATTAAGCTTGTCCCACATTTCCCACTGTCTTTTTTTCTCTTTGTTCCTCCCTCTAAACACATAACAAACAAAAAAACCAAACAAAACAAAACAAAACAAAACAAAAAACTCAAAGGATATTTGACATTTCTTCAGCTTCCCTCAGGCAGACACACCCTCAGCTAAAAAACACAGCATTTTCAGGGTTAGTGGTGGGATGTTTCATGACCCTGTCAAAAAACCCAGAAACACTCTTTTCCTAATTCACTGCCCCCAGCCACAGATTTAGTCCTGCATGCATAGAAAGTAAATACTGCTTTTCATCCTGGTGGCAAGTGTGGTTTGTATGACTACTTAGAAACATGATGAGTCTTAACTCCTGCAGGTAAGTTAACAAATAGTGAGAAAAAATTCACATGGAAAGGAAGAGAATGATTCAGTATTTTCCAATCTGGCTGCTAAAATGATTGCAATGCTTAATGGAATTATGCATTTCAGGCTATGCTTTCTACAAGGAAGTAATGAAAAAAAGATTGAAAAGAACCTGTAATTCCAGATGAGGAATCCAAGACCCTGGCAAGTGAGGGCAGGAGCAAAGGACAACCCTTCTGGGACAATTCCTGGCTCTCCCTGTGTTTAAGGTTTTGTGTGAGTGTATGTGTGCTCACCCCCTTTGAAGGGGTGATAATAGTTGCTTTTGCTTTGCAGGCTAATAAATGAAAATTCAGTTACTTTAAGTCAAGTCTGAAGAAGACACTGGTAGTGTATCCTTGCCTGCAGATTACATCAGTGGAGATTGTGATCCATACCTGTTTGGTTTGGCTTTGAAACTACCCACAGAGAGGATGACTGTGGTCAATAGAGAATAAAACAAAAGAAATATGGACCAGATTGACACAAGCACACATCTGCCAGCAGAATCATCTATCAGCCACATGGAGAGACAGGATTCCAGCAGATGCAGTGGAACTGGCTTCAGGTCCCAACAAAGTAAAAAAATAAATTGGCAAACACTCATTTCTACCAGTGCAGTTAGCTGATGTAGGTGCTTTTCCGTCCTCTAATAGGAGTGCTGTGTTACAAACATAGCAGTCCTAATACACCAGTAAATCACTTCTAGTGTAAAAGAACTGGAAAGAATTCAGGGTGATTATGCTTATAACAAACCCAAACATTTGACAGCATAGGAAACAACCTGTCACTAAAAAAAATAGTGTTCAGCTCATGAACCACACTGGAATTCATTTTTGATGTGGTGAGATAATCTTTGCTATTCTAACATAAATGGGACCCAGAGAGGTCCCTTCGAGGAGCAACTCTGCAAAGAGTTTCCTGGCAGGAAGACAAATTGTCTCACATTCAGAAAGGAAATGAGAGCATTAAAATGAAGAACTTCAGCTTCTTCCAAAATAAGTTATCATCAGGGAGACAAACGGAGCCTCAGCAAATCTCTCCTTTGGTGGCCTTCACCCTGCAGGATGCTGACTCTTGTCCCTTCTGATGAGGATTTAGCACACAGCTTCCTGAAGTGTCCATCACCACAACCTTGGGGCACCATGTGCATGCTCCTTGAGACCTTCCTGTACCCACTCCAAGCCCAGGACCTTCCACTACAGCCTGTCTCTATCCAGCATCACACTCTGAGCACAAGCAAAAAGTCACCCACGGATTGCTCTTCGGTTCAGGAGAGCCCTCTTCCCTCTCCCTCCTTCAACCTCCTCTTTGCTCCTACATACTGTCCCACGTATCTTGGCCATCACAAAGGCAGAATCTGTTTATTGCAGACCTGATTCTTGATGGAAACCTTCCAACCACAGCATAGCACAGCACAGCACAGCACACCACAGCACAGCACATCATCCCCTCGCTCAGCCTTCCTGAGCAGAGAGTAGGGCCAGGGGCCAGACAGCACCATGAAATGCCCAAGATTTAGCCATCACCAAGAGGAAGCTCACACAGCTCCAAGGAGGAATAAACCTCTGCAAAGAGGGCTTGCATTTATTTACTTTTCCAGGAGGTAAGCTGCTCTCGGTGGGTGTGCGCGTGCATGTGTGCATGTGTTTGTGTCAGGACAATGGGAAAAAAGACACTGGAGCGGAGCTGCCAGGAAACAGTCGGCCATCTGCCCGTGCAGAGAGCAGTTTTTCCTTTCCTTTTGTATTGAGAGGAATGTAGCCCGTGCTGGGAGGAAATCTGAGCGGCTCCCCTTTGCCAGGGAGAGGAAGCGAGGGGGAGGGAGCCAGCCCCGCTCCTTGTGGTTACGCGGTCATCGCACTCACGGCCAATAAAAGCGGGGAAAAAAGCCCTACCAAAACCCCCAAATCCTAGGGGAAAATCGCTCTTCCTCCTCCACCCTTTCACCTGCGGTTGGATGGTTTCTCCCTCGCAGGGCGATGCAGAGGATGGGAGTTTGGAGGGCAGCGCCCCAGGGACACCGGCACAAGGCTTTGTCCAGCCCGGGCAAGAAAGGGACACAGAGAGAAAATCAACTCACATTACCGTGTTGTTTGTCCGCCCACACCCTCTCCACAGCCGGGAATTTGGCAACCTGAGCACAAAGCACCCCTCTGCTCTGAGAAGGCTCCCCAAGGCCAGCAGAACCGCAGCAAAGGGCAGAGCCTGCTGCAGGTAACCATCCATCCATCCATCCATCCATCCATCCATCCATCCATCCATCCATCCATCCATCCATCCAGCCCCAGGGGCTTCGGAACAGCTTCTGATCATAAAACTTGGTAAAATGGGCAGAAAAGAGCTGATTCCCGCTACTGTGAGGCAAAAACACTGGCAAAACATCATGATGGCTCGGTGGCACATTCTTCTGTCACTTTTGTGGCAGAAAAGCCCCAGGGAAAGAAAGAAAGAAATAAAATAGAGAAGGGCAACATTTTCAAAAGTGACAACATGACTTTGAAGTGTAAGACCCATTTTCACAGCTGAGGATCAGATTTTTTTTAAGTAAACAATCCTACTAGGCTTGCACTTACACTTGCAATTCCATCTCCTTATTTTAAGTCCCAAAAAAGTCCCAGTTTTGACTGAAATAGCTCCACACTGTATTCATGTGACACTTAGGGACATGGTATGATGGTGGACTTGGCAGCTTTAGGTTAATCGTTGATCTTGGAGGTCTCTGCCAATCTAAATGATTTTGTGACTGTAGAAGCAACAAACATTTTCAAAGAACTGCAAGCACACATTCCTTTTTCACTGACTACAACAGGAGACAGGTCTAGGTATGGCTGGGAAAATCAAGAGCACACTTCTCCACACCTATGCAAACTCTGCTGCTCACCAGGTGCCAGATCCAGCTCCCCAGAACTGGCAGAGCTTGCCAGTGTGGGAGATGTCTCAGAGAACAGATCACAGTCCTGAAAAGGGAACTTCAGGAAGAAATAATTAATCCATATATGTCTAAAAGAGCTTCCTCACATCTGGCGGCTTGGAGGGCAGACTGACACAGGGATGCTGTAAACCTAAGCATGTCCAGGTCAGATCTGAACTGACACTGGTCCCTTTCAGAAACATGACGCAGGTTTCTACATTCTGTTGTGACTTTTTAATCTTTTTTTTTTTTTTTCCCTCTCATAAAAACAAAACCATTGGTATAGCACAGTGTGCGACCTGAAGCAAATTCCTTGGCTGTTTCTCTCTTGGTGGGATAAGAGACAAGATGAGAGGGAACACAGAGACTTGATAAAAGGAAAAGTCGTTTTTCCACTATGAGGATAAAAGAGCTCTTTTCACCCTGAGGAAAATAGAGCTCTGGAATAGCCCTGCTGTCTCCATTACTGGAGGTTTTTAAGACCCAACCAAAGCCCTGAGCAATCCAGTCTGAGCTCAGACCTGAACCTATTTGAGAAGTACAGGCCTCTTGTAATCCCTACAGACCTGGGTTATCCAATGATAACAGATCATGTATTACTGTAAAAGTGAGTAATCACTCTCATTTTCTGTGTGGAAAATAACAACAAAAAATCCCATTCAAAATATTGTTACTAGATATTTTCCTCCCCAAGTGATAGTTTTTTGCCTTCCTCCAACTGATCAGCAAGAAAGCAGTAAAAAAATAGCTGCCAAACCAAGATATATAATTATGCTATCTCTAATACATTTCCACTGTCTTTTGTCCCTAGTCATTCTGCAGTGCCTAACAAGCTTCAACAGCTCCATGGAAGCGAGGCCATGAATCCACCAATACTGCTGCTTTGGCAAATACTGATAAGTGCTGTAAATTTTCACTATTAGAAAAGGAAAATATTTTCTTCCCAAGTTCATTCCACTTTCAGAGAGATCAGGGTACAGATTTTTGAACAGCTTAAAGTTATTTCATAACTAAACTACAAACTATCCAACCAACCAACTACTAAACAACAGTGAGAAATACTGACAGCATTTATTTGGGAGATTTGTTTTTTTCCTTTGCTGAAGTGTTCCTTTGGGTTTCTTGCAGCAGAAAACCTAGAAACTGGAGAGTTATCAAACAAGCACATATTGTCCACTGCTCTCTTCCAAGGGATGTGCTAAAGCCAATACATACAAAAAGGACTTTAATTTCCATTGTTTACTTTCTTTTACATATATCACACTGCTGGATAATGGAGCAAAAGCAGAGCACTCATGTACAATTGTCTCCATCAGCCCTTATCTCTCAACTGAAGCAGAGCTATTTGTACATAAGCTTCCAAGCCAGAGAATGTGCATCCAAGTTTTGTATTCCAGGGTAACCACTAGGGCATACTCCACCCAAGATGTTTGGATGCTGTGCTGGACTGGGCCCTGATACTGTTTATTGTGCACAGGATAAACTCATCACTACAAAGCAGCCAGCACCGACTGCGTTTCACCAGGGCACGTTTTACAGGACCCAGAATAAAATACCAAAGTAGGAATCTTCTGGAGTTAAACCCTTTGCAGAAGCCCTGTCCCCTGAACTATTCAATAAACATCATCCCCTTTCATCTTAAATGCTCATAAAGATGCCATTTCCAGCTCAGTGTGAGGGGAAATCCCAGCTGCACTGGAAGTGACTGCAGTGGTTATGGTGTGGCTCCCATCCCACCCTCCACACTCACCGCATTTCTGCTCAGCCCCAACACAGATGTACCCACAGAAACACAAGCACAGCCCCCTCTGCTCAAGTCCATAAAACCTCTTCGGATGGGATGGGACAACTCTTACAGGTTCTCATGTGATGTTAAAAGAATAGAAGGGTTTCCTGCAGGGCAAGAGATGAGGTCTACCACAGCAGAGGGCCAGCACTAGAGACCCACCTGGTACAACACCCTGATGATTTGCAAGTTCCTCTGTGAAATTCCCATCCCCACTGTCCCAAAAGCATCAATGTTACACACTCAGCTTTGAAGACCTGGCCCAGGAGAGAGGCTCTCTGTAAATGTTTCTTCTTTTTTTCCTTCCCTCTGTAGAAGACGGCGATTGCAGCAAATGCATGTTTTTCATAGATTAAATACTCTCTGAACAGGCCAGTTAGGTCACAGAATGGATTGGGTTGGAAGGAACCTTAAAGACCATCTGGTTCCAACTCCCCAGCCATGAACAGGGACAACTTTCACTAGATCAGGCTGCTTAAAGCCCCATCCAGCCTAGCCTTGAACAGTTCCAGGGCACCCACATCATCCAGGGACAGGGCATCCTGTTGCAGGGCCTCACCAGCCTCACAATACAGAATTTCCTCCTAACATTTAATCTAAATCTCCCCTCTTTCAGACAATATTTTTTTTTAGATATTCCTTACCAGAACAATGTTCTTTATACAAAGGTAGAAGCTGCCCAATGCTACCTCAGTTATCTGCAGTTGAATACAATGGATATTTGATAACAACTTTAACAGCTTTTTTTCTTTACTGGAAAGAGAACATCTACAGACATAACTGGAAAACTAAACCTAAACTTGATCTTTTAGGGGAAATTCCCTAAACATTTCCTTCTATTAGAAGAGGAACAAGAAGAGCTTAAGTAATGCTACACTTCATTTACTTCTTGGCTGGTAAGAAAAATGTTTGGCATTCAAGTAGGCATTCTTCTTCCCAACTCTTCTGCATGTAATAACTCAAATTTTCAGACTGCATAGCAACTACTTAATAAAAATGTCCCCTAAGTGGGTTCACTACATTCATATTAAAAAGATAAGTAAGGCACAGGAGAAATTTCAGCCCTGAAAATAGGTTAGCAAGAATTTATCTTTGCTTATATGCCTTCCCAAGCAAAAAGAATATTAGAGATGCACAGTGTTTGCAAATACAGCTATACAAAACTAAGAATACTCCCCAGAGGTGATTTGTTCTCTAAAATACTGTCTCTTCCTGAAGTAGCATCTCACAAACTCTGAACCACAGTGTAAAAGTACCTGTTTCTCTTACCTGATCAGAAATGCTCCAGAAAATCACTTATCTGGCCAAGATGCACTCACATACCTGAAACACAGCTGCATGGTGCCAGCAATTAAATTTGCAAGAATCACAAGCAGGTTTGAGTGTTGCTGGATGAGTAAATTACTTATGGTTTCTGACTAACTTAAATAATTTTTTGCCAAGTTTGATCTAAATTCAGTATGCCCTCAAAAAACCCCAAACCCAACAGAGAGAAACTTTCAAGAAAACATTTGAGGTAATCTGAAGGAAACTTGCAAGAGTCAGGTTCTTTACTGTGAAATGACATTACTTACAAAATTTAGCTACATTGAGGGGGTGTGTGTTGAACCCTCCCTTTACAAGGAGCTGAAACACTATTTAGGCTTTCTCTCCTTCCTATTTATTTTACTGAAGGGAAAAAAGGAGGGAAGAAAATAGATGGGGCTAGCCTGCCACCTTTCATCCAGTAGTTAGTCATATTTTTTTTTAAATTCAGTCATGAAACTGAAAATCCAATACCACAAAATTTCTTCCAAAGCATCAAAAAACTCCGAACCCCATTTTGAGGTCATTGCTCAGCTTAAGTTAACGAAGCAATGACAATGACATCACCTTGTTCTTCTGGGTAACCTCATCCACGCACATACACACATCTCACTGTGCTTCATCACTGTATCACCAAGTCATGCTGACTCAGTGAAAATACGGCTTAAGAAAAGGTGCACTATGCATTCTTCTGCTTAGTTCTGCATTCAAGGATTTAAAAATCATACCAAAGTCTCCTATGTTAAAAACACCCCATTGTTTATATGTCGGAAAAAAAAGTTACATGTGCAACAGAGACAGTGAAACTGCTGAAGACTGTCAGGAAAAAAAGAATGGGATGATGACTACCTGTTTCCAGGGAAAGAGAGATAAACAGGGAGAGAAACAGAGACAGAGAAAGAGACAGAGAAAGAGAGAGAAAACAAACTCAATGTAATCCAAGGTCAGGCTTGATTTTTCAAAAAGCAGATTTTGATCAGGAGCCTGAAGTAAAAATAAAACACTTTCCATGGCTCTCTGCAGCTTCCTGAGGAGGGGAAGTGCAGAGGGAGAAGCCCAACCCTTCTCCCTGCTACCCAGTGATAGTACGAGTCAGAATGGTTCACAGCTGCAGCAGGGGAAGTTCAGACTGGACATCTGGAGGCATTTCTTTTCCAAGAGGGTGCCAAACATTGGAACAGATTTCCTAGAGAGGTGGTCAGTTCCCCATGTCTTTCAGTGGGTAAGATGATCCCTGTGGGTCCCTTCCAAACTCAGTCTAGTCTAGTTTATTCTATTATTATTAATAATAATAATAATAATAACAAAACAACAACAACAATAATATAATTCTAATGAAAGGCTTCCTTGAATATGAATGGCAAGAGGGACTGGGTTAGGCATATGGGAACAGTGGTTTGAAGAGCAGAAAAAGACAGAGATTGTATTCCTGCAGTGGTTGCTGGTCAGCTGAAGTGCTTCACTGCTCTAAAATGCCAAGTTTCTGTTTCTGATAATGTTTCCAGATTGCTTTGGATAAGAAAAACTATTTCACCCCATGCAAACACACATTAAGCAAGGGGAACTGAAGCAATATATTACATGTCAGAATAAGTTATTAAAAAACCCCAAGTAACCAAAAAACCACCTCATCAAATTCTGACAACATTTTATGAAATTTGTGCCTTTTAGAGGTGATCCCAATTTTCCTTGAAACATACCCAAAATTGTCTTTGACTAGTGGAGGAATTTATGAATTTAACAGGGGAAAAACCCTGGTTTCCCACTGAATTTGAGTAAGCTAAATCATTCTATAAAGAAAGTTCTGGAGGATAACTGATGGATAACCAGACTAATCAGCAATAGCTGTCAGTATCCTTCACCACCACAAGTATAGGGCTGTTATGTGAGAGGTGACACCACAGCAAAACTTCAACTTGGAGTCACTCACAGTAATCTCAGGGGACAGAGACAGAAATCTGATGCAAAAACAGTTACCATGTGTTGGTTTCCCAGTAGGAAACCTCTCAGGTTTCTCTCAGAGTTTGACAAAGCTGAGAAACAAGAGACAGACAGATCAGGGCTTCTGACATCATCACGGAAAAAGCTCAATATCTTACACATTTCTTTACAGTAACAAATTGTCTTGTAGATTTTGACTAGGGATTGCTGTACATGCAGCCTAGTATGCCAAGGCAGTGAAAATCAGATTCTCAGTTACTCAATCCCAAGCTCCCTGAATTCAAGGAAAAAGCTCTCATGGACCAGCAGATCGTGGAGGATGCTCCAGGGTCTGGTTTTGGCCAGATGTTGATTTTTGAAGTGCTACATGTGCTGGCGCAGAGATGTCCTTCTCAGTTTTAGTAAGGGGCATTTATTTCCCACTCTGAGCTCTGGATAACCCAAGACTCAACTCTTGCCCAAAAGCCCTGTGAAGCCTTTGGGATCACAGTATCCTTTGCAGCTGAAACATATTGTATTTTTATATGTAGAAATCACACATCTTCTGCAGGGGCTTAAATTTTTTTTAAGAGAAACCTCCAATAGTCTGAAAAGTCTCCAGGAACTCTTTCCTTTTTAATTTAGAAAGGTGGTGTTTGGCTGACACTGGCAGGCCAACTCATATTTATGAATTGCCCTCTCAGTGTCCTGTGGAACTTGCCATTTCCATCCATGACAGTCAGCACTATCTATCATGAGAACATAATCCCCTGGGACAGGAGACCCGAGCCCCTTTGCTGCTCTCCTCTGCAAACAGATGTGTGCACGTTCCCCAGCTCCAAAAGTCACGGCCGCCTTTTGGCAGAGAACTACAGCAGCTGCACATCTGCAGAGGGGAAAAGCTTTCAGCAAAAACTAGAGGGGGATTTCATCCTCCCCCCCTCCGCCTGCAAAGCAAGCTCAGCATTTGTTCCTCTCCAGATGACACCCTGATGGGTTGATTTAATCATTCACACATGCATGCCTATCCACAATGCTTCCAAAATACCAGGCCTGTGACAGCATCTCACCTGAACTGCTCACAGTAACACAGCTTATCAGCAAGCCCTTGGCAAGAGGCCTTGCAGGATAAGAAGAGAAAATCCATGTTCAGGGGCACTGCTAATATAAAATGATTCTACGGAATACAAGTGGGCGAGTGAAAGACCACTTGTGATGAGGAGAACACCTAAGCACATGCTTAATTTTAAGTCTGTGCTCAAAGTACATCGCTATCTTCAATTAGACTGTGTGAAGTCCAGTTCCAAGCTTCCCAAAGCAGGAATGATGTACTGCATTGGGAGCCAAAGCATTCAGATGGGTGGATTTAAGCATGTGCCATGACCTACACATCTGCCTAAATGATTTGCCAGACTGGGGGCACGCTACAGAATATTTAAATGTAGCAGGATAACAGAAACACTTTGCCACTTTTATTCCCAGAGAGAAATCTAATTAAAACACAGATTATCTAGCCATTTAAAGTTTTTCTGGTTAAAAAGAACAGCAAGTCCTTGCTCCCTGAAACAGTCTCTCCAATGGATTGCCAGAGTCCCAATAAGTACCCCAGTAACACAACGTGTAGCTGGACTTGGTCAGAAGCCATCTGCTCTCTGGGATCTGTAGGATCAGGAGTCTTAAGGTATGGCAGGGTCTCATCCAGAACTCCTCCCACGACTTCGAAGTGAGGTGGCGTCTTTATCCCACCTTTCCCTACCCATCATCAGCTCTTGACATTTTAAGTGTCTGGGCCAGATTTTCAAATGATCTGAGAGCAAAGCTTTGGTGAGTGCTTCTCCAAGACTAGCTTTTCTGCCAGGCACAGTCTCCTGCACAGTCTCCTACCAAGGCAAAGCCTTTCCAAGCAAGGTCAGCACCCCATATTCTGAACTGCTCAGCCAATCTGATTACTTTCCATGATACCTGAGGAGATGGACCTCAGAAAACACAGCTGCCAGCGCCTCCTGGCAGAACCTATCTTCATACTAGGCTCCACTCAGATTAATAGCTCTCTGCTATACATATTCCACAGGGAATGAGAGCAGTGGAACAAACCTCCACCAGCATTAGCAATGCTGTTTTACAGAGGAGGCAAGACTGGCCACAGCTAGACGATGTCACGCTTGAAAAAAAAGCAGTGGTCCTACAATGGCTCACCTGCCTTAATATTGACACAGCAGCAGCAGCAAGTCCCACATTCCACTTCAGGCATCACAGTCAGGGCTGAATCACAGCTGGCTTACCTGTCTAGCTTCCTTCCTTTTGCCTTTTACTCTGATCTTCCATCACACATCCCAAAATGGTCCAGGCCCCTTACTCATGCTTCTAGATGAGATCTTGTCAGCACTGCACGTGGAGCCAACTGCATGGAGAGCCCAGGGGATGGCCAGGGCCATCTGTTACAGACTTTTCTCTCTGTGAGTTGGTGTTTTTATTTTAACTCCCTCTGCTTCTGGGCCCCTCTTCCTCTCTCGCTCCTCCCATCTCCCTCTCTCCACTCATGAGGACAGAGTTTCCATCCTGGCCCTGGGCCAGCATATGTATGGGCAAAAGCAGAGCTCAGGAAAAGCCATCTTCTGCTCCCTTTCATCACGTAAACACTGCCAGTTCCCAGCCCAGGAGCACAGGGCTGATCCAGAGCTCTGCCTGCAGTGCAAACATCTCCCCTCCCTGCTCTCTTCCCTCCCAGGGAGCAGCCCCAACCTTCATCCCAGCCAAGGAATTGCTTGTTAGAAGGCAGACACAGATGCATCTCACATTCAGCAAAGGTCATGTGTAACAGCACATGCAGGTAACAGTCAAGCCAAATTCTTGTTTGTGCCAGCCATTAAAAACAAGAAAACCAGAAGACCCCAAGCAAACCTGACTGGCAGTGCCCCAGCACTGGGATGACAGTCTTGCCCTAAGAAGGCCTCAGAGCTGTACTAGCTCCTAAAAAGTTTTGTCAGTCAAAACTGACCTTAAACCACTACTAACTCTTTCATCTGCTTTGCTAAATCCTTGAAAGTAACAGTATGCCAGCTGCGGCTGGTTTTCCTAACCTGGGGAGGGAAAAAAACACTGAAGTAAAGAATGAAGATTATAGCAGCACTCACAGCATTCATTCCAGCAGGACATTACTCTTTCAAGCCTTTGCCCTTCTAGCCGTGCTTGACTTCCCTCAGCTTTACCATGGGATAGTACTATTTTCAAAAAAGACAGAAATTATGTCCTCAATACATGTTATCTGCATTAAAGAAAGGAGTCACAGTGTTTCAAACTTCTTGCGAGAAAGATTTCCCATGAGCTCCCTTTTGGGGTTTTTGCCGCACACACACAGCACCCCATATTTGCCCAGCAAATGTTTAGGCAATGTATTTACCTCAGAGCAGCACAAACTCAGGGGGTTTCAGCACAGGATCACCCCAGCCATCATGCCAGGATTATCCCAAGAGCACAGTCTCTGTGAACAGCTCCAAGGAACCACATCACAGGGTTCAGAGCTGCTCGGAGCTCTCTTGGCACAGCAGGGATTGGACCATCATGATAGCAGAACCCCAAAGGAGTCTTGCTGCCATGAGTTCCCACTGAGCTCCCAGCTCACTGAAAGACATAAACTGGTGAAGACTCACATAATGGCAGGTAAGTACCCAATGCTTTGATCAGGGGAGTCCTGGGGAGTTATGACTTTCACCTCATCAGTCCCACACCCACAGGCACAGAGCACCTTGACCCAGTTGGGTGGTGAGCCGTGTAAAGGCTGGGAGAGATCTTGAATAGAACCAGCCTATATGACCTTAAGTACTTTTTTATGTGAGACACTGATGATGCCTTTTAGTGCTCTATATACAGAAACCTTGAACTGATCCTCAGCCTGCTTTGTGCTAAGATTCCACCAAAGGACACAATCCTTGATTGAAATCCCAGCATGTGGAGCTCAGAGGCTCCAGGGACTCTAGATTGTCTTAGGCACCCACTTCAAGGTCACCCCAGGCCCCTGCAGAAGCTAAATTTCAAAAGCACAGCCTTCAGGAAGCTGGGAGCTCAGTCATATAGTCATCTTCACTAAAACCTGGGCTGAAGCCACCCCCAAATGCCATGCATATCCTCACACTTCAGCCTTTGCTTCAATTTCCAGGAGCTGATAAAGCATCGCCAAGGTGAAGATCACAAAAATAATCTCTTAAGCAAGATCAAGATGCTACTGCCCTTCCCACTGCACTTCAGAGCTACAGTCAAGGAAACACTGCCTCTTTTCCTGCTTTGGGCAGTAGAAGGAGGCTTACAGATACCTCAGATACAATGTTATTTGAGCTGTATCTAAGCAAAGCCAGGATCACTCATTTACTGTCAGGACGTGAATGAAACAAGAAATTTCTTTCCAGCTCCATCCCACTCCCTCCTTCCCTCTGGAGAGTCTTCTCAACCTGTAAGGAACTGCTATGCAAGTGTACTAAAAGTCCTGTTTCAGCATTTCTTTCATAGCAGAGGCCTCTTCCAGCCAGCTCTTGGGATTCTGCCAACAGACATATCAGCGACCAGTACTTAAATCCTTCCGCTAAAAAATGCTTCCCTAAAGAGCTTACACCCCAGTTCCGAAGGCCTAAAATCGTCACAATTAACCAGCTTCAACAAGAGTTTAAAAGAGGTTCTTCTCCACTCTCATGATCTAAATGGTGCACTACGTAGCCTTTTCTCCCCTTGGTCTGGCCTCTACTTAGGAAGGAGCAGCTTCCACACAGTTCCAGCTAGGAAATAAATGTCAGGTGTTACAAAAGGAAGGGAGAAGCAGCTGCTTTGAATGATACATTCAGGGCATCCAAAAGAACATGGCACTTATCAGACACTTCTGAAATGCCCAGCATCTCTCCATCTTCAAGAGGCTGGGTCTGTTGTGTGATGATTTCAAAGTTCTTAAACTTGGGGAAGGATTGAGCTTACTTCTGTGATCCCAGAGTGCCCAGCAAAATGGAAATTTTAAGTCCTGTCCATATGAACTAGTTGTTATGGCTGATATCAAGAATAACTCGTTGGAAAAGCTACCCCTGGATTAAGATCATCTCTGAAAAACACAGCTTACATGGTCTTTATTTATTATCTCCTTGTCAAAATGAACATTTCTAACATGTAAACACACCAGGCATGGGAGAAAGACAAGCCTATTGTAAGTGTCTGACAAAGGATCTAAATGCTCTTCTTGTCTCTGGAGAACAGAAAGCACACACAGAGGTTGTCTTTGCAGACAAAATGTTCTAAAAGCTTTCCCAAGGCAGCGAGCTGGGGGCAGTACTGAAAGCAGCACTTTGGGACACTCCACATGCACTTGTGGTCTACAGGGAATACTGCACTTTGGATCTGAGCTGATGAACAGGGCAGGGCGGATCTTCTGCTGGACTGCTAGGACATGGATGTGCTGAGGCCAGCCCAGGCTTCAGCGCACAACCTTCTCACCCACGCAGGCAGAGAGTGGTCCCAGCAGAGCCACAAATCTTTACTCTGCTTTTTACATCCCCAGTCACTCCAGTGCCCTTTGTTTTCTATGCTTTCTCTTCCGTTTCTCAAAAAGGCGCCTTATTACCCTGGGAAATCCTGTGGCTTTTCTCTCATTTCCATACTTAGTGTTTTCAGTTGCTTCCAAGCCTGGCCCAACATAGTAGTTATCCATTTTCACAGGCTGAAATACTGCCTGGATTACTTAAAAAACCCAAACAACAACCAAACAAAACCCCTCAAAGTCAACATGCACCAAACCCCACAAACACTACCCCAATGACAAACAGTTTGGAACACAACACAAGGGTGGAGGAAATGCATTCCCTTCCTCTGCCAGGATGCAGTAACAGCTCCCTTTTTGGTGGTTCAGAAAACAGAGCCAGTACACATTACTGGACTTCCCTGCCACACACCAAGAACCAGCGGTCAGTAAGGTGGCAGCCAAGACAGAAAACAGTTTTTTAATCCACCACCAACACCAGCAGCTCCCCTCACAGCAGCAAATAAAAGCCCCATGAAAATCCCTCTGGCCATCTCTTTATCCTCCAGCTGAGTTCCAGGCTGGAGATGCTCTTTTCCAAAAGCAACAAACTTAAACAACTACTGAAATGGCAAGAGCAAAGGTGGCTGGGAATACTTCAGGGTCAGGAACAACTTGCTGACCTGTCTTGGTAACAAGCTGTGTTCTTGTAAAGAGCAGAATTAGGGGCCCACGTTTAGCACTTAGGCCCTGCTCCTGTGAGGAGGTTCCAGTGCAGACCCAAGCAGTCAGAAAGCCTCACTGCCCCATGACCATCACTTTTTCAGCATCAAGCATCAAGAGACAGGCTTATTGGACACTCAAAAAGCAAAAACCTCTGAAAGTGTCCTAAATACACCAGGCATGGATTTACCTTTGCATTTGACACCTCAGGACCACAGCAGCAGCCAGCTGTAACTTCTTCCTTCTTCCAAACAACATTCCCCCCCAACCAACTCCATCCCTAAGCCATCAGCGCCCATCATCCCTAGGTACAAGAGCGGGAAGGCAAGAAAGCGTTTTCCTCCCCAGGACAGGTGAATACTCCCACCGATCCCCACCGGGAGTCAGACATGCCACCGGGCTAAGACACAGGCTGCACACAACTGCAGGCGTTCCTTCCAGCCGAAGGCAAAGTAAGAGGAAAGCAGGCTATCCAGAGCAGAGAGAGCTAAGTGCAGGGCTAATATCACAGGGGGGGGATTCAGGGTTTTGCCGAAACGACAACTCCGGCTGTTTGCTCCAGCAGGGCCCGGGCTTCCCCCAAAGAATGTGTTTAGCGTTTCCTCCTCTGTTTTGTGCTGGAGACCGAGGCAGGGTTGAGTTCACTCAGGGGCCCCGTGCTGGGTGGCGGGGCTGCTGCTGTTCCTCCGCCCCACCGCTCCCGACCCGCTCGGGTCGGCTTTTCAGCACCTCCCCAGGTCCCCTCGGCCCCTCTTCCCCCGGCCGAGCCCCGTGCCCGGCGGGAGCAGCAGCCTCCCCGTCCCGGCGGGAAAGCGAAGGGATTCGGCTCCTTGTTCCCGCTTTCCCTCTCTTCAGCCGGGGATGGAGAAAAACCATCCGGGGGCCGGAAGGGAAGAGGGAATTAGAGATTTTTTTGGAGCGGCACCTCTGCCCGCTCTCCCGCGTTAGCGTCCCCTCGGCGCCTCCCTACCTTCCTCGGCGGCAGCAGCGGAGCGGCTGGGCCGTGTCCCGGCATGACGGCGGCGGCGCCCGGCGCCGGGCTGGCGGCTGCGGACCCGCGGCTGGGGGCTCCCCGCCCGCCCCCCGCCGCCACCGGCCCCGGCCCCGGCCCCGGCCGCCCTCCGGCGGGAGCGCCGCCTCGTCCCGCCCCGCCCCGGCCCGGCCCGGCCCGGCCCGGCCCGCCCCGCCGCTGAGGCAGCCGCGCCCGCCCCTCGCTCCGGGCATGGAGCGTCCTGGGCTGCCCGCCCGGGGGAAGGGGTGTGTGTATGCCCGGGGGAGGCGACGGGGGGCAGCAGGGCAGAGCGGAGCTGAGTGGAAAGCCGCCGTTCTGGGTCGCAGGTCGAAAGATTTCCGGTGAAACGCAGAAAGTCCTGAGTTGCTATCAGCCCGGTACCTGTCACTGGCACGGCTTCCCGAGGTTGACCAGGTCGCAGACTCCTCGCTGGAGAGCACCTGGCCAGGAATGCTTCAAACCTGCAGCACGGTTTCTGCCCCCGATCGAGACTGGGTGTTAGGGAAAGGTTCTTCACCCAGGGGGCGGTCAGACACTAGAACAACTCCCCAGGGCAGCGGTCACAGCACCAAGCCTGGCAGAGCTCAGGGGGCGTTTGGACAGCGCTCTCAGACACACGGGGTGACTCTGAGGGTGTCCTGTGCATGGCCAGGAGCTGGACTCGGTGGTCCCGAAGGGTCCCTTCCGGCTCAGGCTACTCAATGTTCCCGTGACCCGAAGCAGATGGAGGTGTGAAGGCCCCCGGCCCAAGCGCGGCCCCCTCCCGCCCGTCCGCGTCCAGCGCGGCCCGATCCCGAGGGGACAACTCGGGCACGCGCCTCCCTCGCGGCACTCGGGTGCCGCCCGCGCGCCCGCGCGAGAGCTCCCGCTGCAGGCCCTTTAAGGGGCGGGGCATCGCCGCGCTCCGCGGCGCTGATTGGCTGGACGCGCCCCCCTCCCGCCCCCTGCCCCCGGCGGGGCAGGCGCGGGCGGCGGGAGCGCGCGCGGTGGCGGCGGGAGCGCGCGCGATGGTGGCAGGCGGCGCCGCGCGGCTGCTCCCGCTCCCGCTGCTCGCGCGCGCCGCCGCGGCCAGGACCAGGCCGGCGCTGCCTGGGCGGGCGGGCGCGGGGCTCTTGGGGCTGCGTGCCGGGCGCTGGGGCTCCCTGGCCTTGGCCGTGCCCGCGGCCGTGCCCGCCGGAACCGGCTGGAGGGAGAGGCCGGGGCGGCGCGGCCCGGCGTGGACGGCGGAGCGCTGCGCGGAGCGGCCCCCCCGGGGGCTGCTGCGGCGCTTGGGGCTGGTGCTGCGGCTGGGGATCCGCGCCTGCGGGCTCCTGCTGCGCTTCGGGCCGCTGCTGCTGCTCTACCCGCTGAGCCGCCTGTGGCCCGGCATGGGCGAGCGCTGGCTGCGGCTGCTGCGCAGGGCGGCCGAGGCCGCCGGCCCCACGTGTGTCAAGCTGGGCCAGTGGGCCAGCACCCGCAGGGACCTCTTCTCGGAGGCCTTCTGTGATGAGTTTTCCAAGCTGCACGTCGAGGTGAGCCCGCACCCCTGGGGCCACACCGACGAGCTCTTGAGGAAGGCCTTCGGTGAGGACTGGATGGGCATCCTCACGTTCCCGAGCCGGGAGCCGGTCGGCTCGGGCTGCGTTGCCCAGGTGTATAAAGCCTATGCTGACCTGGCTGCTATTGCCGGCTCCCGGGCCAAGGAGCTGGAGCGACGCTCGGAGTTCAGGTCCGCCTTTGAAGCGTGGGGAGTGTCAGGATTTAGAGGCCTCCTCGGGTGGCTGAGAAGGAGGAAGAGCGAGGAGACACGGGATGAGAGGAGCAGGGAGGAACTGAGCTCTGCAGACTGCTCCCAGGGAAGTCCCGTGAGCAGGATGGCCCTTACGGAGCAGAGGGCCAAGCCACTCCTGAACGCAAATCCGGCTTCAGCCAGACATCTCGTGCCTGTAGCCATTAAAGTAAGTCATGCGCCTGAATGGTAGACATGTGAAAATGGAGCATGCTGGATGAGGTCCGTCGGATTTTAACTCCCATGGACAGGAGTAGCTGGCTAGGGCCAGCTACAACAAGAAGGGATGCTGACTCTTAGTGTCTTCTCTCAGTGCTTTTGTTCCAGCCGACTACAATCCACACTTGCAGTGGCCCCAAACTGCTGAAGTTTTAGCTCGAGGTTTGATGTGGCGTGTGGGTACTAGGAATGCCTCCAGGGGCCCAATTTACATTAAAAGAATTAATATTAAGGTTGGTTGCACCTTCCAGACAGCAAACCTCATTCTCTGCTCACACGAAGAAATCTGGAACATAAAAGTGCATTCTAGCAAAGTTTATTTAAAGAAACCTTGTATTTGAGCAGCTTCAAATACCAATCAGGGACAGGGCGAGACTGAAATTGGTGGAAAATGTCTTTGGGTGGGACTCCAGCACAGATACACTGAATTTGACAGTGATAAAATGTTTCTCTTCAACCAAATCAATGGTGAAATGTGAATTCTGAGGACTAGCCAGAGAAGTTGGCTGCCTCCCATTCTAACAAGCTGGGTTCTGTATATTTGAAATGCGTCACTTGAGCTCATTGAAATGGCGTGTCTGGGGGGTTGGTGTTGCCACTGCTCATTCTTGTGCAGGTCCTGCACCCTGGGCTGGTCCACCAAGTCCAGATGGATCTGTTTCTCATGAAGATGGGCAGCCGCATTATTGGACTTCTCCCTGGGTTCAAGTGGCTCAGTTTGACAGAGATTGTGGAGGAGTTTGAGAAGCTTATGATGCAGCAGGTATGTGCCAGGCCATGATCCCCAGCTACTGGAACAAAACTGCCCTTTGTCTTGCTACTGGCTGACTCTAACTCTGTTCACACCACATTTGAAATGGCTAGATGAAGGCTGGCTTGTTCTTTACTTCCATTTTTTAGTCTAATCAAATCACATAACGTTACTGTAGTAAAGCTTATATGCTCACAAACTAGCAAAGTAATGGAAAAAATCAGTCTTTATTAGATCTAAAATGATTTTTTAGACTTTTAAAATAATGTTTTGACTTTGAATGTGTTTTCTAGCGGACAGTCTGAACAGTTAGCTAGCCATAGTCACAGTCCTTTTTGCATCATTGTGAAAGGTGAACACTGGTGAGACACCTCTCCTTAGGAAGGAATCTCTCCAAGCAAGTACTTAGGCATGTGGCTTTTTTCCTATAATTTTACATATATGTTTGCAGTCTGTACTCACCAGTCATGTTTGTTAGCACTGATATATACATAAATAATGTTTTCATAGAAGTTAATAACACATTCTTCTTTGCATTATCATCAGACTCACAGTGTCAGTAAAATTTGGCAAATAGATCTGAAAACATCCTGATTTACTAACATCTTCTAAAGACACAGTCCTGAAACCTTGCTACTATCAAACATACAAAGATCTCACTGCAGGCTTAATTAGGCTTATGTTTCTATAAAATGAACTGTTATCTGCTAATTTAATTTTTGTGTCTAGATTGCAGAGCCTGAAGTCTGTAACAAGCTTTTGAAAACCTTAATTGTTTTCTACAATTGCAAAACCTCTACCCAGTAAATGCATGCTGGGAACTGTTGACTGTGGTCAGGTGTGACTCAAGGTCATTCATACCAGTTTGGCAGAGCTTGGGTGGATGTGCAGAAGGCTGAAGGTTAGGAGAACAGCTGATAGGTTCATTTTCGCTTTTTCCTTTTGAATGAACAATAAATATTCCTGGCATATTCCCCATTGCTAGACAAGGGAGGTGAGGCAAGGTTGTCCTGCCTCCTTGAGCAGTAGCAGACAGTAGGAGAGATGCCCTTGTGTCAAGACATTGGATCACTGAAGAACCAGGGCCTGGACTTTTTAAAGTGGATTATTTTGCATGCATTACATTGAATTTCTTCCTGTTCTGGCTGCCTCTCTGTCAAGCAAGACTGGGGCTGCAGTTCTTCTATCATGTCTGCCTGCCCTGCTGTTTGGACAGCAATCTTTGGTTCAGGATATGATTCAGTTTAGGATCTTGTTGCATTTTGGAATATAATGTGGTCCTGGTCTATTTTGAGACACTATGCCTCTAGTAAGGCACCCATATTTTGAAGGTGTTTGGCTGTGGACCATCCATTAACCAGTCTGCTCCTCTTCCATTAGGGAGGGCATGAATGTGTATAAAAACACCACTTTTTTTTGTTTCCATTCTGTCTTTCTGACTAGTTTTGTTGGTGTTGGGTATTGCAATTCACACAGGATCCTGAAGGTCTAATCCTAGTTTGATCTAATTTCCCACCTGCTTTTCTATTTCTCCCTTGAGATTGACTTACGCTACGAAGCCAGAAATCTGGAGCGCTTCCGACAGAATTTCCTAGATGTCGATTTTGTGAAGTTTCCAACTCCCCTGTGGCCCTTGGTAACAGCAGATGTTCTAGTGGAAACATTTGAGGTAAGAATTGCAGGGTCTGGGTGCAATGGTAGCAGTGAGAAGGCCCCAAGGAGGCAAGGAGGCGTTTCTTTTTGAGAAGGAGGGGTTGGAGGCGGAATGATGCTTTTTTCTAATTTGCTAAAGGAGCGCGACGTCCTTCCTTAGTGTCTCTTACACGCTCTTTGTTTGCAAGGAATGCATCCCAGAAGACAGATAGCAGACAACTCCATATAGAAGGGAACACTCGGCCTGAAACCAAGCAGACCAGCAGTGTGTCCAGTTACCCTGTGCTTGCCTGTGCTTTGCAAACCAACACCACGCTTCACCTCTCCCCTGTGGTGGGTCAAATCAAGGAGCTAAGCAATCTGACACTTTCTGACCCTTGCCTCACTTCCCTTGTGGATGTTTGAGTCCCAGACCAAAGCTACTCTCAGGCTTAGTTTTCCTGCATGTGACCCTGGCAAGGGTGTTTCTGTCCCAGAATACTGTCTGTCTTTCCAAGGAACAAACCCTTGGTTCTCTCACGTTCTCCATCACTCTAGGTACAGGCTCTTTCTGCCGAGTCCTTCCTAGGGTATTCTCATCACCTTCCCCCCACTTGTGGCACCCAGGTAAAGGTGTGTTGGAAGGTGGCAAGCAGGGGGTGTTTGACTCCAGCTCTGTCTCTCTGTTTCAGGAGAGTGAGCCCATTTCGCACTACCTACACGTGGACATTGGCACGGAGCTGCGGCAGAGACTGGCCAAGATGGGCATGGACATGCTGCTAAAGATGGTAGGCATTTGGCTGGGACTGCAAGTGAAGGCTGTTTTCCTGCAAAAGCGATACAGTTTGGATAATAAGACAATGTGTCTAAAGAGAGAGCCCATTTCCTTCCTACCTTTACCTGGTCTGCATAAAGCCCGGGCTGGATACACCCCTGCTTAGGCTCTGACCCAGGTCTCTGCCTCTGCAGAGGGGCCATCTGCCTGCACACAGCAGGACTGGCCTATGCACCTTGGTCAGCCTTTGCTCAATCCACTCAATGAGTATTCATGTATCGCCCAAGTACCTTAAAGTGCAACATTATTAGGAAATGTCATGTGCTCTGCAGAGACTGTGGATGTGACTCAGAGGGAAAACAATGAGCTGGTTTCCTTTTTTATAGTTTTATCAACTATAAAACCACCTTTTTCTTAGGGAGAACTAAATCTGGAGTAAAGACAACAAACCTGGTCAGATTCAGCTTCTGGCTATCTAGTTCTTCTGTAGTTGCAATAATCCCAAATAATCTGGAGTGTTGAGAGGGTGGTACAAGTGTCTTGTGAGAAGCAGCAGGGAAGAGTTGCAAAAGCTCCTGACAGTACTGAGTGTGTAGGCAGTGTGTGTCAGATGAAATGATGCTGCTAACTGCAGCATTGTGCTAGGGCAATAGTGAACCTCCAGTTCTGGCTCCAGGTAGTGTGACAGGCTCGGAAATAGCTTTTACCACTCAGAAAAGCAGTGCTGGAACCAGAATAGTTTTATGCTAAGATTGGTTTCAAATTTTAGGAGTAGAAAAAATTAAAGGGCAAAGAAACAACATTATAACTAAAACAAGTACCTCTTTCTTGAGTACTCTGCAGTTCTAGTCCCTTGCTGTCCAGGACCCTGCATTTCAAAGGCTGTAGTAGAACTAGAAGAGGTGCAGAGGAAGGCAGATAGGATGATTACTTGTGTGGAGTGGCTTCCATACCAGAATGGTGAAATAATTTGGACTCTTAACTCTGGAAAGCAGAAAGATGAGTACCTTATGACACAGATTATGCAGTCATGAGTGCATGAGAATAAATGTAGATCTGTTGTGTAGGTTTTCTCAATAAGGAGGACATATAATTAGCAGAAGTCATTTTTTTTTCAGGCAAAACCAAAACCATTTTTTTTCACACACCTCTAATTATTTACATGGCAGTTGCACAAATTCACATGAGAATTCCATGAAATATGAAGATTATCTCCTTGGGGCAGGAAGTCCTGCAGTCCCAGGCCACCAGGAGGGTCAGGAGGGAAGGAAGTACTGTTTTGTTCTTGTCTCTTTCCAGTCCTTTCTGGTACTAACTGCTAGCAGAGTCAGAGAAGAGCTACACAGATTTATTTCCTCTTCTCTTGTTTTCTTTCCTTTTCAATACAGTTGTAACGTGGGTTGATGTCTTGCACTTGACAAACTTAACCATTCACTGTCATCTTTCCCCTGAATGGGAAACAGCCTATTCTTACTGCATTACTCTTTGCTAAGGCCCAATTTAGGTCTAATTGCCAAAGAACACTGACATTCCCTGCTGGGACTCCTAGCTGCCCTGCTTGAGCTCTAGCAAACACTGGGTTGCTTCACACAGCTCTGCTGACTTCCTGAGTACCAGAGCTGGTCTCCACCTGCTGTGGTGCTGCCAAGGGTGATGGCTCATGGATAGTTAGCCTCTTTAATAGGAATTATCATCTTCCAGGCAAATGGCAGACAGCTAGTAAATAGGTTTCTCCTGGGAACTCGCTAGAGGGGAGAACAGCTCTCCACACATAAAAGTTTTAGTTGCTTATCATTTTGAAGTCAATTCAGAGCTTCTGGCAGTTTATGTAATCTTAAGCCACTCTTCTCACCTTTGTTGCAGAGTTCTCAGTCATCTTGAGTCCTTTTTAGTTAATATCACAGCTTATTTAATTAATAATGAAATAAAATTTTAGTAACAAGGTGTGCCTTTGCTTTGAGTTAACATCTGGAGAGAGCAGCTAGGTTTTATGCCCATCACAGAGAAGATGCTTTTAAAACACTGCTGTTAAGAATCAGTTCAAATAACACGTTTTTGGCCATGACTTCTTGGGCACTTTTCCCCCCAGTTTACAAGACCAGTGATAATCCATGCGTCCTGCATAGTGTCCCTAAGAGAGAAGTGCCTGAGGCACCCTGAGGGCCCAGAAGTGGCACTCGAGCCTCCATGTGGTGCTCTGTTGGGAGAGAACAGATCACAAACAACCCTCTGCCATTTGCCCGCAAGCTTTGGCATGACCAGCTGTACTTGTAACGAGCTGCTCTCACTCTTACCTGTCCTCCAGATCTTTGTTGACAACTTTGTGCACGCCGACCTGCACCCAGGGAATATCCTGGTGCAAGGCACGGCCCGAGAGCAGGTGGCCATGCTGGACGTGAGTGACACCCTGGTGCTGGAAGTGCGGCCGCCCCCGCGGCAGCTGCGCCTGGTGCTGCTGGATGCGGGGATCGTGGCGGAGCTGCAGAGCGCCGACATGCAGAACTTCCGTGCTGTGTTCACCGCTGTGGTCCAGGGACAGGTGAGGAGGCCTGTCCTCAGGCATGAGGCTGGGGAAAGGACGTGGCTGTGCAATCTGATGGCCAAAGTGAAAGTTTTCTATTTCTCCTTAAAATGCTAATGGAGGCGAGGAGCCTTGCTAGCATCTTACCTCCAAACACAGGGACAAGTTTTTCAGCTGCAGCAAGGAGGCTGCCAGAGTAGAGCAATTTCAGGGCCCCAGGAACTAGAAGGTGCTAAATGGGAAGCACTGGCTGCTCGCTTCTGCTGCAAGTTAGAACTGCCTGGGAGCCACTGTTGCAGAATCTGTCAGGTTTTGCTAGAGGAGGGAATGGGTTAACATCTTGATCTGCCACACATGTTCCCCTCTGCAGCCTTGCTGCTGGAAGGTCCATACACCTTTCTCCATTTTGGTGTTGTGCCAGCACCTATAGAGGAAAGGAAGGAAAATGGGTGTGTGGAGGGGTCTGACCTCTGGGCTCCTCCATGTGAGGGGAACTACATTATATTCCTCTCCCCTTGAAACTCACTGTTAGAAAGACTAGAGAACCCAGTGGTGGTGTCTCCTGTTCATTATGAGAACAAGCATTGTGCTCCTACTTGCCTGTTGCTGTCTCTCAGCTGCAGGGCTCACTAACACACCTTAAATGGGACACATTTTGTCTTGGTCTGCTGAAGCATGCCAAAGAATCGGTGCTAAACCCCGTATCCAGGCCCATCCTGTGCTGCCAGGGGCACTTCCCAGCTACTAAAAGCAAGAGCTGCAAGTATCTGATAGCAAGTCACCAGTGATCAGGTTCTGTGCTGTTCAACCTGTTTCCCAGGGGGAAAGAGTGGCAGAACTGATCCTCCACCACGCCCGTGCCAACCAATGCCAGGACATTGAGCGCTTCAAGGCTGAGATGGCAGAACTTGTGACCAAGGTCCGGGGAAACACCATTGCCTTGGGAAAGGCAAGTGCACCATGTCACAGTCTGACTTAGCTGCAGTTCAGTGCAACTTGGCACTGAGAACTGAAACAAAAAGTTGTTTTGATCAGCTGTTAAATTCTCCTTGTGTATTGCAGCTTCAGGTGGGAAATCTCCTCTCCAGTGTCTTCAAACTCTTGATGACCCATAAGGTGAGGTCCTGTCCTTGTCTGCCTTTAATAGCTGGAAGTTCATGTGGGGAGGGAGAAAGAACTACTGGGAACACAAGGAGGGGGACTGACTTCTGAAATAAACTGCTAGGAGAGGAACTGCAGGAATGTATCCAAGTGTTGCAGGCATACTGTTTCTCAGGTCTTATACATACACACTCTGGCAAGCCCAATTTCTGTTTTCTGTTTTTTTTTTTTTTTTTGTTTTTTTTTTTTTTTTTGGTTTGTTTTTTTTGTTTTTTTTTTTGGTGTGTGTGGTTTTTTTTGTCACAAGACTTTGTTTAATGCTTGATGTTGTTTACTAAAAGGAGTATTTTTTTAACACATAGTTTTTTCTACCTTTTATACAGTCACTTAGACTGTAGATACCTCCTTAGAACTGATTATTTGGGGGACAAGTTTCCACAGTTACAAACAGCTTTGGAAATAGAAAGACCTACGGTGGCTTGAACTAGGGGTGTCAGCCACAGGGCTGCACAGTCCAGCTAGTGGAGTTGCAGTATAGTTTTAGGTGTCCAAATGCTCTCCCCAGGCTCTTCCCTTCCCTCCCAGCTTAGGCAGAGCTGGTACCTTGGTTGAAGGGGTACAGAAGAAAATAATGTCCATGCAGTCCATTCAGTCTGTTTTGATTCCAGGTGAAGCTCGAGAGCAATTTTGCTTCCATCATCTTTGCCATCATGGTTCTGGAAGGACTGGGACGTTCACTGGACCCCGAACTGGACATCCTGGAGGCAGCTAAGCCACTGCTCATCAAAACTGCAGCTTCTGCCCTCAAATAGACTCGTGTGGTGCTGCCCTTCCACTGTGGGAGGTTACCTGTGCTGCCTGGGAGCTGACACAGAGCAAAGCTGAAGATGAGAAGTCACGTGTACCCCAGGGATGTGCTGTGTAGTGGCTGCTCTCCACTAATGCTGCCTTCAGTCATTTAAGCCAAGCACCAGGCATGGGATCATCAGAAGGTCTGTTCCAGAAAGCAGGAAGAATTTGCACAACTGGACATTTCCCACTCACTGCACAGTTCTAAGAGCTAATGTGCTCTGGTAGTTTTTAAAAACATCTTCAAAAAGAAGGTCATTGATCAAGTCTGTTTTAAAATATATCAGGGTAAATATTTAATTTACTGATTTACCTGTCACTGTGGTATGAGAAATGATGTTCTAGCATTACTTAAGCAACACATTCAGGCTGAAAAAAAGCCAGTAAAACTGTTTGTATTTTGTACTTTTAACTTCTACTTTTATTGTAGAAGTGTCCTAACATCCTGCATGTAGTGGTCTGTTCTTAGTCATTTTGGATGACAAAAACAGACTATTTCACTTTCTTTTCAAACTTCTGTACTCTAATACATTATGATAGGAATTTGATTATAAACAACATAACAAAATATTTACCTAGGCAGAAGAACTTAATTCCATAATAAAAACCAAATTCTGGGAATATTCATCCTGGTCTTATTTTTTCTGTTTCTTAAACTTAAGAGGTTTTTTTTTTCCCCTCTCTTGTGATTTCCTCTACTACTCTCCCTGGTGATCCCCTGGTTTCACTCTACTAAAAACCTTAACTGATATGCAGATACTTAGGTTTTTGTTCTTTCTTTCCAGCAGGTTTCAAACCAGAGTCCAAGCATTTTCCTGATAGATCAAAACCATATTAAGAATGCTTAAAATCAAATAAAGCCAGCAGAACTGGATTACACGTGGCATTTACAGTCAGTTATTTTAATAGCAGTATTAAAATGACTTTATGGCTGCGTTTTCACAGTGAGAAATACAGTCCATGAATAGTTGGAAATAGTGTGGTACTGAATATCTTCCCAGACATACCCTGTGTGAAACAGCAGTGGAGCAGGGTCTCTGCAGTGGTCTGTTCTCAGGTGGCTAAGCACTGAGGAGAAAGTGCAAAAGCAATCTGCTGTTTTATAGTGATTGTAAAGTAATGATGAACATCATATAAATGAAGTCTGAAAAATAAATTTAGATTCAACTCAGTATATTTCATGTACTTTCCTTTAATCACTGCATATTCCATTTCCAAGTGCATAAGGATAAAAGCAGGAGTAGAGTTTAACACCCTGTAAGTTTTCAGGCTTGTTTCTTTAAGTCTAGTTAGAGTCATAAGCAGGCAGAGTATTGTCCTAACTAGCACACGATTTTATGTAAAAGAGAACTCAAACAAGAAGAGAAGCAAGCAACCCCCAAACATTACTGAAAGAAAACCTCCATGTGCCACCAGCACCCATGTTCCTTCAGTAGGGTGTGTGCCAGGCACAACCATCCATGTTCTTGCTGAGCAAATTCCAGCCAGCTTTTCCAGACACTCAACAGAGTGTAAACTGTTCCAAA
Source organism: Cinclus cinclus (assembly GCF_963662255.1). Classification (NCBI taxonomy): domain Eukaryota; kingdom Metazoa; phylum Chordata; class Aves; order Passeriformes; family Cinclidae; genus Cinclus; species Cinclus cinclus. The sequence continues at coordinate 27,584,577 of NC_085049.1, forward strand.
TTATGGGATTTCATGTCTAAAATGCAAAACTATGCCTCCATAATCTGAAGCAAGTTACAACTTTTCCAGACCTTAACTTTGACATTTTGTTTGTTAAAGCCTTCACCTTCTATTTAAGTTCATCTTTCCTTTTCCCTATTTTTTTTCTTTTAAGCATAAATCTGAGGATTACTTATGCACATTATGAATCCTTAAATTTAAAAATACCTGTTTTAGCTATTAAGGTCTCAGAGTAGTTTGTAAACATCTAGATGAGAGACTTAACTTTGTCTTTTTAGGGAAAAGCTGAAGCCATAGCCTCTCCATTATCCCTGGAGGAATGCAGTCTGACACTGCTAGGAAACTGCTGGCTATTCAGAAGATTTGGCAGGATTTCAAAGGAGCTCCCTTTTACAAGTTTTCTTAATTTTACTTCTTCTTTTCTTTTTTTTTTTTAAAGAAACTTCCATTATCACTGCTGCTGTATTCTAGTAAGAGGCATAAAGTTTTATAACATGACAGAAAATGTGTATCATGTTTCTAAGTGTACACACAAAAAACAGGCTGAATTTAAATTTTGTACCTCATTGGCTCGAGGCATTACTTGAAACAAGGTATCACATGTATTGTATTCATTTTAGCATAATTCTGTGTAAAATAAAGATATTTCCATATAGCTCTGACTGTTTCAGCAAATAAATTGTGCCATATCCATTCTCCTTTCTTAAATACCCATCTGAAATTTCTGGAGCTGATCAGCACATGGCTGTGCCACAGGGAATTTTGTACCTCAGATGATATGAGGAAGGGGAAGCACTTCAGGATGTGACACGTTTAATCTCCTCCTCTTCTCCTTTGGCACCTCCACTCACCATAGTGCAATGCACTAGAAACCACCTCCTTTCTGATGCAGAAAAATGCCTCTAGATGTGCCCTGCTGCTCCCTCTCAGTGGAGGGGGAAGCTGGTGACCCCAGGAATAAAGGCAGGTAAAGGACAGAGCAGTGGAAGTGCACTCTGGCTGCAGTGAAAGGGAGATTGAAGAGATCCTCAGGAATCCTAATGCCACCTGTCACAGCTCTGCTCTGGCACAGTGACTCACACCTGACAGGTCTCAACAGGTCTGTGAACTCCAGGCCCTGCTCACCCACTGTGCAGCTTCCTTACACGAGCAGGGATGCCCGGAGCAGCAGAAGGTTCTGTTCCCTGAGGTACTGCTGGAGAGCATGGAGTTTCTGGCTTTCTTTTTCCTTCCTCAAATAAGAACTCTCTCTCCTCTGGAACACTCTCGCTTTGGCAGCCTGGTGCTGGTTTTGTTGTTTGTCCTGCTTCTGGGATTCTTGTTCCAGTACTTCCTGCCGTGACTGCATTCTGCTCCTCAGGAACTCCTACATAAAGACATTCAAAACTGTACAGTCAGCCTTCATGCCAAATCTCATCCTCACTTTTCATCTCTATCCAGCTCTGGGGCCCCCAGCATAAGAAGGACATGGACCTGCTGGAGTGAGTCCAGAGTAGGATCATGAAGATGCTCAGAGGGCTGGAGCATCTCTGCTATGGAGCGAGGCTGAGAGAGCTGGGGTTGTTCAGCCTGGAGAAGAAAAGGTTCTGGGGAGACATTAGAGCACCTTCCAGTGCCTAAAGGGGCTACAAGAGCTGGACAGGGACTTTTTACAAGGGCATGGAGTGACAGGACAAGAGGGAATGGCTTTAAACTGAAAAAGGAGAGGTTTAGAGTAGATACTAGGAAGAAATGCTTTCCTGTGAGGGTGCTGAGGCCCTGGCACAGGTTGCCCAGAGAAGCTGTGGCTGCCCCATCTCTGGCAGTGTCCAAGGCCAGGTTGGATGGGGCTCTGAGCAAGCTGGGATAGTGGAAGGTGTCCCTGCCCACAGCAGGGGCTTGGAACTGGATTAATACAATCCAAATCATCCTACAGTAATATGATTCTCACTAGTAGAAGTCAGAAATTGTTACAATCTATGGAAATTCATTCCTTACATGCAGAAACTCCTCTTCTATGACAGAAATAAGGAATTTTACTTTCTACCTTTCACCTTTTTACACATGCCAAAAAAATGTTACCCATTTAATTTCTAAATGATATATTGGATGTAAACCAGCTGAAATATACAAATACTCCAGATACTGCTTGAAACATGGCAGAAGAGGAAAATAACTTCTGGAATTGCCCTTACCAGCCTTTCTTTCTCTTGTTCACAGCTCCTTTCATTGCTTTCTGCCTGCAACTCCTCTCTCTGCAAACGCTGTGTCTTTAAGAACTGAAGCCTCTGCCTTGCCTTCCTCTCCTCCTCCTCTCGAAAGAAGGATTCCTTCCTGCTCCTCTCAGCCCCAGCAGCCTGGAGCAGTGCCATGTGCTGCAAAGCTCTCTCTTTGTGCTCCAGCTGTTTCTCCAGCTCTTGCAACGTTCTCTGACGCAATCGCTGCCTGTTTCCAAAACAAAATTTCTCAAATTTCTCATAAAGAGCAAGCCATAAAAAAGAAAGACAGTGCATAAGACACAAAGCAGATATTTCGGCAATCCATGTTCAGTTAATATTGCAGGAGTCTTTGTTAGGTTATCAGGATTAAACCTGTGTCCAGAACAGAGGTAGCAAAAGCCCCAAATGGGCTGGTGCCTGATGTCGGCACTTTCAGTCTGAGAACAGGAAGGAAGGAAATTTGCCCTTGAGGATAATGCTGTGTACCCACTCCCTCACACTTCAAGCACCAGTTTTATTCTCAGTAGGGAACCACTGTGACCCCTCTGCAGAGTCCAGCAAAAAGCACAACATGGGATATGCAGGGACTGAAGGAGAGCAGCAAGGAGCAGATGTTACCAACCTTCCAACACTTAGCACAAAAAGCAGTCAGTTCCCAGCATCACCTCTGGCTGTCCCTGAGCAGCTGGTGTCGTGTGCCATCTGCCTCTTGCTGCTGCTCCCTCTTCAGCTGCCTCCGCTCCTCTTGCCACCTTCTGTGCTCAATCTTGGCTCTGCTGAAGTCCAGCTCTTTCCACCTCTGCTGAGATGATTCATTAAGGACCGACTTCTAAGACAAAAAAAGCAAACTGAATCCTTAGTCCCAACAGTGTATTTTTGTAATGCAAACTGTAAACACACAAAACCAGAACAGCTCCATTTTAATGTCACTCCTGAGGCCTGGAAGCGACAAGGGCTCACAAACACTGTAGTGCTGATTCCCATCCATGAAAACACCAACGATGCTAAAGCCTGTAAAAATCATTGGGCTTAATTAGCAAAGAGATGACTGAAAATCCAGTCTTAAGAGTTTTCCGCAGGTGAGTAGGCTGTGCTGTTCTGGTATTGAGCCAATGCTTAAAACTCCCCAATCTTTGGGTTAACTTCTGGATTGAATGGAAAATACAGATTCTGACCACAAAACACATTATATATTCCTTACTAGATTGTATTAGCAAGAGAAATACCTGCCCCCCTGTGGCCAAACCCAGAACATTCCCGGAGTTCTCCGCAGGTGTTCCAACTCTTCACCTCTTGTTGTCCGAGTCTTCTACCCATGCCCAAGCAGTCCTTGTGTTTACTTCGGTAATAGCTTCATTGCAACGCTGTAGTGTTGCTGATTTGTGTTTTGAAATGCACTGTGCAATGTAAGGAGATGAAGGAGCACCTAAAAGGCCTCTTTTCACAGCCATAGTGAAATATTTGTTTCTGTACTCCTTAGAGTGCCCTTTGTGAGGGAAGTGCAAGCCACCAAATCTTTACATGTATTCCAGTTTACATTGTTAGAGCTGTCTGGGGCTGGAACAGAGGTCCCCCAAAATATTTTCCTCTGCTGAATGCATCTTCCTTCCTCCTGCACCTGGGGGGGGCAGTTAGCATGCTCCTGCTATATCAACTGCTCCTCTGCAAACAGAATGTCTCCTTCCAGTGCTTTCCTGGGGACAACTCAAACACCACAAGCTGGAAAACACTACACGACTTTCAAACAATGTTCCTGCCAGTCTTACATCACATTTTGACTGGTTTCTATTAACACATTGATCTGTATGGCTTCCCAGGGCCTGTAAACAGCTTTGCTCTCCAGAGTATTGCTATTCTTAGCACAAAAAATGTACCTTGTGGGTGTTTGTGTTTAATGACACACACAAGGAGAGATCAAAGAAAGAATGAGAGGTGTTTTATAGGTAGGAGGTGAACAAATGATGTTTTCCAGCAGGCAAAGTACTAGCCTAAGGATCAGGAGACTTCTAGTTCCACCCCTGCCCTAACATGCACTCTTTGCTGTGGGTGTCAGATGACTGCCTAAACTTTCTCTCTTTTGCTTTCAGTATCTGTAAAAGGGGATATTTTTTTTTGTTGCTATCTACTAGAGCTGGCTGAGAAGCTTATTTAGAAGAGCTTAGATCAAATATACAAAAACATTCTGATGAAAGTGCTGAGCAAAAATACCACATGTGCCCTGCCCTGCACAATGTGGGTTCCCGAGTGGAGTCCTTGAGTTTCTATTTATGCGTAACCATTATTCTACACAGTCATCATTTTTGTTGCAGCAAAAACCTTTGTGAAAGACAATTAGAGAGAACATTCTGACATGACATAAACAAGCCTCCTCATCCTAAGAGCTAAACCTGGTTTGGATCAAATACTCACTGTGATGCTTTTGACTTTTACAAGATTTGGGAGATGCGTGGATCTCCCAGCCAGCAGGTTGGTGGTACTGTGTGGTCTCTGCACACGAAGGGCTGATCTGATGGTCAGGCTGTCTTTCTCCAGAGACTGATTCACTTGGGCAAAGAAGCTCTGGTGCCTGAAAGGAACCAAAGCACTGCTTTCCAGTGAAGAGCTCCTCTGGGAATGCTGGACTGGAGCTTCTGCCACTCTGGACTCAAAAAGGCCTTTCAAATAAATTAGGGCAAGGACACATGAGAATATAGGAACCTTATAAGAAGAAAGAAAATGAAAAGAACAAAAGGTCTGCTCATATGAAATATATTCAAGCAGGGATTTTATAACATTTTCCTCTGAGGAAGTGGGACAGTTTTTAGTCTCCACAAAGGAGGTTCTAGCTTTTCAGAAACAAACTGCTTGCCATGGCATTTAGGCAAGAGTTTTGCCTGGGAAACTGAGTTTTGCCTGACCCTTCTTACAGCTCAGGCTAAAGGATTGTTTACATGGTATCTCATAGACAGGTATGAACTGCTCTGAAATGAGTAAAAATGAGAAATCTTTTGACAGGGCAAAGCCTGAGCTCTACATCCTGCTGAGAGACAGGAGATATTAGCATGGGCACAAACCTGCTAATGCAGCTTTTGGGTAATTGAGAACATGCACAGAGTTTGCTCACACCTTTCTGCTAAGGACAGGGGAGACCTTAGTGGCAGCTGTTGCATGGAATGATGCTGGAACACCAGCTGGGAGAAAATCTACACTCCTGTTTGACTTTTCATTCTCCCTCTTCCAGCAGTGTCACAAAGCAATAATAAAAAAAGCTTTAGGCTTTCAGAATCCTCTCTTAGATTTCTGCAATTGTCACAAAGCTGAGAACAACAACAAATTGATCAAAATCACGATCCAGCCCCTTTTGGCTGTTCAGGGAACAAAATTTTATTCAGTGACATTATAAAGCAGTAATTTTCAGCACAGGTAAGAGGATTGTTCTGCAGAATTGTCCTGGAGAAATCTTGTTGCTATACACAGTCACAGTTAATGTTACATATTAATTTTTAAAGTAAGGACATTTTTGTTTCTACTGAGCTCTATGATATAGGTTAAAAACCCTGAAAAGCTGCTACTGCAGTAGCTGAGCTATAAAAGCCAAAAAAATCTCAACTTCCATCTGAAAATTCTTTCACCTTGAGAGAAGATGAATAACTTCTCAAGCCATGGCACCATTAATACTTATATATAAAGATGGCATTATGGTATTTTCTTGTGAAGCACCAAGAATTATAGTGACAGATGTTATACATGATGCATCCTGATACTATGTGGTAAGTTTTATGTTTGGGTAAAAGAGTTACAGTTCTAATACCATGCTCATGTTCAAAATTAGCTTCAGTTTCAGCATCCTGCTGTCTGCTCTCTGCTTCTTCCTTGTGATCTGTCTCCATTAACCAGCTGTCTGTGTTGACAGCAACATCAATCACAGCATGAGACATCTCCCTCTGAGGGCCCTAGAAATAACAAGAAATGCAATAATAATCCAGACCTGATAAGGAAAATAATAGGTTTATTTAATGCATTTACAGCATAAGATCTTAAGTTGTAACTGAAATTTAAGAGAGAATAATTAAAAAAAACAAAAACAAAACAGATTCTGGGGGAGTTCTTTACTAAAGAGACAACTCACACAAAATTTCCGACCACTTCCTGAGTTTCCCTACATCTCCAAATGACCTAAAATATTTTTTCCTGAAAGGGTCCAAACTGGTACAAAGAGGTCACGCCAGAGGAGCTCTGGCTGAAAGACAGCCCTGCTTCTAGCATATGTCAGAATTTGGATTCTAACCCTTGCAGGGCAGTGGAGACAAGTGTGGCACTAGCTGGTGGACATGAACCTTCTGCTTACTGATCCTCACCCACTTGCAGCTTGTGCAAGCTTGAGCAGTGCCCTGCTCACCAGATCAGCTGCTAAGGACTACATAAGTCTCTTGGGATCCTTGACTGGGAGAGGGGACACCTCTAACAGGGTGGAGAAGTATCATGCAAGAGACTGCCTCGGTAGGAACAATCCCTACTGTAATCCTTATCCAATGTCAAGTCTTCTGACACTTCTTCCTTTTCTTGCCTTTACCTCCTTCACACAGAAGCAGAATGTAGAGGGACTGGGCTATGCAACACTTCTCATACCCTGCATCCGTGGAAGAGATTCTAGAAGCCTGCTCTAGCCAGTGACAATGACACATTACAGTTCTTACCCCAGTCAAAGGAAGACAGTGCAAAGTCTCTCCATTCTTTAGCAGGCAGGCATAAGGACCAGGCCTTAAACCTCTGCTAATTGCTTAGTGCCAAGGGCAGTAAACTTGAAGCAACAAAGCAAATATTTATACGAACAGCAGACCATATATTAATAGAAGATCCAGGGTGAAGTACTTCTTACCTTTTCAGTTTCTCTAGCCTCATGGTCATCTTCCAAACAAGACCTAACATCTTTTGGAATGTTTTCTGTCTCCAATCTCTTCTCTTCCTTTTTCTCTTCCTGTCTGGAAACACTTTCTGAAGATGCAATCCTCAATTCAGACAGTTCCTGCTCTATTTTCTTGCTGAGCTTTTCTTCAGACAAGCTTGTCCCTGGGATGAAGGCATATTCCTGCTGCACTTTGCATTCTGCAGGTCGTGTGGGTTCCCAGGCTCCAAGGCAGCACTGGGGAAGCGAGATACACCCCCAGCTGCACTTTGCACAGGGATGACTGGAATACAGAGCCCCTGGGCAGCAATCCAGGTCCAGGTGACCCTGTGTGTAGTGCCCTGAGGCTCTATAACCTGGTGCCACAAGGTATGGGTAGTCCAAGCTTGAATCTACCACTATCTGCCGGGCTGCCAAAGGCATCTGCAGCTCCAGGATGATGCGTTCGCTTAGGGTCAAGGGAATCCTCAGAGCTTGGACAGAAGGCACCTCCTTAGTCTGCCCATTCCAGAAATTCACAAGCACTCCCCTTTCACTGTGTGCTGTGCATATTGGAGGAAAAAAAAAGGGCAAGTAATGTATCAGCAGCGTGTCAATCTGTGTGATTTATCTCCTAGAGAGCAGGAGGTAAAACTAATTACTTGTGTTTCAGACAATTCTGTAACAACTTCCATGATTTTAATCTTTACAGGTTTAAAATTTGACTTTCTCCTAAATTTCTTATGAGGAGACAGCAGATATAAATCACCTCACTTGCTACAGCAGGTGGGATTTCACCCTGAAATAGCTGGAAAGCAGACTAACAGATAATCAGGTGATCCTCAGGAGGATCAGAAATGTTTTTGACTTGTGTAGGGATTATGCTACCCCTGATCCCTAACTTTTTAGGAAGTTTTCAAACATAGAACAAAGTAAAGGCAAATTCTGTGAGCTGCGTTAATTCTAACCCTGAAAAAAGTGGCTTAGTGTCAACAATAAAAACACCATAAAGAGAACCCAAGCAGCCGGAGGCAAATCCAGCGCTGCTAAGAAAACCAAAACACCCAAAGCAGGTACCTAAAGGTGCCTCTGTGCTCTCCACAGCCCTTAGCACAGTGCCAGGGCCAAAACGTTTGGCTGCAGCCTCCCATGGTGCCAAGACCCTGTCCCCTGGAGCAAGAGGGTGTCGCCGGGCATCCTCGTAGTGCAGAATGTCATAGAGAGGTGTTTCCTGCTGGCCACACTGGACCTTGCTCTTCAGAGCACAGCTTTGGTCAAACTCAATTAAAAAGTCTTTCCTGGAGCCCTGCAAGAGTAAAACATGTGGTTTGCAAGGCAATTTGCAAGGTCAAATTAACAGCCAAGCTTAAGTGCTAAGAGGGAAGTGGCAGAAATCCCAGGAAGTGGAACATGATCTGGGAATGCAGCTTTCCTCTTTCTACCAGGGTTCCACTGTACTGTGTCCATACCACTTTAAAAGTAAATAAAGAGCTGGGGCTTAAAGGGCTGTCAGATTTTCTCTTCCTTTCACTTTGGACTTCAATTTCAGCAACAACACAGTTAGTAAACTAAGGCAGAACTCTACCAGGAAAACCTCCCATCTGAAAAAGAACAGCCAAAAAAAAAACAGTGTATGATGCAGTTCATTACAATCAGAAGGATAACAAACAATCCTTCAGCAATCAGGAGGGTAACAATGCAGTAAGAACTCACAACTGTCATAAATTTGAGTATTTTATTTGAAGCCTTCAGCAGTGAGTGAGGGCAAGGTCTACTGCCAGAATGTCAGCCTTCTCTGCAGATCTTTGAGTGCACTTACACAAATAATACTGTCAGCTCCTACTCCAGCTGGTATCACTCGTGCCTGTAGCTGTCCCAGTCTGCTCTACCCCACATTGAAGCTTATAGATATCACATAGACCTATACTTGCACAAAATCCATTTAACTAAACTGAAAAATGCAAAATTAACTGGATTTAAAAAGAAAACCGGCAGGAGTGACTTTCCATCTGGCATCCAAAATCATCTTGCAATTCCCACAAACACAGATGGAAAAGAATGAGGAAAGCTGTCAGTTTGGTGAAGAGGAAATGGACCTTGGAGACAAACATTTTGGATTACTAGCTGCTGTTTAGCTAACCAACTCTGCTGCAAGGCTGGGCAAAAGTAGACAATAGGGAAAAGGGATCTGTTTTGTCTGTCTCTGAACAAAAATTCACTGTAGAAACAGATTGATCTCCAGTATGTTCTTACTTGCTTCTCACATCAAACAGCCAGGCAGCACTAGGTAACAAATGAAAACAGGGTGTGGGGAGGCAACAGTGGCTATGAAGTGCACTGGAACTGGAGGGCCACCCCACAGCAAGGGCTTGGGACTAGTGAAGTATGGGAAGAACAGAGAAAAAACCATACGTGCTCTTACAGCCAAGTCCCCAATGAACAGTTACCTTCACCTCCTGGACAATGTGGCCCAGGTAGTAATAGCCATCACTTTTTCTCCTTGCCAACACACGAGCCCCCCTCAGGACATGGGAAACCTCTGGAGACGAGCCAGTGAAATTCCTTTTGGTTGAGGGTATCAAGGGTCTGCAAAAGAGACCTGGGCTCCATGCACAGCTCCAAACAGGACAGCTGTGGAAAACAAAAATACAAGAAAGTAATGAAAACCTTGGTAACAGATGCTTTGCAACTTAATGCAGTGCAGACAAACTAAATCAACACAGAACAAAACCCTCACCCTGAAATAACTGTCTTTGTTTCCCAGCTTCTTCTTCTATGCTTTTCCAATGACCCACCTACAGATTATGAGCTTACCATGTTACTGGACATCTTGGCAGCAGAGAGCTACAGGAATCTTTATTAGCTGTGTGGCAGCACTGGACATGTGAGATGGACATGGAGCTCACCTGGAAGGGGGAAGGAGGAGATGGAAACAGAAAATGAGCATGATTTTTGAACACTTAAATGCTTAAACAAGAATATCGCCTACAAAGTTGAAATTTACTTTCAGTTTATTACTTCGTAATTCTTCCACCATATACTGTGGTACTATGCGGCTTATCTGTAAATTCATCACAAATGGTTTTGATTTTGAGAAATCAAGTTTGGAAAGAAGGAATACTAAAAAACCCTAAGAACTATATGATCCTTCCCCCCAATCCCCTCAACCTGGATTCTATTCAGCTGCTAGGTACCTAGCAGGGGCGGGCAGCCAGCGGCCACGTGTGCACTGCTGATGCTGCTGCTTACACAGCTTCCAAGCTCCCCTGGCAAGACAAGCTGAAAGGTCAATGAAAGGACCTGAAGTTAAGGAAGAGTGAAGAAGGTGGGGGCTCAGTCTAGGGGGACAAAGTTGCCTCAGTAGGCCAAAGCCAGCACTGGAGACATCCAGCCTGAGCAAGATGGGAAATATGGGATGCTTGAAATCAAGGACACAGGGGATAGAATGCCAGGGACTGCAAGAAGGCAGAATTTCAAAATACAAGGCAGATGGAAGGCAGAGCTGGCAATAAAACTATGAACTTTGTATCAAAGAATTCAGTTTTTATGGAAAAACATAAACTCTGTATGGAGCACACTTGCAAGGCTGCAACACGTTCCGCACAGTAAGTAAAAACAGTGGTTGAAAAGTTTGCTGCTATTCCCTGTAAACTGCTGCTGAAAATGCATTAAGGATGCTACAAGGCTCAGATGAGCAGGGAAATTAAGATTCCTTAACTACATAGCTATCCATGGCTGCTTCAGCTGAGGATGTCAGGTGTTTGGGGAGTTAATGGATGGAGAAGATATTATTGCTTATTTAAAACACTTTCAGGAGGGTTGCAGAAGCTCTTCTCCAGTTCTTTGTGAAGTGCTACCTAATAAAGATTCAGGAGGAGCTACAAGTGTGGATTAATCTTACACTGGCATCATACCTTGTCTGGAGGAGGAGGAGGAGAGTGTTGGATTCCTTGAAAGGACTCCCTTGATAGTCTGGCTACTTTCTCCATTATTTTTTGCTTGCTTCCTTCGAGATCACCTGTGTCCCAGAAGGCATACCGTATGCACTACTGGACGCAACTGGTTCTCCACAAGAAGTTGGCAGAATTCCTACGACCCCTGCTCTGGCATATACCAGAGATCTGATCTGAACAGACCCACCCACCGACAGGATGGGTTTTCCATCACCCTCCAAAGGCTGCAGCTCCAGGAACACTGCCGGGCGAGCAGTAAGCAGGCAGGCACCGCTCTAACACCTGTGGGAGAGGGAAAGAAGAACAAAACTCTCTCAGATGCTCAGGTGGCAATTCTGTACTGGCTATTTCTATGCCCCTGAGTTCCCGCTCCGGCAGCCGGCCCAGACAGTGGGGAGAGGCTCCGCACCAGCTGCTTCCTCGGCAGCACCCCGGCCCCGAGGGCGAGTCCCGCACCCCGGCCTCGCCACAGCGGGAAGCGCCGCCGGGACGCCGCCCGTGCCCCGTTGCTCCGCAACCGCACTGCTTGGGCTGGACCGTCCAGCCGCCCAGCCTTGGACGGGGGGACGCGCTCCTGCTTTCTCCCCTTCCTTAAACACGGGCAGCTGGAGCCGTGTTGTCCCCCCGCCCCTCCAAAAACGAACGGCTTGCCTGGGGAACCCGCCCCGCTCTACGCCCTCCGTGGGCGACGCCAACTTTTGGGAGAACTCGCAGACAACCCGCTCTTGGCGCCGCCCCGGCGCTCCCAAGTGCTGAGGGGAGCGAGGGAGCAATGTTCGGGGTCAGCGCGTCCTGTCTCCGTACTCCGAGATAATTCCGCGCCCCGGTCCCGTCCCTTTCCCGGCTCCCCCCGTGCCGCGGGCTGTCTCCGCCCCGGAAGGCGGCGGCGGCGGCTCCAATCGGCGGGGCCGTTGCTGGGCGGTGCGGGTGACATTGGGCACGGCCATGGTGGTGGTGGCGCTGGGCCGGACTGCGGGGCGGCTGCTGCGGGCCGGGGCCGCCGTGCCCGGGCGGCGGCGGTGAGCGGGGCGGGCCGGGCAGCGGGGCGGGCCGGGGCCGGGGCCGGCGGGGCCCGGAGTGAGGCGGGGCCGTGCTGTGTTTCAGCGCGGGCGGCGGGGTGCACATCCCGCCGCGGTACCGGCAGTTCCCGGAGCTGACGCGGGCGCAGGTGATTCGAGGCGAGGCGCTCAGCGGCTTCATGTGGTTCTGGATCCTCTGGCAATTCTGGCACAACTCGGACATGGTGCTGGTGAGGCAGGCGCGGCGGCCGGGGGTGGGGGACGCGGGCCGGGGCCCGGCCGGGCTCTGACGAGCCTCTCTCCCAGGGACACTTCCCGTATCCCGACCCTTCGGCCTGGACGGACGAGGAGCTCGGCATCCCTCCTGACGATGAGGAATAGCAGCACCCCGGTACGGCTCCCGCCGCCCCTCCTCACACGGCCCTGAGCGCGGCCCCGGGCACCGTGCCCGGCTGGTCTCGCTGCAGGCGCCCCGCTCCCCAGCAGGTGTGTGTGCACTGCCCACGGGAAACCTGCCCGACCTCTGCGGTACAGGAAACAGGGTCCGCACTGCTCACTGCCTTCACACACGCCTCTCGGGTGCCCGAGACCACGTAGCCCTGTTTTGGCAATATAAGCCTGCACTGTAACAACCGAGTTTGTTATGAGTTGCAGCTTACCGGGTACCAGTGCTAAGTTATTTTCTTCATGCTGTTCTGTAGACCCAACATTATCTAACTTCAAAGACAGGCTCTGCTTCTAGAGAGATCTGTCCGCATGTTCCCTTAAACGTTTGCAGCTTTTGTTTGTTTCCAGTTCTTTAATTACCGAGTCTCTTTTAAGCTGGTGTGTCACACATCACAGCTCTAAACCAAAAGCTTCAGCTACTTCTGGGGGCAGTATGGAGGAGGTCCTTTTTCTGCTCTGCATGGTGGAAAAAGGATGAGCGAAAAGGTTCTCAGGTTTTTCTTCTGTTACTTTCAGGTTCCTGGAACTGAGGCCCCTGGAACCAAATCTTTGGCTCCTGGGTCCTTATGTCAATAAAACTGTTAACAAAATCTAAGCTGAACTGTATTTTTTCTACTTTAAGTAGAATTTTTGGAAAATGACCATGACAGCTTTAAAGTTGTGGTACTTGAGTACACATCAGCTTCTATAATGCCTGCTTGATAGAGACAAGAAATAAGGTCCATGAGTGCATGGCAGGTAACAGTCTTACCAATAAAGACTCTGCCAAATGATCAGTGAAGAGGTGAGGGAAAATTGCCATAGAAGCAAGAGAATTTACCTAGAAGAGAACCCAGACCAGGCTTTTCCCAGGATGAAGGAGAATCTCCCTTGGGTATACCAAAAGTTCAGAACAATAAAGGTAAAAATGCCTTAGGGCTCAGCATAGCAGTCAAGGAGGCAGTGAGCCAAGCTTAAGGAAGATGAAGAGAGCGGGATTACACTGCAGGAGTTGCTTGATTTTATTTGTTTCATTCTCCTTCCCTTCCAGAGTTATACCCCTAAGATAACTTTTTCACTCCCCTTAACCACATTTAGTTGCACCCCTCCAACTTCGTGGAGAGGACTCGTGCATGACACAATGAAAATCTCCTTTAGACTTTTCCATGCAGTCAATCTTTATTATAGCAGTATTCTCATATTCACATCAAGTACATAGAATTTTGCCTTTCATATAATACAGAGTTCTTTAAATAACTTTACACTGAAATAGTTTTCTTCAATCTGAATTCAGCTATCAAATTTTAATATGTTTTAAGTCTCCATGCTCTCTAACCAAACTGGACAATATTTCCCATTGTACAAATTTACATGAGAAAAACTCCAAAGTACAAATGAAGGGACAACAAAAGTAAAGGGAGAAGGAACAAACAAGAAAAATAAGTTGTATTGGCAATTACAGGGGAAACTTCAGAAGGAACAAAGGGGAATTGCCATGACCTACATAACAGGAAAAATAAACATTTTGTTATGAATTAAAAAATAAATACAAGTTTCAAAACAATTACTCCATTGTAGATTTTAAAAAGCAGCTGTGGGAATCTACTAACACAATGTTTTTTTTTTTTTTTTTAAGTAACCAGACTGGACCTTCTACTTTGCAGTTATAAGCCCCTTGCAAACCTCTGGTGGTCAAAAACAAACGAACAAAAAAACCAACAGCTTAAAGGAGTGTGTTAGCACAGAGTTTAAAGTGGTGGGACATACGTTTCATTGCACTAAGGAACAAAAAAAGAAATCAAATCTGTATATAAATTTCCCTTTCCTCTCCTTACTACATACTTTGCCTCTCATAAACAAGCCTCTGTATTATGAGGTAATGCCATTGTCTTGACTATATATAAAAATCATAAAGTTTAAAGGATATAGATCTGGGTATCTATAAACTTTAAACAAGCCAATCCTCTCTTACTCCCCCAGAGGGTCCAACCAGTGAGTGCTACCCCTTCTGTCACTGCTCAATGCATCACACTCTCCTGGGAAACTTAGGAGACCTGTGCCCCTTTTCCTAATCTAGGAAAAGCAGCCTGTGCTCAAGTAAGAAAGAGAGACAGTGCAAGTAATGCACAACAGGTTACACACACCTCACACCTACACCTGCTCCTGCAAAACAAGGCAGAGTCGCAGAAGGCAACAGTGGCCAGCCTGCACGTGTGTTAGGACAGGGAAAAAGGGATCCCATGAGGCAGTTGATGGCTGCTGATTCATTTTGCAATTGCTCAAGAATAATGTCACTGCCCAGCCCAGGGAGAGCCTTCACTACACCCTGGTGAGGTGGGGAGGAGGGTTACACCTGGACATTGAAGGGGCAGGAGGAGCTCTGCACTTGGAGTCACAATGACCACAGAGCAGATGGGCTGGCTTGTGCATCCCAGGCAATGGCAGGCCCTGCTCTAGAGGCACAGGGCACTACTGGATCCCAAGAAGATGTCAAGAGTGGAAAAGAAGTAGGGGGGCAGGACTTTGCCCAGTCCCAACAATGAGATCAGAACAGCAGTGTTAATTTGGGTTGCCAACACACACAAGTTGGCCACTGTCAGGTTTCTGTCAGTTGAGAAGTGTGGAGAGGGGGGAGGAAGGGGAGGCAGGTAGGACACAAGGCTCATGAAAGAATGATGTGCTTTTTTTTTTTGGTTGATTTTTTGTGTGGTTTTTTTTTTTCCCTAAAGGTTCACAGCTTTGAATAAAAAAAAGCACATTTATTGCACGTACACTTTATTTTAGACAGAATTAATTTAAATTATGCCCTCACAACCCCCCACCATCCCCAAATAACCCAACACCCAAGTTTGGTCCATTTTTCCTCCCAGACCCAACATCCATGCTCAGATGATGGGCTTAATTTCTTCTCCTAATATTCCACTGAACTCCCAAAGACACAGATGAATTTTCTCTTCAACAATGGTGAACACACAAATGCAACACAGAATGACGTTTATCAAAACAAAACCCAACCATCTTCCAAACCCAAATAAACAACAATAACAACAAAAAACCCAGTTATTTTCATGGTTTACTTGCTCAAAAGTAAATGTCACACAAGGCTTATTCTAAAGTACAGCTGCTGCAAAGAGGACAAACTAGACAAAATGACCAGACAAGGCCACTGTTGGCTCTTGAGGAGGCTAGGTGAGCTAAACTCACTGCGCTGCTAGATGCTAGAAGCAAATACTATGTAGTTTAGAAGTTCCCAAACAAAACAAAAAAAGACAAAACAAAACAAACCCAAAAATACAGGAAAAAAAAAGGAGACAAAATAACCATCACATGTACTTTTAGTGCAGAATTTGGGGTAGGTAGAAGGATTCCAGACAGTTCCTGGAACATAAGTAAAACATTTTTACCCTTTGTTTTCCAAAAGGAACAAACCCAAATTAAAACTGGTCTGATACTTCGTATGAACTGTGCATTTAAACATAACTTCATAAGCTATAATTATGCCAAAAGTCCTGCCCCAAGGAAGAAAAGGAAAATATCTGAAAAAGCACTAATATCCAAACTCACTATTTTGTCCTTCATGGACAAGTAGGTTAAATATGACACTGATATGTAGGTACTGCCAGAAGTCTACATAACCAGTCTGAAATTTGAACAAATCAAATTCACACCTACTGGCTGTCCATCAGCTGACAAGATACCTACCACCTCCCACATTAATGTGCAACAACGGGATGTGATCACTGAACAGCAACTGCAAGAGGCCCAGGGAAGAAGTGAGGAAACCTGCTGACATTCCAGAAACAAAACTTACTGCATTTTCTGGGACAATGAACTAACTGTATGGTCTGATATATGTGAACCTTGATTACCTAAGTGCTAGCCACCAGTTTCTCCTCATCTAGCTCTCATTCTTCATCTACCATCTCATTCCAAGATGCTATGAGAGTGTAACTTGGGGCCACTTCAGAGCTTCCTTTAACAAGATTGCTGTGTCCTTGGAAGGGGAGGAGGGCTTACTTGTTTTTAACTTAAATGAACCTCATTACATGTTGATAGGGCAGACTTCAAGCAGCAGGTTTACTGTAACTGAATTCAGTATCCTTTAATTCTTAGCTTTGAAATGCTAATAGGTATTTCTGGGGAATGCTCTCTGCCCTTGCTCCTTTACAGAAGTTGACCAACTCCAAACTACCTACCTATAGGGATAGCTATATACAAAACTACTGCAGTAGACATAAACCAAAGACACTGCTCTAGTTACAAAGCACCTGGTTTACATTCTGTTGTACTTTTTAAGGTTGCAAAGGCACATGATCATTTGGCAAACTACAAAAACTGTTTTGTGGGATCCCTATGTAAACCATTGAACAGAGGGTCTTGGTAGCTCTCTCTTCTAAACAAGAGAGAGAAGTTAGTTTTCATCTGAATTCACTCTTGACACAGTCTGTATTCTGCAGCTTTTAAAGCTTCCTCCTTCCATAGCTTCATAGTTACTGCTGCCATGTGGCTGACTTAGTAGCTTCTGAGTTAGCATCCTTGAAACTTAAATGCAAACTCTTTCATTTTAACAACCTGGCTCTACTCTTCTCATAGTTTATTAGGTAAGAATTACAGGTTATTAGGTAAGCATCCTAGAATATACTGAGTTGGAAGAGACCTACAAGGGTCATCAAAGTCCAACTCCTGACCCTGCACAGGATGGCCCAAGAATAAAACCTTACCCTGTGTGCCTGAGAGCATTGTTCAAATGCTTCTTGAGCTCTGTCAGGCTTGGTGCTGTGACCACTGCCCTGGGGAGCCTATTCCAGTGTCTCACCACCCCCTGGATGAAGAACTTTTTCCTCATATCCAACCTAAACATCCCCTGATGCTACTTCAGGCCATTCCCTCGGGTCACTGGTCACCACAAAACAGAGATCAGTATCTACCCCATTCTCTTCCCCTCACAAGGAAGCTCTAACTGCAGTGAGGTCTCCCCTCAGTCTCCTCCAGGCTGAACAGACCAAGAGACCTCAGTTGCTCCTCATACAGCTTCTGTTCCACATCCTTCACCATCCTTGTTGCCCTCCTCTGGACACTCTCTAATATTTTATTAGTAACAGTCTAATACTAATAGTCTTTCTTACACTGTGGCACCCAAAACTGCCCCCAGAACTCAAGGTGAGGTCAGCCCAGAGCAGAACAGGACAAGGATGTCCCTCCTGGCTGCCAGGGCACTGCTGGCTCGTGTTCAACTTGCCACAGACCAGGACCCCCAAGTCTGTTTGTGCTCTCCAACCTCTCGTTCCCCCAGTCTATACACACAACCAGGGTTACCCACCCCAGGTGCAGAATCCAGCACTTGCCCTGGCTGAACTTCACATGGTGGGTATGAAGTTGGCATGAAATAATGAAGCAGTGAAGAAAGGTATTTCAAATGCATGCCAAAACAAACACCAAGTGCAAATGCACAGTAACAGGACTGCAATAAACAAAGTTTATGAAACAAACTTCTAAGAAAAATGCATCACAGAAAACCAGAACACTCAGCACCTTCAGAGTGATGCCCTAAGAGCCCACTCACACAGTTGCTTTTTAACTTGACTGTACCTAGACATTTTCCCTGTCCCACTGTCCTCCTGGTGGTACATTTTATCAACAGAGAGCACCTTGTTGTCCAGTACACCAGTACTACGAGGAGTTTGTACTACACACGCTGCACTCACAGTCAAGAAGGGAATGAAATCTAGAGGCTGCACAAGTGTGAAATGTCCACATGCTTCACCCCTAAATTTAGCCCCTCCAGATATCAAAGCTTCAATTCATACTTGTTTGTGATGTGTCTGGGGATCTAGCTTTCCTCAGCCTTCTGTAAAATGCTGGCTGCATTTACACCACCAGGCAAACACAGAAGAAAAAATATTTATGTCTGATGTTCAGGGTACTTTCCCCCCCAGTTTGGGCATTTATAGAAAGACATGATATTCATCAACAATCAGAATTTCACTCATTTCATGTCACAAAGGCCAAATTCTGCCTCTAATGAGCACATACTAATCCAAGTGATGCTAAGACACCATGGTAAAACAGCAGTATTTGTTCTCAAACATTCTGCATCATCATCAGCTGCTAGAGCATTCAAGTACAAGAAAAGATGGTTTTGGGCAAGCATAAAAAGCAGAAGCAGATTCCTTTAATGACCTGCATGAGTTTAGCAAAAAAAAACCAAACAAAACAAAACAACACCCCCCCCCCCAAAAAAAAAACCAAAAACAAACCAAACCAAACAAAACAACAATAACAAGACAACTGGGCTAATTGTACCTGGGGCTATGTAGGACTTAACTAACAGAAATTACTTTCAATGTAACCTGGCCTCTCTATTCCTGTCATTTGGTTTGAGCTCCACCACAACATTGCAGTTCTGGCAAATATGCCAGGGGGAAAAAAAATAAAAAATCACATACTGAGCAGGAAGGTGTAACAGGAAACAGGCCTCTGTCACCTGTATGGAAAGGACAAGCAGAGGGGAAGGTCTGTGCCTGGTTGATAAAGACATGAATAGCTGGGCCTGGTTACTGGTACTTTTGCAAATAATTATGAAATACAAGATACTACAGAGCTAAAAGAAGCAGTATGACTCTCTAGGCATTTGTCCCAACATGTGCACACGAAGTACGTACTCACATTTCCATACTATGGCAGGTGCCTGTGGTTGGGACCCCACAAAGAAGCTTAAGGAATTTTGGGTAACATGGCGTAAGAAAAGATAAGGATTTGAAAAGAAGGTTTCACAAATACGTATGTATAACAAAAAGATTTTTGAACATAGAATCTGAAAAGGAAATAGAAATGATAGCAAGTTTTGATATAAAAAAAAAGAACTGATGAGCCAGTCTTACTGGGTAACTAGAAGGCAAAAAGCAAGTGAGTTGGAAGAGATTTTTATGACTCTGAGCAAAGGATAAATCCACCATGAATAAAAAATGTTTTTACCAAACAAAAAAAATTTCACAGGCCAATAAGAAAGCTAATGTTGCAAGTAGAGAAAAAAAACTCAGGATTTTCCACTGCAAGAAAACTGAAAAACAACTTCTAGCTTAAACTATAATATATTAACTTTTTTTGATTGGAAAACTGTAACATGAATACAGTAATGTTAGTAGTTATGATAGGCTATAAGTAAAAGTATTGATTGGTTGGTCATATTTTAAGATGCTCTGCAATAAAAAGTATGTAATGCATTGTAACCAGAACTAGAATTGGCTTCATACAACCCACAGCTGTAGCTGAAAAGGCTGTGGGCTGGGCTCGTCACCAGTGAATTGCTGTATCATTTGAATCCAATAAACAGCATTTTAAAGAGCCACCTGGAGCCTCCCATCCCTCATTTTGGCCCTTACAACATGGCATGAATGTATTGGTCATTTCAGTTTACTTCCTTCCTCCCACTGCTACAGAGAGCACTCATTTCTCATCTATTCTTCCCTATTCACTAAACATCTACAGGGCATCTTTAAGACTGGTTCTGACAGCATGCAAGACATCCAGAAAAACTCCTGAAGGAAAAGATAAAACCAAAAATTATCCCAATTATTTACAAACCACATTTCTTCCAAAGTTTTGCATGAGCATTACATGGGAACTCTTAGAGACAAACACACATTACTACAGCTATCTGGAGGGAAACAAAAAAACGAGAAAACCAGTAGAAATGCATCCTGAAAGGACTTCTCTAAACAGCAGCCACACAACTTGCACATTCCTCAGGGAAAAAAAATAAAACAAAAACAAAGCTACAAACAAACCCCAATTAAAAAAAAACAAACCCAGAGATCATGTGTTACTTATAAAGTGCTTTGCATGGACAAGGATAGCAATTTTCCTTGTGCTTTTCCTATGGGCTCAAGAAGCATACTGTAGACTAATGGGTAATGAATCTTCACCAAAGTAAGTTCATTTTAAGCAAAGATAGAATGAAGTTCCTGACAGAGGAACTTCAGCCAGCATGACTTTGCGGAAGGAAACAAGAGCTTTTAACAGCTCTGTGAAACAAATGAGTGTTGAACCACCTGTCCATACTTGCTCTGCAAACAGCTTCTTTCAAGAGAACCTTTACCTCAGTATCCCTGACATGTACAAATGGGGCTATAGCCCATAAAGGGGTTGGAGCCAAGCATGGGGTGATAGGAGAAGCAGTGACTCCTCCCCCTTCTGGGAGCCTGTGTCTGGTAAATGCTCTCACCTGCCTGCTGCCACCAGTGGCCCCAGGCTCCCTCCACCTCTCAGGTACTGGTCAGATGATCACCAGGGAGCACTCTGACTGCACCATCTGCACACCACTGCTCTGATTCAGCTTCTCCACACTGGAAAGTGGCTATTGCTACTTTTAAAATTCCTGCCAACCTCACTAAGGAAAAAATCTCACAGCATCTGAAGACCCACAGCAGACAAAAATATTTGTGCTTTTTTTTCCCTTCGTTTTTAAAATGTGTCCTGTACACAAAATCAATTCTGTTCATGTACCAACATGAATCACTTCATTCTTGTAGTGACTAATTAAGTCATTCACTATTGCTATCTTGCTAACGTTTGTGGAATTAATATGAATACACAGTATTTCAGTTTTAATTCCCACTTCAGATCAGTCCGGTCCCTACAGTCCCAGCAAATATTTACTGACAAGCATAACAGACTACCAGCAACACTGCAAAATGCCAGGGTATTAAAAGCGCCTTTACTTCCCATGTGCTTGTCTCCCTTCATCTGGGAGCAACCTTCTGCTGACAGGAACAGTCCAACTTTCCCTAGGGAGGGAAGGACAGAATCCTCACTTGGTACATCCACATTTAGCATGGACACCACATTCACACGCATTTAATGCCTTCATTTATTTGTCATGATTTTGTTAAGCACTCCCCACCCTCTCCCAGCAAGAGCCTCCCTGCTAAACGGGGGGGGGGGGGGGGAGGGGGGGAGGGTCAGTTCTCCTGCCCCACCTGGAGTGGTACAGGGCTGATACAAATCAAATTCTAGAATAACTTCTGTCTGAGCTTGAGTTTCTTTCCAATGTGGTCTGCCTTGCCTCTGTACAAATAATTTACAGGTAATAGCACATACCAGAGAATTCTGCAAGCAGATCACATCACAAGATATTCTACTAGAGGTAAATGATGTGCAGAACTTGATGAGCTGTTTTCCCTGACTGGGTAATTTGTCATCATTAGAAAACCAGGACTGGAGGACAGGAAAACAAAGCACTCTAATGGAAATACCGCCACCTTCTTCCTAGTTTGCAAAGTGTACAGAAGGGAAAGACAAACAGAAGGGAAGAGATGACAGGGAAGAAAGCAATGAGAGGAAGAGTAGTCAGCGTGGATCCAGCAAGTACCGTTTTGTTTTGATCTAACAACTTGCCATTAGGACAAGATGCTCCACATTTACACACACACTTATCAGAGGACGTTTAGTTAACAGGATAAAAATCCTTTAAAAAAAGCTCTTGAAAGTACCAAAACATAATTTTTGGAATGTCTAATTCTAGGGGGGGATTGTATTTGTATTCAATTCAACCTGAGAACTTTTTTCCTCATTTATGAAAACATTACATATTGGTAAGGTACCTGGCATTAACCTGCACCCTCGTTTAAAATAAAACTTTTAAAGTAGGTACACACACCATTCACAGTCTGTATCAGGATTTCTACAGACTTTAGATGCTACAGTAGCATCTTTGATAAATATATTGTATCATATGTTACAAAAAAATAAAAGGACAATCTCGCTACATTTTTTTAAACTTCAGTTTGTTGCTGGACCAACAAAAGAAGGATCTACCTAATCCTTCAAAAAGATGTTGTATATGCACACATCAAGAAAATACTGGAAAAGGAAAAAGGTTAAGGATGGTGGTTGTTGTTTGTCCTTTTTAAGAAGTGGTAAAGTAAATCTGAAAAAAAAAAAAAAAAAAAAGGTGTGGCAGCATCCCCTTTTCCTTCAGATGAACTGCTCTGCCTTCAGAATAACATCTCCAGCTCCCACTGCCCCACACTTTTAATTTTAAAGGAATAAATCCCAGTAATACAGACAGTTTGAGGCGTCTGACACTGCAATACAGTGAAAAGGGGATACTGCGTTGCCCATAAATCAGTAAGTACACCAGGAAAAAAAAGGATCAGAATGGAAAATGATTCATTGAAATTAGCACTCATCAGACGTTCAGCCTCTGATGGTTACGTAGTTAGAGGGAGGAAGCCGGCTGGCAGACCATCCAAAGCAAATCTCCTAAGTTGCAGCAGCAGCAGCTCCATCCCCTCACGCCCGAGCACCACAGTCACACCACGAGCGCCCTCTCCTCTCTCCTGGGAATGATGCCAACGGCACAGGCAGCCACTGCAGGTCTCCAAATGCACGTGGTGGTTTGTGTTGAAGGAGAAACACTGGCAGCAGAGGATTCTGGTTCCCAAAAAGGTACTTTTTCCCATTGTGTTGGACTGGTGGTTCCATTCTGCTCCACTTTTAAGCTTATGGATATCTTTTGTAGATTACTTTAGGTTTTGTGGAGCAGAATGGAGTTTTGATGTTAAGAAACTGTAGGAACACAAGACTTAAATAACAGAGTGGGTGCTGCCATGGTGCTGTGGCTACTTGAACGCTGCAAATTCTCCTGTAGAGGGAGGACAAGAGCTTGGTTTAAAAAGTTGCTAGATTTCAGTTGCTAGACTAGTTGAACATCAGGCTGAATATAAAAGATGTTAAAAAATGCAAACTGTTAAAATTAGAGCACAAGAGAATACACAGTGAAAGAACATAGAATACAGACCCAGCATATTTAACCAACAAAAGATATCTTGAAAGCAAGCTGTACCCATTCTTCCCAAGAAGGTGAAAGTTCAAGCAAAGTCTAATTCATCATGCATTTGAAAATTAAATGTGTCAGCTTAATTTTACTTTAAATTCTGTATTGCACATATGTCCTCCTGAGAAGCACCAGTCTCAATAAATGCATCCAACTGCAAAACAGTTCTCTTCTGTTGTAAAACTACTGTAATAACAAAGAACTATATGAGACATCCATTACCCTGTAAAGGCTAAACACAGTAAAGTGCCTGAATAGGAAACTAGTATTACAGAGTGCTAGGATTTGGTTTAGAGATCAACACAGCAACCCACTGACAGAAATATAAGAATGGAGAAATTGTCTACTCAATCCCAGACCAGAAATTAGGTCTCACTAACAGGAAGCATAATAAATAAAGCAACTCCATGCTTCCTTCAGAATTATGGAATAAAGAATAATTATATGCAGTGCTTTCACATGTGATGATGTCCTGAAATCCTACACAATTTATTTAGTGTCACCATGCTGAGACAGACTTGTAGTCCCACTTCTGAGGGGATGCAACTATGGCACAAGGTAAAACTGCTGCCCAAAGTCTTTCCAGAGTTTGACAGAAGACTGAACAGAAGCTAAGTCTAAGATATTAATCCTCTTAATCCTATACTTCAGCCAAAAAAAAAAAAAAAAATTATTCCCTGCCACTCACAAAGAAATTGCATTCTGTAGGATTTTTAGTGAGGGGTGTCCAAGCATAATCAAAAGGATTCAGGAGAAAAAGAAAAACATACATACAAGTTCCTCATGTTGGATTTCACGTGCATTTTGTATTAGTCTGTGCCACTTTCTTGACAGCACTTCTCGGAGCTGTCCTAATACTGAAAGAGTGATAAGCAGGCATAAAAGAGCCTTTGTTCTGTTCAACAGAAGTGTTTTGAATGCTATTACATTCAAGCAACTGCTCCCTATCTGGTGTCCTTCCATCTTTTCAAGAGTGACTGTATTGTTGGCTTTGTTTTTTCTCCAGATTCGTACTCTGAATACTAGAAACAAAACAGAAACAGCCATGCAAACAGAATTCTAGGCTTATAGCTTTAATTCTGTGCAATGTCTTGCTCTACAAAGAGGAGAACCAAGAAGCTGTCTGCTCTAGGAGGGGGAAGAAAAAGCATCCAAAGGCCTGTGAGTAACAGCTGATTCAGATCTAAGGGAATTGGAAGAAAGCAGGGAAAGGGCTCTGTCTCGTGGGAAATGAGAAGGGAGTATATCAGAAGTCCAGAGTAAGGGTGGCACAGGAAGTTGTGACAGGCCTCAAGCTCTATGTATCTTTACAGACTGTGGTGGCAGCCTTAAGTTATAATAACAATAGAATAAAAGCTTCATGACAGATCTAATTGCAGATTTCACTAGTTCTACCACCAGATAAAACTCTTCCTCTAAATACTCTAAATATTGGATAGTTTTTTTCTTGCTTTTTTGTGCTACATTTCAGCGGCCTCCCAACTCTCTTCACAGTACCATCTAGAAACACCTCGAGTTTTGTACGTGTTTTCTTTTAAGAGAGGACAAAAAAGTCACTAAGTATTGCCTGTGAGGCCAATTTTAAGTGACATTTATGCTTTGCTACACTTTCAAAATATGCTCTACTTAATTTATTTTTCAGTCTGCTTTTATAAACTGGTGATTAAAGATCAATTTATAAAAAAAGAGATTGCTCCCTCATTACTCATCTTGTCCTTCTACCTATTTCTGGTAATAATTCAGATTTTAATAGTCATATAGGGACTTCAGAAAAAAAACAAACCAACAAAAGAACCTTTAATTGGAAAAGAGTAATGGAAAAACAGGACCAGAAATAAAGAATTATTTGAGCTAGGATGGTAGCCTTAAAAAAGTAATTTTCAGACTTCCCTGCCATTTAAAAAAAAACCTTAGCAAACATTTTCTTTGACAATCTGATGGTAAATCTCCCCTTTCAAAATTCCAGTGTTAATCTGATCTCAAATCAATAGGAGACCAAAATAGGTAACACGGTCATCAAATAAGGGGATTATGTTGGTTGAACGTGCATAAAACGCAGTTGCCAGTAACAGCTTTCCCTAGGTAAGGTATGTAGATGGCTATACCCATCCACATCAAGCTACGAAACCACATGCTTAGCAACTTGCTACAATAAAAAAACCCCTCAGATATTTATAGTCATTGTGAGACAGACATCTGAGGTGCTTTTTATCAAGCAGAACTGCAGATACTTGCCTTGACTGGCAAAGCCATTTCTTTCCAAAGGATGCATCTGAAAGTACAGACTTCTTAGAAACCCCTCTCAAGTCAGCTACTACAGTCTTTTCGTGCTCATCTCATGCAGAGCAAGTGGAAACTATTTTAAATGCACACTTTCAAAAAATCTGTACTAAAAACATGCTGCCTCCAAACAATGCAATAACAAGGGCATGTTCTGAATGAACCGGCTGCCCCCGATTCCTAGAAGGATTTAAGATACAGCTACCATTCTGTACTCCCACCAATTAGTAAGCTACCTGAATTCACAAGGTTACTGATGTATACACATATCTTAACTGTTCTCCTTATTCTGGGGTAGATGCCATGTTTCTCAAAAGAAGCATAAGGAGAAGAATGGTTCCCTTCCAGGCCTGTATCAGCCTTATCTACTGAAGTAGAGACTATCTGATTTATCATAGGGAAACATCAGATTCCAACACCTTGCCTAGTTTACGTTCACAGACACAGAAAATAAAGAAGGAGGTAGTTTTCTGTTGGATCTTGTGCTGATCTCTTGTATGGATACTATCCACTGGGTAAGTAAAAATTTGGAACATGTTGAAGGACCAAGACAGATTCAGTTTCTGTACTGATACATAGGGAAGTAAAATAGAAAGGTATCTCACCTAGTATAAATTAGTCCTCCAGAAAAGCCTAGGACCCTACAGACATGTTTTCTGCACCAACAGGTATCTGTTTCTAAACAACTGAGAACTCTGGCCCAAATCCACAGGTGTAGTTAGGCACCTTCATCCCACAGATATTCCAAAATGTCACTGAAGCAGCAATCAGAACTTGCAGAAATGAGACCTCTAAATGCCTCTCTATCAGATAAAGTTAATGATCCATAAAGCAGCCGCCTTTTAGGCCTCATAAAATGTTTAGTGAGAAGCTAAAATCACATTATGGTCATGGAACCCGAAATGCTCAGCAAGGACAGGTGACATAGGAAGAATGCACTGACCATACAGCAGGAAATGGGGCCAAATGCAACTAAGGGTGGCAGCACTTTCCCCCCATAATTGCAGCTCTGATAGCACAGATGAACAAGAAGGATAACACTACTCCAAGGAATAACTGGTTTGACCTGATCTGAACAAGACTAAGCCTGGGCAGGGAAACGGTGATAGTTCTGCACTCTGCAACTCCCTGTGTGGCAAGACTTTTCTGCATGGGATGCCCCATTTCTAGATTCTGCAGGAGACCCAGTAGCATCCTCTTTGCTCTGTACTGAATACCATACCCACACAGCTTTGGAAACTTTCCTCATCACTGCTAGAACAGATAGATAAAATAAAGAATGAGAGAGGAAAATAACACGTAAGCCCTGTTTTTATTTCAAGATAAGCCTGCCGAAATGAAGTGAAGCTACCAGGAAAATGGGGAACAGATTTTCTAAAACAACAACAACTTTTGTCCTCTGCAACTGTTTCTATAGAGAGAGATTTCAACAGCTAATTTTCTCAACTAAGAAAAAAGTTAATTCCCAAACTATTCCAAAAGCAGAAGACAAAGAGACCATTATAATCCATACAGAAAATGTAAAAATTGCCTACATCTCTTCAAGCTCTCTAAATCTGCTTCCCATTTTAAAAGGCTCAGTTGCCAGACAGCAGTAAACCAAGACACTTTGGAATTCCTGATCCATTTCAAAAATGTATTGTTAGCAATAGGCAAACTTCTCCATGAGTGTGTAAATCAGAAGCCACTAGGAACACTCCTGGCCTTTGAATTCCTAACAAGAGCACAATAGCTTGTTTCCAATGCAGAGTAATCTGCGAAAATTAACAGTTCAGCAGTTTAAACCAAGTAAAACCACATAACTCTTCTCAAAACATTCAAGAACACTGTCTGTACATCTTTTTTGTCGTATCTGACACTAAAGACTGATATAACCTGAACCACTACTCTGGTGCACTTGTTCCAGAGCAACACTCCAAAGACAAGTACAGTTTCCAAAATGAGCTGGCAGGTAAGGTGTCTAACTTACTCATGTATCTAGTCCAACTGATTCACTTCTGCCAAGTCAAACTAGCAGCTTTTATGTGGAAGTGAAAAAATCAATTTGTCACTGAAGAGCAGCATGTTCAGTGCATATTAAAATAATTAACACCTTCCATCTTAACAAAATTCGTGGTATAACACTGATTTCCATGAACAAAACTGCTTTTTCAAATCTTCTTTTCCTACTATGGGTGTTAGCAGCATTTTTCCTCTGAAAGCATTTGGTCATACTTGAGATTTAAAATGCTTTTAAAAATTTTGAAATCTGTACTAATGAAAAGATACAGGCATCATTACCAGTAATAGCCTTGCAGCTTGGCAAAAGCTGATTCAGAATTTCTTCTGTGTTGCATTGTAACAGAACATTTGAAGATGGTGTAAACTATATCAGGTCAGAATCCTTAGAGAAAAAAAATATAACATAAAAAACCCCAACCCATTCACCACTCTTCTGCAGGAAGAGGTATTTCCTAAACTGTATTAATTTAAACTTAAACTTTCAAGGTAAGAGTCACATGTTATTCAGTCAGGGCTTTCTTTGGATTCTGTGTTGTATCTGCTCACTTCCACTGACCACAATAAAATTTTGACTGTGTTCAGCCTTGAAGCTCAGTTCATCTTTCCAAGCGTTTCCCACAAGAATAAGCATTACTAAATGAAGACTCTAAAGCTTATTCCTCTAATATCATGACCTCAAATGAAGTAAAATAACCCCAAACCCCCAAAACAGACCACCACAGCTTGAACAGATTCAAATCAAATACACTCCTGAGTAACTAATTCCAATCAATAAACTAGGCAAAAATGACACCCGATGACCTTAAGAAGATTTTTGCTTGCTTTGAAGTAACTTTTCCCATGTCTCTTACGTGGCATTACAGTTCTTCTTGTGCCAGCTGTTCCCAGGGCACTCGTTACCAACACCGACTCTGTGCTGGGAACATTCAATGCCCAGTGTTAGGAAGTGAGGCTCTGTTCCCTCAGCAAACCTTACAGTCGGAGCTGGTAGGAACTGAGAACACCTTGCACTCACAGGACACACCAGCACACAGACACACAGGCACATGCTTTCACATTTTGTTTCAGTGCACTGGAAACCCACCGTATCCCCCTGCTTGGATGGGTGTTTTTGGAGAAGCACAAGCATATAGACTAAAATCCTCTGTCTGGAAGCCAGCCCGGTTCAACGAGGGCTCAGATGCACTGCGGTGAATTTTTGGCAATGACCGGGCCAGAAGCTCAATGGAGGCAAGAATCTAAAACATAGAAAATAAGTGATCAAACCTGTTGTTCCAGAGCTGTAACTCTCTTAAAACCAAAGGCACAAAATCAATTAACTACAGAAAAATATTTAAACAGATATCAAAAAACAGATTTTTAAAAATATTGCTGCACTACACTCCTGATGTTTATATCCTAAGGAAGTTGAAAAGGACAGTTGGGGAATTTCCCCCTTTTTAATGCACACTTATTCCCTCTAAGCACAGTGAAAACACTTGCTTTTTACTGGGCTCCTCGTCTATGCCCTAATAGCTGTACCTGCCATTGCTGCAAACAAACCCAGCTCTGTCAGCATTTTGCTTAATAACGTTTACCAAAAAGTCAGCAGGGGGAGCTCCTTATCTTTTGAAAACTATTTGATTACATTCAAAACAGAAAAAAACCCAAAACAAAAAACAAACAAACAAAAAACAACAGATTTTTTTCCCTCCTCCCCTTCCAGCTTTTTGAAATCAACCTTCTTCAGCAGGCACAAAAAAAACCCAAAACAAAAAAACCCAAAACAAAAAAACCCAAAACAAAAAAACCCAAAACAAAAAAACCCAAAACAAAAAAACCCAAAACAAAAAAAACCCAAAACAAAAAAAACCCAAAACAAAAAAAACCCAAAACAAAAAAAACCCAAAACAAAAAAAACCCAAAACAAAAAAAACCCAAAACAAAAAAAACCCAAAACAAAAAAAACCCAAAACAAAAAAAACCCAAAACAAAAAAAACCCAAAACAAAAAAAACCCAAAACAAAAAAAACCCAAAACAAAAAAAAACCCAAAACAAAAAAAAACCCAAAACAAAAAAAACCCAAAACAAAAAAAACCCAAAACAAAAAAAACCCAAAACAAAAAAAACCCAAAACAAAAAAAACCAAGTTCTGTGGCAAAACTATCCATTTTCCTTCATGAAGCTTGGGGGAGAGCAAGGATGGCAGTGTAAACATTTCTGAGCACGTACACCAAGTACTAATCTGTGTGTCTAATTGTGACTATTACTTTCATTACCTCCCAGCTGAAACTCTCTATCATGTCAATACTTTTCCAAATACAGTGTTTACAACTTTTTTACCTCTAACTCTTTTAAAAACTACTTACAACTTCTCATATAATAGATCATTTTAACACCTGCATTTTGAAATTAAAATGAGCATTTCTAATTAAACAGAACTAACCAGGTACTGAACCAGGTCTCTTATGAAATCCTGCCACAGTACTAATGAAAAAAAATTTGGAACTGGCCAGTAGGTTTACAACTTTGAATTGTAAAGTGTGTTGAGAGCTGAAGAGGATCATTTCTTACCTGTGGAAAAAGGGGTCTCTCATCTCTTTTCTTTTTTAAGCATTCTGCCATTAGTCTCTTCATAGCTTTTGGACAGTTGCTCCGTACTTTGCTGAGGTCTGGAGATAGGTATCCTCGTCCCACCATGAAAATTATCTTTATTTAAGGGGGGGAAAAAAAAGGGAAAGAGGAAGAAGCTGAGTTGATAAAATAAACAGTAGCAAAAGGTGAACATTTTGCTAGACTATTTTGGTTGCAGCAGCAAGATTTCTGCTCCCAGGAAGCATTATCTGGTATTGAAATTGACAAATTTGTTAGAGTAATGCTTGCTAACCTATTCAGTACAGAGAAAAAATTACATCTTTCCTCCTCCTCAGAGAGATTTCTGTGAAACTTGAACACTAGTAAACAGTTACCATTTAAAGCAATAACCATCTAAGGAATGGTTCTTCAGCGTCAAAAACTGACAAAAACAAGAAACTCTGTGGCAGGAACAGCATGTCTAAAAATAAATATTCTGTAAAAAGAAATATTCTGTTTTATATTACAAATCAACAACAACTTCACATTGAAAGGCATTTTAAGAAACACGTGGACTTTGGATATTAAAACCCTTCATCTTCTGAGAACTGATTACATCATATACTTTTCCAACAAAAAAGCTTATTATTGACATCTGACCACCCCCCCCCCCCACACTCTAAAAAAAAATAAAAAAAGAAAAAACCCTGAAAAGAAAAATAGAAACTGCCTCTTCTCTGTAAAAGAGGAGACAGACAGGCTTGGTATTTCTACAGTAATTCTTTCAACATGGAAGGCTTGTATTTCCCTTAAGGATAAAACTTAAGCATAAAACAAAGTAAACTGAAAGGAAGCAGGGAAACAAAACATAAATACAGTTACTAATCTCTAGTATATATAAAAAAACAGCAAACATCATGATGTCAAGCCAAGGTCAATTGCAATGTGGTTTTAGTACTGCAGCAGCACTGACACTAAAAAGCACTTCCAAACCAGCTAATCAAAGATCCATTCATGCTGCAGCAGTAATCACTGCTTTTTCTGAGTACTCAAGACAACCCAGCAGGTGTATCTCACCTTCTCTCTAATGAAGTGTAACTATTTCATATCTTGACACTGGGGAAAAAAAAATAGCAGAAAACCCTCACATCTCAAGCATGCTATACATGTTATTTATACTAACAACAGTCCTGGCCTTTTTGTAACTTTCTGCCTCAGTCACATCTGTGTTGGCATCAAGGAGGAACAGAAAACTCCCATACAGTTTCTTTAGAAATCCCCATGTGCCAGAGCAGGATTTCCTAGTAGAGACTTGTGTACTGCATTCCTTACCTCTGCTGCAAATCAGACTTACCATTATCTAACAGTTGATATTTTCTAAATAATGGCACAAGTTGAAATTATTAAAAATTGATTACTATAAATCTTTCAAATAGTTTCTTTACAAATAATGTAGAGGCTAATCTTTCATTTTAGACTAGAGAAAAGAGAGTATCACTACAAGAACAGTCTAGAAAAATCTGTTGAAGCAAGAGCAGCACTCAGGTATAACAAGAATGCTCACTAAGAATCTGGGCTGTGTCATAGTAGATGATGTAGATGCACCAGAGAATGAAGAGTATTTACAACTTTTCATATAATAGACAAGGAGTGACAAAACTCAAGACATTAAATCACATATGATGGCTTCACTTGCATTTTCAAGTTTATATCAGCACTTCATTATAAGCACCCACATCACTGGGTTCATCTTTCAGATCTCAAAAGGCAAAAGCTAAACAAGGCCAAATACTGTTTTTAGAAGGCTGGGTCCATCTGGCCAGGAATCCAGACACTTCCCTTCCTCCAAAAGGCAAAATCAAAATTATAAAAAAGAAAAAAAAATTAAAAAGGAGTCACTCCAAATTCAATTAATTGGGATGAAGTGTTCTGGCAGATATGGAAGAAGCCTTATAAAATGGCATTCACAGATGAACATTGCTATTGTTTCAAGTACTGACAGTGAAAAAACAATGGATGAGGACACAGAAGCAACAAATACATCACTGCTCAGACACAGAATAGTTTACACAAGTTCTTGAAACATAGGTAGTATTTTCAGGTTAGACAGAAATAAGGACTCAGGTATGCCTTCCCAAACATGCCTATCCTGTGGACATAGATTACGATGTATGGGATCATTAAGACTGAAGGAATATTTGTTCACAATTCAGCAATCTTCTTACAGGATCCCCAGACTGGTAAGTCATATAGTCCAACAAGCAGGATTTGAGAAATGCCAATATCCTGCAATTCAGTTAGACGGTGCATGCTCTCTCAAAGTTGAAATGAATATAAAACATTTGGTAAGATGACTGTTCTTCTGTTTTGTCAGTCCTGTAGCTGTACTATTTATTATTCCCTGCAAGTGGAAGGGTGGGGGGAACAAGAAGAATAACTGAACACATACATGGGGGATCATTTTGCCTTTGCAGAACTATTCTAAACCAGATTACTATTAAGTAATCTGCTCTCTCCCTAATAAGTATCCTGGCAACCAGTTCAGAAACTGAAAATCTATATTTAAAATAAAAAGAACACAAAAAATACCTCAAGAGAACTAAGTAAATTGTTGCTATGTGGCTGAGGCAGATCTAGAAAATGCAGAAATGTCACCTCACAGGATCAGAATCAAAAATATCAAACACACAGAACATCAGAAAGTTCACCGCTCAAGGCTGAATCAATCTCTGTTTCAGACCACACTTGACTGAAGTCAGTGCCCTCCCCTTACCTGGTCTCTGTTGTTGATGTTGGAGTATGGCAACTGTCCAGTCATCAATTCATAGAGAACAATCCCAAATGCATACACATCCGACTGAAAACTATATGGGTTTTTATCTTGCATCCTAATAACTTCTGGTGCCTGCATCAGAAAAGGTGACAATTAGTTTTATTTCTCTACACTGTGCTGCACCTCACCTACCAGGAATAAAGCATGGACTTGTCTGGGGTACAGGTGCAAGGCCCACTCTTGCCTTCAAGTTGTTACTGGGCCCTATACAGTGCTGGTGCTGACATAAATCTCAAAATTCATTGCTTCATTTCAGCTTGGTGATCCCTTTTATTCCCCTATGACAGAGCAAAATTACCTTGGCCAGGCTGAGAAGGTTTTTGGAAACTAGAATTCTAATGACACTGAAAATAATGCCAGCTAACAGAGCTTTAAGTTTGACCAGGGAGAAAAGGAGGAAGTGGAGCTGCACAGGAGATTGCAGTACGAAGCAACTCTTCTCGAATCCTTAAAACTTAAGAGCCTCTTACTTTTTGCTGAGCTAGTTCCTCTACTCTTTTGCAGGATGTTTTGCAAGGCTTTTCTCACCTTCTCCTCAACCCTAGATAAATTATACTCATTTTCCTTAGCCACCATTTTCATTTCAGTATAAACCTCAGAATAAAAGATGGAGACACTAAAGTTTTTCTGCTGACTACTGGAAAACACATGCTTAAAGAAGAATTGAAACACATTCATTTACTACTTCCTATTACTGCTTGTCTTTTCCAGCTTAAGCCAGCTTTTATATATCAGAGCCAGAGGGATAGGAGCAGGAAGGCCAAAGGTCAATAAATTTTTTGAAACAAGCTCACCACTTCCCCCTTGCTTACCATCCATAGAATGGAACCAGACAACTGTTCAAACTGTTGGGATCCACTCCACCGTGATTTCACTGTAGCTAGACCAAAATCACCTATTTTTACTGTGAGGTCTTCATGAAGAAAAATATCTAAGGGGAGAATGTTAAGGGAAAACAGACAAGCAGTGCCAGGTCTGTCCTAAAAGAACAATGAACAGCTACAAATTTGCAACATGAACCTGACAGTTTTAACCAATCACCATCACTGAAGGAGGTTTCCACATCACACAGGTTTTAAGCACTCAGCATGGTGAATTATGGTATGCAAGTGTTACATAAGTAATGGCTGGACCAGTGCTGAACAGACCATGGCCAGGTGGCTTTCATGAAACGCCAAGTATAAGAAAAGCTGAAAATATTCCATGAGCCAACTCATATCATCCTTCATTACATGAAGAAACCAAAGGATGAAGGATGCAAAGAAAAAAAAAATCTTTGTGATAACAACTAAAATTCCCTATGTTTCTGCAATCAAATCAAAAGACACAGTAAGCATCTCCTACTTTGTTATTAGTGATATTGCCCCTTCTCAGTGAAATTTCTATTTGGCAAATATTCACACATTAACAGCTTTTCACATCAGTAAGTTAATTTCTGGCAGAAAAAAACCAAACCAACAGGAATGCTTTCACTTTCCAAAATTACAACTCTGAGAAAGGATACTATTACTTTTGAGGTCTCTGTGGATGATTGACTTGGCATGCAAATAACTGCAAAGGAATATCACAGGTTAGGTGGGTTAGATAATACTTCACCAATCAACAACTCAAAATTCACTGTACTACTGAAACAAATTCTGTCAACATTCAAACTGCACATTTATGCAGGCAGTAAAACTTCAGTTACTCGTGATGGTTTCTACAACATTCACAGGGAAAAAAAAAAAAGCTCAGATTTCCAGCTCAAATCTGATGCTGCTGAATGACAAATATGATACAATGCTAATGAATCACAATTATGCTCCAACTTCTGCTTTTCAATTCTAACTCAATATTCACAGTAAAAAGAACTTCAGTAACTTCTTCCATGCAATTCCATGCTGAAAGCTCTGCCTCCTAGCCATGAAGGGGACTGTCAAGTCTTTGTGAGCTAGTCACAACTTTAGATAAGGTGCTTCTAAATTGCAGGAGCTAAATGTGCTTCCCAGTCTCAATGTGTACTCAGGTACACTGACTGCTTTTTAGAGAGGAGTGGAAAAAAGATCCCCTGGTTGCAGCCCAGATAAACAGATGGCAGGGAACACAGAGGAAAGTACTTGTGCCACAGCAGATAAGTCTCCCATGGCTCTTTGTTTAGTCAATGAGATTGGCACAAAAGTGTTGGAAAAGCCCCAATTTGTGTCTCTGCTTTGAATCGTGTTCACAAAACAGCTTCTGCATCTCCCTTACCTACAGATGGAGCCTGGGGAGATGCACAGGCTAACAGAAGGCTAAGACTGGTTGCTGCAAACACCTCCATGCCTCTTGACTGAAAATATAATGGAAAACTGAGTAGAAAAAAGACACAATGAACTGCAATCATCATAGCAGCTTTTAGCTGAAGTGCAATTTCTCTGGTCTTACAGCAGTGTTCTGCTTTTGACACACAGTATTTGGGTAGTTTGGTAAATTCTAACAACTCAATGGCCCTCTGTGAGAGTAAGGATTATTTACAATCCTTAGAACAAAATAGGTATGTTCTCTTCAGATGTTGAAACCTGTTATTCAGAGAGCTCTGATACTTTCACCAAATGCTTTGATGATTGAGACAGGACCCTGAGCTCAGCAAAGAGAGCAGAGAGCTGGCTTATTTGCCAATGTCAGCCAGAGTGTAAAGGGGATAAGTAAACATTGCCCCAGTGCTCATTTGCAGACAGGTTATTCAATACTTACTCCATGCCTTGTGCAGTCTGTCGTGCAATATCAATTAGCTTGATCATTTCAAATTTGGTCTCAATTATGTGTAGATGGTGATACAAACTGGACCCTTCACACCACTGTGTAACAATAGCCAACTGGGGTTTTGTTGAGTAACCCATGAAAAGCAGGATATTCACATGCCGTGTTTTCCTGTTTATAAAAAAATAAGAATCAGAAGGAAATCAGATGAGGAAATCAAGAAAACCCAAGCAGATCTATCACAGTCTACATATGTATTTCCAAACAGAAGGTGTTGGGGTAATCTCAACTTTTACTATGATAGCATGATAACCTCTTGCTACATTAATTTAATGAATCATTCCTAAAGCTATCCCTTCCTTATCATACTAACATGGAATAACTACTCTGGGTTAAGTGAAAAATGTCAGAGCTCTTATGTTTTCTTATATTAAAATATTAACAGTCCCAGTGTGTGAGTCTTGTCTTTGCAGCAATATGGACTAGGACAGTTCTATGTTATGTGACTGTGCCTTTCTCAGGTTCAAGAATTTGTCAAGTAAAGCTGAAAGTAACTGCTAAGGAAACAAAAATAAGCAGCTTCTTGCAAATCCTACCACAAAGCTAAGTAATGATGAATCACAATGAAGGAGGCACAACTATAGGTAAATCTGCCTTGTCTGAGCCAAAGGATAGAACAAGTGATTATGTATGTTCAGAAACAAACAAATAAACAGGCTGGGCTCCATCTATGGGACTACCAGCAGAAAGCTGAACTAAGATATTTGATTTAATTAAGTTCTATCAAAACTCTATCATGAAAATGAAGAGGTACCCAAAGTAGCACGCCCCAGAAAGCCTCTACTTCCACAACTACAATCTTAGAGTTCTAACAACCAACATCTTCCTAGGATGAAAGGCTGACCATTCCCTTTCACCATGTAGTTTATTTGGGATGCTTCTGCAGAATAGGTGCCCAGCTCAACACATCAGGTTTCCAGGGACAAAAACCTTCTTGTTATTTAGTTTCTTAAAACACAATTATGCTGGAAACTGCTCAAGACTGTACTTTGATGTACATTCTATCATATCATGTTGATGGATTTTCTTTTAAGAGCTGAACCCAAACCAAATACCTCCTCTGAGACAGGAGGCGCAGTAGACATGAGAAAAGAAAATCAAGAAGCGACTTTCTAAGAATTACACTAAAAAAAAGCTTTAAAGAAATTACTGAACAGAAACCATCAAACAACAGATAATATATAGAGGACTGTAGCTGAAAAACCATTAGTCATGTTTTCCTTCAATTTCAAAATGTGATTGAGAGGAAAGAAAGGCCTACAGCTCACTGTGGACTGTGCCCTTTGGGTAGTACATCAGCAAAACTAGTTCTGAGTGTTTGGACATACGTGTATTGACAACATTGGTGTGCAAACACATACAGTGGGTACAAAGAAATATTTTTAAATGTTTTTTTTTCTGCCTGAAGTATCATCATGTAGGAGTGAGACCAACATGTTCTAATGGAGATCTAAAATTCAGTGATTAATGAAGCACAAATCTACACACATTATTTCATGCCATTAAAAATATTCTTACCTGAGCACTCCTACTTCATTTTTGAAAGCCTGTAACTGTTGAGGTGTGGGTGCCGTAACATTCAGCATTTTCACTGCCACGTCACCTTCAAAACAGCAATTTTTAGTAAGTGCCACTGATACATATTCCTCTCTTGAGAAAATACTAGAAAATGCTAGATAGAGCATCAGAAATTTTGGGAAATGTTGCTTTTTTAGCTTACATGAAATAAATCACTACAATTTTAAAGTAAGACAATATTCTGTAAAATGTAGAAATACTATTCTTACTTTACTCTGAGAAATCATAGCCAGGCCAAAGCTATTAAACACACATTTGAAATCGTCATTCATCAAGACGGATACTTCTGCCTTTCTAGTGTTTCCTCTTTACCCTAATAATTTCTCAGCTGAGAGGAACATGCAAGAGTTGAGTTTCTAAGCAAAATATGAAGTTCTTACACTAGTCATGTAGCACACTACTTATTAATTTAAAAATTCTATTCATTGCCCTTCACTGCAGGCTCCCCATTATGCCCACATCTCTCTTGTTCTGAAGAGCCCAGAACTGGGTCCAGCATTCCAGGTGTGGCCTCACAGTGCTGAAGAGAGAGACTGCCTGCCTTAACCTGATGGCAATGCCTAATGCAGCCCAGGAGCCCATCCTCCCTGTTTGTGGCATGGGCACACTCCTGGCTCCCGTTCAGCCTGGTGCCCAGCAGAACCCCAGGTGTGTTTCTGGGAAGCTGCTGTTCAGCTGGGTGTACCTTGGCAGGCACTGTGACCTCCTCAAGAACAGCTGTTTGCCATGATGGCCACATACCATGCCACTTTCCTTTGTAGACTGTTCCAAAAGATCCAGATCCTATCCTTTGTCCAACTGTGATCTGTCCATCTGGTATCTCCCAATCATCACTTGAATCCCGTCGACCAAGAGTTTTCTTTATATATGTGCAAAATATAAAGGAAGAAAATGAGTGCATTAATGTCTCTGAAAACAGCTCTTTTGTTAAAAATCTCATCAGCATTACCCATCATTAATGTCCTAAAACCTCAGGACATAGGTATACCAATTTATTACCTCGCATTAAACACCTGCAACAGCTTTTTGGAAGTGTTAAAACCAGAAAATATTAAGAAACACTTACCAAAAAGAAAGTAGTATTTGATTTTAAATTCTCAATCATAACACTAAACTGTGAATTTAAAAAAGTGGATTTTATGTTTTCATAAATTGTTACACAAAAACTTGTTATGTACATTCATTACTTCCAAAGTTTGTGAATCACTGTGGGAAAAGTTAAGCTGTTATAATGAAATATGAAGGGAAAGTGGCACTACAATATGAGACACACCAGTAAAAGTGACTTTAGCCAATTATTTAAATTATTTATCGGTCCCACAATTAATTACTGGTTTAAAGTGGTTTTAAAGTGGTTATCCCACTCTATTTATTAGCTTCAAGTCCTTGATCACTGCCATATTCAACTTCAAATAATTTAGAAAACTTGGATGAAAGACAAGTGAGAGAAATGTGGTTGTGTAATAGTGCTACAAAAGAAAACAGCTGGTCCTTCCCTTACCATTCTACTTCTGTCTTCTGAGGATGAGGATGATTTCCTTTCCCGTTGGGGTCCTGGTGATTTTTGTAACGCTTTCACATTGGTTAGTGACCCAGGCAAAGAAGCAGGAGGTGTTGCAGACAAGCCTGCAGCTGAGCCTAAATTTCAGAAATAGGATAGTTTTATCTGTAAGAATCCAGCTTATAATAATGCATTGATATTAGGTGCAAGGACTGTGTTTAAGATGCAATATCTCTAAACATCAATGTGAATGTTAAGAGAGAACAAACATATACAGGAATATTGTCCTAATATTAGTGCTCAAGTCTCAGATTTCAGGAAGAGACAAGTCTATAGCAAACATCATATAGCAAATATCTTGTACAGATAGTCTCTAGCTTCTTGTTCATGAATTAACAAAAGGACAATGCCTTTTTAAGCAAGAAAAAAATACTATAAAAGGTATTTTTAAAATGCTATCAGTTTCTCTGAGAAGAACAGTAGCATTTTAGTTAGCAGCATCTACCTCTGGTATTTCTTGTAGCTAAGCTTTTAGGAACCCAACAAATACATGAACTACTGTACTTTGGAATCAAAATAAACTAAATGCAAATAATTGAAACATTTTCTGGTTGAGTCTCCAAGTGCCACCTGAAAATCATTTGGCTGTTTTAAAGCTGTTAGCAGAGAACTATTATTTAAAAAAAAAAATAGACTTTAGAAGGGATTAAAAAAGAACAAGTACTTTAGTTAGCTATTTGAAGCATATTCTAGCAAACACAAAAAGAACAGTATGCCTGTAGCCTGTAGGTTATCCAAACAAATCTATGCAGCAAAATGCTACTAAGAGAGCTGCTCCAGAGCCCCAGTGGCCCTTTTCAAATAGAGCACTTCACCTAGACACTGCTTTTTAAAATACATCACAATTATTCCTAACAAGGTTATGCTGACCCTTCCAATGCAAAGGACATAAAATAGGGTCAACTGTTAATTAAATTCATGCTGCTTTGCTAAACAATGTATGTCATTGAACAAGACCTCTAACATTCCACTGCCTACTCTCACATCAGTGCTCTGGGAAGTGGTGGATGACAATACTTCTCCTATTCTTTTAGAAGCTGCCCTCTTAAGCAAAAAGTATCTCCTAACGGCAACTAGAGTTCAAAAACTGACTTTGTGACACTTACAAGTGTTGCTTAAGTTCAGTCGCTCAGTGCATGACAATTTATCAGACTATATGCATCCATCACTGAAATCAATAAGCTAAAATCTATACACTTGGACATGGATGCACAAAA
Source organism: Cinclus cinclus (assembly GCF_963662255.1). Taxonomy (NCBI): domain Eukaryota; kingdom Metazoa; phylum Chordata; class Aves; order Passeriformes; family Cinclidae; genus Cinclus; species Cinclus cinclus. The sequence continues at coordinate 27,624,676 of NC_085049.1, forward strand.
TAACATAGCAACAGATAGAAAATAAGACACAGCATCCGTAAACTCTGTCCCACATACTAAAGCAACAACAACAACTATGCATATTGGGCATCCTAATGACATTTATAAGTATCTGGAAGCCAGTGACCAAGTATAGACTTGTGCTGATGTTACAGCCACTACACTGTCATTTATTTATCATATGATTCATCTGAAATCAAACATAATTAATTAAATGTATGATGTTCCCAGAACATGAGCAATTCCCCAAAAGTTTACTGGGCTACAGGTCTCCTCTGCAATAGCAAAGATCTGGGATGCATTTTCTTTGAGGCAACTAAAATCTCCTCTGCAAATACTTCAATTACTGCAATATAGGAACACTAGCACAATATTCACCCTTCACCAAAAAAGCTTACAGCACATGGCAGAACACTGTAGTTAATCTGTTCATAATAATACCAGATGGCCTGTTTTCCAAGATATTAGAGTAGAATACTTCAGATAACGCTGGATTTAAGTCAATAGCTTGGACTCTGAAGCTGTACGCAACATATTTCATTCTGTAGCCAGTTTGCTTGTTGGGAACACTTGTCTTCTTACAAAGACTTCTGGAAGATCTTTACAATTTCAAAAGGTGAACTGCTCTCGATATATTCTGAAACAAAAGCCTTTGAAACAGCCAAGATGGTAGCATTTGAAAACCACACTACATGCACTGAACTAACCATTTCTACATGTATTATGTAGAGACACAAGTATAAACATTTCATGCTATTACTCAATAGTTGGTTTCTCCAGCATATGAAATCCCACAGATTTTCTGGGGGGATTTTGTGCAATACAACAGATCCATTGACAGCTTAAGGCCTGAATTACCCCCACGGTCAATGACATGAAAATCTGAGTGTCTTATTTCACGTAGTACAGGACAGAAATACTATTTCAGTCAAATTTACTAACTAAATAAAAACTACTAAAACCATCTAGAGCCTCGATGTGGTGTCAATAGCACATTGTCAAAATGAAGTATTTGTTGAAAGCTGACATAACACATTACTTGAAAAACTCAAGACCTAACAAGATATCAATGGAAATGTTTGCAATTCACATTTGATTTCCTACATCGCTTTTCAAAACAAAGAATATTAAATATAGAAAACTGTTACAGCACTGAACTGACTTAAACTGAACAGTCAAGGAAATTCTAAGTTAAGGACATAATTTTGTCTTTAAAATCACTGCAATGCAATCCAATGGTCTTTGTTTAGGAAAATTATGTTAAGGTCCACAGAAAAACCTCAACTATGAAATTCCTTGCTTTTGAAGATTTAAGTCAGACTTCATTTATAATCATTTTCAAGCGGGTAAAGGTGAAAGTGAGTATGTGTGAAAAGCACATTCAAAGCATTCCAGCCAGGCCAAGCAAAAAAACAGAGGTGTTTTGATAAACTCACACACTTACATACACACGGTGTGAGGGTGAGGCACAAACAGCAGCTGTGGTTTTACTTATTTTGTTTGGGTGAAAACAAGAAAGAAGAGCCCAACTACCTCTGAACACTGGGCCAGGCTCAAAATCAAACACTATTTCACTGGGGACAGAATGAAGGAGGGGACTGGGAGTCCGGGATTGGTATTTCCGAAGACAGCGCATCAGCTGGTTCAAAGGGGCTGTTAGAGAGAAAGAGACGGGCAGGCAGAGACAGAAAGACAGACACATAGAAGAAATGAAAGAAGTCATGGGAAATAACTAGGATGCTTTGACTCCTAATCATAGATTGCTTCTGTACTTTGAAGGAAAAAAAGTCAATTCCCAAGAACACCATTTCAGGACTGGAAATAGCCAATTGTTTTCAGATGCCAAGCAGACAGTTTATGATCAAAAGTTAAAACCAACATGATTGCACAACATTTAAATGTTGGACAAAATGGGCAGAACTCTGGAGATCCACACCTATCAACACATACAAAAATAGCTAAAACTGGTGACTTGCAATTAGTAGCTTGTAGGGTTAAAGGAAATTTGTTTTTTAAAAGTGCCTATTGCTGGCATTATTAAAGACAACTCCATCAAACACAACACATCCTACCAAACACCAGATTTGCATGGGAGAAACAAAGTCAGTGAAGGCCCACAGTACAAAACCTTTGAGATAAGGAAAGGATGCACTATGGTAATTCAGACCCATACTTATGGCTGAAGCAAGTTGTAATTAATAGGTGACAGCTGTGCCACGGATTTGGAAAAACTGTCATATCTCTGCCATACTTAGTATTTCTCTATTTTCAATATTTCTGCTTTGTTCTTACATTCATAGGAATAAATGCAGCACATAAGAAGCCCCCTTCAGGACCTTGAAAACCAATGGGAGAAGTGACTTAAGAGGCCCGTGCACAATACCTGAAGGAAAAAAAACCCTCCTGGCAGTAGTTAACTGTGAATTAGGGCAGTGAGTTACTGAAGGAAACATAAAAAGACCTGGCTTTAGTGTAAGAGCCTAATAATCTGCTTCCAAGAGTAGCACAGGCATGCAGTACAGCAAAGCAGCAACTTCAGCAGGGGTAGAGGGGGAGAAGAACCGGAGTATTTTAAGCTGCTTTAGGATTCAGCAATTCGGATGCAAGGCCCATCTACCACGATGGTTTTCATTGAAAACCCCTGTTGTTTCCATGGGTGAAAAGGTAACAACAGGCATAAAAAGTCTTTGGGAAGTTGTAGTGTATCTGTGTGCAGCCATGTGAGTGAATAAGAGTGTGTGTGTCTGAGTGTAAAAAAGTGAAAGTGCAAAGTAATTTTATAACTAAAAAAAACTAGATACTACTTCAAAACTTTTTCTCCTTCCGTCTCCCCCACTCCCAGAATGACCAGCAAATGACTTAAATCTTTGTGAAACAAATACTAAGTTCATGGACAAGCAAATGTAAATTCACTTTTTTATTCTAGTCATATTTTGCATTGTGGCTGTGTTTTGTAGAAGGAAGTAGGGTAACGGGAAGGGACAAAGCAGTTGTGTAATTACATGTAACACAGTAGTTAGTTTAAACGCTACTTACCTCCCTCTCCTCGTAAACTCTGGTCTCTAATCAAGTCCTATAAAAAATTTAAAAGCTGAGTTTAATTTAGGTATTAACATTTACATTCTGGAATCAATTGAGACTAATAAGTTTGAGAAGTCATACTGTCATATGTTGCCCATGAAATACAAGTGGTTTCCTACCCTGACTGATTAATAGCAATGACTCCAAAGAACTACTACACTTCTCAAAATTAAGTTGCTTTAAAACAGCATCTCTCTGTAGTAAAGTGAAATGTACACCACCCAAAAGAGATGCTGACAAGAAAATAATGATTTAAAAATGCAATTGGTCAAAACATAGGAAGAAATATTGACTCAAATGTTCTGTTACTGTAGAACAAAGGATTTGAATTGTCATATCAGAACCTGGGACATCAATTTCCTGTACTGAGGTACATCAGTCAAATGAATCCTGCCTTGTTTTTTCTTGTAACAACACACCTGATTTGCATAGCCAGGCATGTTGCTGTTCTCAGAAATTACTAACTGCAGAAGGCTTTATTCACTTGCAATCCTCTGTGAGCTGGGAGTCTTTTGCAATATCTCCAGACTAAAAGCAAACTACACAAAGGATCTTATAAACAGAAGTAGAAAATTCTAGCAGTTTCCTTCTGTATGTCCATTTTTATAATATTTTTTTTGTTGTTTTACTATTATGTTTATTCCCTTCCTGTTCCATAATCATTATGTGTTCCTTTACACACCTGTGCTTTGCCAAAAGCACTGGCCATGCCTCAGCTGCACCACACACAAATGTCTATATAGCCACACTCAAAGTTAACATTTCACCTTTCCCTCAGCTCACATGCAAAACAGATCTTGTGCCTCAGTGGCCAGGCAGATTTCAAGACCGCTCACCCTGATAAATGACTAATTTCTAGAGAGCAGGCTTAAGGACAAAATACAAACTGTGTATCTTAGCAAAAGGCAACATCTTGAAAGGTCCTAACTGTCCTCATAGTAATACCAAGCATTATTATTAGCTACATTTCACCATCCAGAGATTTCAAAATCTCTGTGGAAAAAACCTTAAGTGTAGCAGTTTCTGAACACTCCAAAGGAATGTTTGGAACAGCATATACTGGGGTCTTAAATTCTTAAGGAACTATCAGAATATGTGAACTCAGCTTAATGTAATTATTTTGTTTCCTTCAATACCAAAAATATTACTTGGAATAAAAATACTGAAAGGTCTCTATCTTGCAAAACAATGTGTTTAACACTGAATGGTTTGCAAGAGTGGTCACTGGCTACAGCTAACAGCACGAGCCTTGGGACTATCAACAGGAAGAAAAGCCAGTTGTCTGGGGCAGAACGTTCCTTTGAAAATGAAAAAGGACTGTCAAAAGGCAGTTCTGCTTTTGGAGAATGGATTATTTGTGTTCTTACAGCTCTCAACAGAAAAACAAACAAACAAACAAACAAACAAAAAAAAAACTATCTATGAAACAAAAGGAAAAGTTCTGATCTTTGAAGATTCTAACAGACCACTGAAGACTAGTTTAGAAACACAGCACTTGTGTGTACACCATGAAATGAACCCATGCTATTCACAAGGAACACATACAATCTACCATTCCTGATCTAATTGTTAGCAATACTTACATCAATATTGACGGGTTCGATTGTATTGATGTGGACATTGGGAGCTGAAGAGGATCGGTCACGTTGCCCAAATTGATTTCGATGGTCTTCATCTGCTGGTCGGAGGGGCTGTGGGATTGGAATGGATTTTGAAGGAGAAGGACTAGGGAGAATTGGTGGTCTGAGAAACAAAGTCAAGGAAAAAGAGGATTTAGGTCTACAAATGGCTTCAAACACTGCATAGTGGGTGTGGTAAGTCCTTTTCAACTATAATAATTTGCAACAAACACTGATCTAAAGCCCTGAATAAAAACAATTTATAATGAATGTTCTCTACTCCCCTATGATCAATTGCAACAAATCTCTGTTGCATCAACTACCTAATCACATGTCTATGAAGTGTTCTGAGGTAAAACAAAGAAAACCATACCATATCAAACTAGTGATAACAAAACCTGATCTGAAAAACTCATGCTGCCCAACATGCATTGCAGACAGCAAGATACTCTGCAGCTTCCTCAGCTCTGAGTCAATGCAATACACTTATTTTAATGATAGCCAATTGAGAACTAGAAATGCTTAACATCTCATATTAACGTTACAGTCAGAAAACATCATAGAACAAAATGTATGGATGGGATTATTTTTCAGCAAAGAAAGTGAAAACTACATCTGGTCATTCAACCTAAATGAATAACAAAATATATTACTGATACTAAAAATAACATGCCCAATGTATTATTGATACTAAAAATAAACATCACTTTTTAACCTCAGCCTTCAAGAAACAACTTGGAATAGCACCACATTTCAAATGCTATTTACAGCGCTACAAAGCACTAGGTTGGACTGAAAAGATAAGTGTTCAGAACACACAAACAAGCTTCCTGAAGAAATGCAAACACTGCCAGTCATAAATGTAGATAAAGTCTTTAATTATGGTATAATGAACTGAATAGTCAAAAGACAGAACAACTAAACACTTGGGTTTTTTGTCTGTAAAAAGGCAGAAAGTCACTTCTTTGGTTATCCATTAATTTTGCTGAAATGAAATAAACTGGCAATTATCTCTTACTCTGGTCAAGGTTAGTCACTGTTAAGCCTAATGATTCAATCTCATGCATATAAGGCGAAAGGCTAAGGAAAACATTTGCCATCTTTGTCAAAGAAAACTTTATCCTAAAGTATACATGGTATCTGACAACAAGGTTTTTAAGGGTTGGGGTTTTTTTGTAAGTTCTAAAAAAAGGAGTGCAGTCTTCCAGCCATTCAACGACTCATGGATTAATTATTATGCCCACAAAGACAAAGTCCACAGGGAGAAGCTTCAGAAATAAAACAGCAGCATAAAGCAGCAATAGGTCCTGATGCCACCTCCTGTAAGCAATGCTCCATGACTTCTTCAGAAACCTTTGGGGAAACTTACCATTTTCAATAGGACATCTTGGCATTTTGTCAGAAACAGGTCTGCTTTATAGCCTACTATTCTACCTTTCATTAAAAAGTTATTCAGTTTGGCAGTGCTCCCAGAACTCAGTGCTATCTGAGCATGTATCCTAAGTACCTGTCATCTTTTCCTTCCTGGCCAAAAATCTCACAATTGAAAATGGCAAAACAAAGTGCTTGTGAATTCATTCAAGTAACAGTCTAGTAAGCCTCCCAGTGAAAAACCTGAGTATGTTTGGGAAGTGGGGCAGGAGAGAAGAGGCAAGGGTTTTAAACCTGCTGAACTTAAAAAAAAAAAAAAAAAAAAAAAAAAAAAAAAAAAAAAGAAAAAAGAAGAAAAAGGCAGTTACCTATTGTCACATGACAGAATATAGATTTTGGGAAGATATTGGGAAGCAATGAACTTAAACTACCAACAGCCAAATCTCTGAGAAAGGGCCTTGAAAAACCCAGCATTTCAGAAGCTGTTTATCATTTCAGAACTATTTTTTAAGTGCAGTTGTTGTACATACACACAAACTGAAGTTTTCATTCACTGCTACCCAAGTAACTTCAGATAAAATATTGTAGATCAGGAAGCTTTGAACTCCTGAATGTTTCTGTAAGTAAATCATGCAACTAGAACACAAATCAGGAGATAGGACACCTCACAGATCCTAATGCAGGACCTGACTGACATTTAAAGGCACTCTGTTTTCATGTTAAGGCAAGTATATCAAGTGCTGCACAAAAAAAGTATGAGAAGTCTAAAAGGTGCCTCAATCAGGCCAGTCCTGTCATTGCTGGGATAGCTAACTCCTGCTTAAACTTCCTAAGAGTTCTCAGGTAATAAGGAAATTAAGGGAAATATATCACAACACCCATCAGAACATCTGAGCTCTGCCATATGACAAAAACAGAAGCAATCAGATATTCTGTGATCATGAACAAGCCAAGGGACAGAAAACCAGACTGAGGCAATATTGTTTCAATTACATCCTCCTTTGAGTCATAAATGGTCATCTGCTACTCCTGTTTTTCTGGTCACAGGTCAGCACGTCGCTAACACAGATAGCATGCTACATCATACCATGTTTGAAAACAACTTGAGCAGCTTTTTCTACTCATTAAACTCTTACTGGGGGAAGTCCAGCTCTTCAGAAAATAATTGCAGGCTGATAAAGAATTATCTTTTTTCCTTTTTTCAGTCTCTAAGCTATTACTCGGAGGATCTCTGGGTTTTAGACAACAAAGAATGCAGAGATGGGAACCTCATGAGCAGTTAGCCACATGCTCCATTATGATTTTATTAACAGGTGACCCTGAGAAACTGAAAAAAGTAGGTTATTTCTGCTAAAGAAAATTTTTCTTGAAAAAGCTAACTAGTGAAGTAAAAGAGACAAGGGGTTTGCTAGCTAAGACAGCCTACTGAGATCACAAGCTCAGAAAATACTACCACAAGCTTCTGCCTTTGTGTGGCAAAATCTGGATCTTGATCGCATCAAGATCTTGTTCTATCAAAAACATATCACCACAAAGAACACAGCCATCCTCTGAGCTACCAAAAGGCCATTCCTACAGCTTTCCTACGTTGTAATTACTCGAGAAGAGTAGAAGTGACACTGGAGCTAAAAGGGCCAGATATCATCATTTGGAAAAGGGTGACATTGTCTACTCCAGGCCAGTTCCAAAACTAATTCTTAGGCTATGGAAGCATAGTGTTAACAAAATACACTCCAAATTAAAAAAAAAACAAAAAAAAAACCAAAACAAACCAAAACCAAGTCAACAAAACAAAAAATCCAAAAAAGTAAACAAACAAAAAATGCCCCCCATACAAAACAAACACAGAAAAAAACCTTTAAACAAACAAAACCAACCCATAACCCCCCCAAAAAAAAATAACAGGCTGAGGCTTAAAGGAACATGCAGTTTGAAAATCAGGATCTGAGTTTCTGTTGTTCCTGTGGTCTTTGTGAACAATTTACAGCCACCTTGCTAAAGGAGACCTTCTACAAGTAAGCAGATAAATCACTTTCTCTCAGCTCCCAGATGTGAGCACTCTTTTAAAAAATGATTCTTACCTCCTGAGGCAACAAGTGCATGCCTGTCAAATCTCGATCTACTACGTTATAACCTTTTCAGTATGACAGAACATGCTTTTACCTTGGACTGTATATTTAGGATTACCATGTTGTTCCCTCCCTTTTTATCAGGCAAAATAGAAAGATGTTTTACCCGGAAACAAAAATAACAGCTAGGATGTAAAATTTTTATGCCCTTTACTAAGCACATCAAGTGCCCACGTGTCCACATATTTATTATTCCACAAAACTAGGTCCACGAGGAAGAGTAAGAGGTAACTCAGAAAAGTGTCTGCACATGTTATGCTAAATATAAACAAACAACTTTATAAAATCATATACAATATGTCTATTGGATTTTAGAACTTGCAATTATATAAATTGGTTCACTTTACAAATGCTAAAGAAAATTTTAGTACAGATTTTCCTTAATGGCCTTTACTCACCAATGCGAAGTTTCATAATTTAAGAGCTGGTCTAAGCAGGAAAGATTTTTCTTGAAATTTTTCTCATGAGAGGTGTATTTGGGCTTCAAGATTTTGTTGACTGTATTTTTATTTTGCTATATTGAGCAAATGCTTGAACTGAAAATTCACATTCACCAAGCTTCAATTACAAGGTGTGCACCAGTTTCTTTTTAAAATGACAAAAATTCTCAGTCCAGGAGAGATGCTTTCTCCTCCACAAAGCCTGAACAAGTCCATCTCAGCTTAGCCACTGGGCTCAGTGTTGCACACACTGTTTACCTGTAAGGCTGCACACACATATCCAAACCAAACCTACTGCAAGCTAAAAAGTGTATCAAGGCTTTTTTCTTGAATTTTTTTTTTTTTTTTTTTACACCAGAGTGTTAACACCAGACTGGATTTGGTTGTTGTTGCTGATGTTAATGAAGACCCCAGTGCACTTCCAGTTCCAAGCAGTTTCTAAGGACTGCTAAGGCTCTGGGACACAACAGTATTTCAGCTATAGAAGCAATCAGGTAAATTTAAACTGTGAAGGCCAAATAGGTGCTGATTTAATTATTGCAGTACTCCACAGACATTGCCAGAAAGCAGTAATTTTTTTCTTTCCCCATCCCTTCAGCCTGGAAATACTTAACCCCAAATCAAATGCCAATTTGGAAAAAAGGACAGCAGCAACAATTTGTAACTATAAGCTAAAAAATTTTCTTGCAGCACCCTGTGAGTTCAGTCTAGAAGCATCATGGGACACATCTGTAACAGTCATTACTCCACACAGATTAGTGCAGTTTTTTATACCATGACAACTTGTTTTCATCCATTGGCTTGCAGGTGAAAAACAACTGCCAGGACTACCACAATGGTGTGCACTCACTTATTAATGGCCTTTGGGCCCAGATCAAAGCTGATGAGCCTAAAATTCCCAATAGCTTCATATACCAGGGGTTATCAAGAGAAATATACTGCTGCTGTTAATCCTCCAAACCAGGCCCAGTTCACTAGCAGGTTTTTGCAAAAAAAAGTTTTGGAGAGCAAGAGGTTTCCCTCACCTGTTGTATGGACTCACAGTTTTCTGATTCTGATACCAAACCTTTTCTGCAAAGCAAGAAGGCATATCAACTCACCTTGTAGATTGTAGGAACATTGAGAACATTTACATGGAGAAACCTGGAAGAGGCCTGGTGCCAGAACTTTTAGGGGAAAAGTTCACTGTTTTATGAATTAAAACACAAAGCTTTTGCTCACACCACAGAATCTAAATGGCACTGTAGCATAAAATGTAATAATCTAAAACTGTATCTTTGCTTCCTTGGCTTTTCTGAAGCTTTTCTAGACATTCAAGTATCTTCAGCTGAAGCAGAATGATCAGTGAACATTTGGAAGACAGAAAGGAAAACAGAGGTGTTTAATCACAAGCTGGAGCCTGCTCAAAGGCAAGGACTGGCAAGCTTCCAAGAACAGTGCACCAGACATTCCCCTTTTCTTCCTCCAACTTAGAAGATGAAGCATATTGGGAAATGTTGTTTTTCACAGAGCCAAGATGTTGCTTATTTCTCTTTTTCATGTATTTGAGACTGAGGGAACTGGTTTCACAGAAATTCTGTGCTCATATTTTACAAGCCATGATGGAGAAGAAACTTCATGACAGTGCAATGAATGAAAAAAATACAATGTATGATATACAGTTTCCTTCAATTTTATTACAAATGGCTGTTAGCAGGGAGACCTACACTTTTTTTCTCCCCAGTTAACTGCAGATTGTAACTAAACTGGTTGTTTTGGCACAACAGGATAGTTCAAATGGAAAGAACGGCAATGGGACACAAAACCTAATGTGGAGGCTGGACACAATTTTATAAGGGGCTCAGAAATGTGAAATGGAACAATGTATTCCCTCATCTTGGGGTGGAAAGCCTGGAGGGACTGACTGTGGCTCACAGTTGGAAGAATGAAAGGTTGCAGGCCTAGATTGCTCTAGGATGTTACACGGGAGCAAAGAGAAACAGTTCTCCAGCATGTTTAGCAGCTTTAGCATCATGTCCAATGGTCTTTTTCTTGACATTCCTTTCTCTTTGAAAGATTTCCATTGGCTCCCTTGACAGCGTCTCAGGATGTCACACACGCCTTTGCTCTCAAACTTGTCTTGCAACACAATCTTCCATCTTTTGGGCACTTTGCCTGCTGCTGGGATCCCTTCACAAGGCTAGAGACGAAGAAGGATGTTTTCCTTCTCTTTCCTCAGGTTTAACAAATGAATAGTAACATCCCTTCCTCTGTGACCTGTTCCATGCAAGATGCTAGAAGAGCAGAGAAATCAAAGGAACAATTATTAATCTAGGAAGCATTATTAAAAGTGCTAGATCCTCATATTTTCCATGTTAGCTCTCAAATTTCAATCCCATATTCTTCTCCCAGACAAGGTCAGCTCAAATGTCAGCCTTTTTTTTTAAATTCCAGTTGAGCTGCTGTCCCATATTGTAGGTATTCTGTTTAACAAAACCACAGGTGAGTACATGTTTCTACAGAAAAGTAAATTCAGCTTTTTAAATTCAGCTAGATTAATATTTCCACAATTATGTTCTAAAAAACAGAGAAGTACTATTCAAGAAAGGCAAGAAAGGTAACTGGAGAAAGGTATTGACAGTGCTATATGCTCATCCAGTAATATCTGAGCTGCTTCTGGAAAGGAAATACTACATACACAGATGCTAGAGGAACACTGTATGACTAACATGCACATTACATATGAACAGTAGCTGATAATCATAAACCATTTTCAAAATGAACAGAATTTTTCAGGCATGATGTATGCCTTTTTTTTAAATTTAACAATAAAGTGTACAATAAAGCAAAAAAAGCAAAAAGGAGAAAGCTAGAAACATATAGCTTTCACATCTTCTGCAATTACAAACATTTATAGATGCAACACGAGAACAGCTCAAAAAATAAATATACTTAACATTTAAATATACTTACTCAAAAAGCTTGAGTAAGTATATTTAAATGTTAACATTTTTAGGTATGTGAAGTTAAAGACCTCAAGGCATTAACCAGCTTTGGTCTCAAGTTTTTCCTTTCTGTTTTCTCTTCACACAACTAAGAACGCCTGAAATAGTGCTTGTATCAAGATAATCCATACTGTTGTAACCTCCCAAGCTGGCCAAATGTGAGGCAAAGGCAAACAAAAAGCAAGACAATTTAGAATAGTGCCTTTGACATCGACTAGTGTCTAACACAATTGGTACAAACGAGTTCCTTCATTAATTAATAGTTCTAGTCCAGGTATTATTTTGGCTTTACCATGACAAATACTTGACAAGTGGCCTTGCCCACAATCTGCTGTATTAATATCCATGGGATCTAAAGGCAATATTCATTGCCTTGAAGTAGTACTTTTGAATACACTTGAATCTGCACAAAATAGTACAACTAAGAACATAATCTCTGTACTTACCCAGTGAGGTTCCCTCTGCAGGACAGTCAATCTATTTCATTTTCCTTGGAGACATTTTATTTGGTCTTCCATAAGATAATCTTGGCTGTCCAGAGAATTTATCTTCCAGTTAAGAGTCCAGAGATGCCTTTGTAGCTTCCAGTCTGTTTCTGCTTTAGTTTAGGCACAATTTTCACTAATCCAAGAGAGCTTCTCCGCCACATTCCACACACCACACAAGTTCCGGGAATGGTTTTCTGAGGGCTTCTGTATTTTGTGTTCTTAATAAATATGCACCAGATTTCTTGAGTGTGATACACATCCCTGAGTTACTCTTCCCTGGACATTTGTTCAACTATCTAATGGTGGATGGTGTCATTGATCTCATTGCTACTGGAACATAATTTAAATATGGTCTCTTATCTCTTCATGGAGAAAGGGTCCAGAATCTTTGTTGGAAATACTGGGGGATGGTCAGTTTTAGAGGTCTACCTTTACAAAATCTGGAGCTGCAGCAAACAGATGCTACTGATATATCCCAACATGAACAGGAAGAAAGCAGCTGGTCTGGAGGACAATAAAGCAGTGTATGTGGAAAAGCTACTAAAGCAGTCTTATGAACCTGGAACTGGCACCTGTTCACATCAGCCTTACAGTAATGTGGTTTATTCTGAAACTGAGGTATGTCACTTCAAAGCATAAAAATTCTAATTTGATAACCAACTAAAAGAATTTGTGAGGATTTAATTTTAGGAAAAAAAATCTTTCCAGTTTAGACCAGGTCTAAGGCATCATGTAGAAGAAATCAGTTTTAACAGGTAGTGCCCCAATTTTACAGATGGTTACACACACATTTAACCTAGGCTCATCACTAATTCACAGAATGTGTGTGAACGAAGACATTCACTTCTTTTAAGTTAAGCATAGGTGGATACACTTGCATGAGAAGCCAGATTACAACAATGCAGAGCTGCAAAGCAGTATTTTGAGTACTTCTTAGCACAGTACTGAAATGTTATGTTATTAAACAGCAGGAATAAGTTCATACCCAACGGAATCTGAGGGGGGCACTGAGGGGTATGATCCAGATGCTGGGGTGGTCTCTCCTAAGGAGGCCTCCTCCGGTGGTATGGGGTGATGTTCAAAGAACTTGGAGACAAACAGCAAACTGTGAGACAAGAACAAAACAAAAACAACCTAACTTGTGCAAAACCCAGAAGTTTCACAATATAATATTCAAAAACTACAAAAAAAGATCCCAAATGCCAAAAACCTCATTGATTAAATTCTAAATTTGAAAATAAAGGTCACAATAACACATTAAATCTGTAAGACTTGTTAAACGTATTATTTACTTCACAAATGATCAAAAGATCATGCTTTAAATAGAAACCTTATGGAAATGAATTTTTTAATCTTTTAGCTGGAATTGTAAACATCTGGTTCTTCAAGAATGCACAACTTCTGTCTATCAGTATGTGAAATTACACCCTAAGCACAAACTCCAGAGATGCCAATGGAAAGAGTTACAAATACCAAAATAAACTGAAATTAAATTCATTCTTGGGGAGAAAAATAGCATTTTAAATTATTCCTTATACAAAAATCTATTTAAAAGACTTAATAGCCTCTGCTGAAACTAATCAAATAGAACAGAGCCAGTTTACACCTGATCCTAAATCTACATCAAAGATTTACACAAATAGAGCAGTAACTCAATCCAAGAACACTGGACTGTTTCGGTCATTCTCTTTTACATTTCTTACCTAGGCATTAATCTTGCTAGCAGATTTATTTTCAATTATTGTAAAACCAACTGCAATTTCACTATAACCAACTAGTGTTTCTTAATTTTTTTTTTCAGGTTGAAGAGAATAAACCCACAGCTACATTTTAAATGGGTCTCTAGCGATCACACAATAAAGAACCAGTTTTGATTAATAATAACAACTGTGAACAATGACTAGTCTGTCTGATAATACTCAAGTGCTCAGCAACCCTACTCATGCTTCAAACAAAGCCCTCATAGACCAGCAAAGAAATATGAACTGGTTGTCTGAGCTAGCACAGAAGAAGAGTATCAATTAAGCAGTCTCACAAGAACAGCTCAACTTCTACTTTTTTTTTTTTTCAGGCATCTCCTGACTTCCTGAATTACAGATTTAACACAAGAAATCACTGACAGCTGTGTACTTATTAAAAGGCTCAACTTGAAAATCAATTGTGATTACTTACTCAAGTTGGTCATAATTGACACACATCAGTGGCACTTCTGTACTACAGCGCTGGTGAAATTTGTAGCCACAAGTCTGGCAGCGGAATCCCTGGAAAAGCAGCTTCCGACAGAAGTCACAGAACGCTAACGTGAAGAACGTTTTTCGTACCTACGTTGTCAAAAATAGTCACAGTTACCTAAAGTCCTTCTGTAAGCTCAAGATAGGCTGTTTGCTTTTACCTCCCTCAAGTGTACTTAAAAGCCTCTTCTGTGATGCTGGAGCTACAATTTTATGTATCAAACAGATTTACCTGAAAGACCTCCTTTTTGAAACAGTTTTGATGCATTAAAACTTCCAACTGTTTCTTGGAATTAATGCTTCACCTCACTAGCAGTAAGAATAGGAGCAAAAAACCTGAAGCAAAACTTGACTGTTATCATGCCAGACACAAACATTCAGAATTTATTTGGATACAACCTACAAAAACTGCTGAAATATTATTTAATATCCTAACTTTTCCAGAAGCCAAAGAACATTTCTAGCTAATAATCACAGGATTGGAAGTACACACTGGCTTATATACATATAGGGCTTCAATGCATGGCTACACATATACTTGAAATCTTGATGACTCAAACTCGGAAACATTCAGAATCGCAGAAGGGTGCTCATGCACACTCCCAAAATTATAAGGGGGAAATGATTTAGTTAATTTTCAAATTTAGCAATACCTAGCATAAAACCACCTTCTTATTTCTATTATTACATGCAATAATCAGAGTTTCAGATGGATATAAAAAAAAGGTTGGGCCTACTAGAACTCACTGAACTAGCCATAACCCAAACAGCTTGTTTGAGCTAAATAGGTTGAATTAGTTTGCAGAAAAACTTTTGCTATGTTTTAAGCTGATATGGAAAGTCTTTCTTCCTAATGTGACAAAGATTATTACCAGAATTTTGTATGTAGCTGGAAGCATTTAGACAGATTCTGTTTAGCAGCTTCCATTTACTTGGTGCCTTATCAGGTCAAAACATATTTGTGCACTGCATCATTGATGATGTCAGCACTGCTCTGGGAATAGTTAGTTCATTAGTTAATTGCTGCTGCAGAGCCAGCAGGGAGGCCCAGAATACATTTTATAGATACAGCAATACAAAAATAGTAGATTATTATTACAGCTCTGCAATGCAGTGCTGATATAAACCCCCTACATTTATAGATTTTAGAGGGTGTATTCCAACAAAACGTGAAAGTTTTAAGGGTGATCAAGTACTCCAGCATCACTTATTTCAAATACAATTCTATCTAATTCACTTAAGCTACTGTGGTTAAAAACTTCTTTTGTAACTCCCACCACATCCCACAGATGCAAAATATTCCAAGTTGGTAGCTTGAATTTAAAGTACCAAGTTGATGTAACCCCACTCAACATCTCACAAAATCCAGTACATACAAAATTGTGTGTCGTGAGTGGCACATTCTCCAAAACTTCCACATGTAACTCCTCTCCTGTGAGCCAGGAAATGTCTGTGTCCCAGCCAATTGGCTTCTTCTCTCTAAAGTGCAAATAAGCCTCTTATTAGCATCAGCACACAAGCTCTTGCATGTCTCTTGGCAAAGCTGAGAGATCAGCTAAAAAGTTAAACTGAGGGGGGTTGCTACCCAGTGTAATTGCAGGAAAATTTAGAAGCAAGACCTTAGGCTCAGTACATAGCAAACAAAGCACACCTTCCCTGGACAAACTGCAGGAAGGAAATGCACTTTTTCAACTAGCTCCAGTAGTGGCCAATTCCTTGTTTCCTACGTGGCAGATGGCTTTCAATCAAATAATGAAGGTACCTGTTGTGTAAGAGTCCCACAGAGTTGGCTAATGGTGTACACGAAGATAATACACAAATTTTTAGGGCTGAAAACTCTTTCATCCCAAGGGAACTCTGTCTTTAATTAAGAGTGCATTATAGCCAAATGAAACAAAACCAAGAAGTTAACACAACCTATTTAATACTTGTTTGGTTGGCATGATCTTGATTAATGAGTGTTCTACCATAATCTCATATTATTCAATATTATGCCCGAGCCTTTTCCTAGGAGCCTCAGCCTTTTCAAAATGCCTGCAATGTGCAAATTGTTTAGTGCAAAGGACCATAAAATTCTGCACTTTGGAAACAACTTCTGGATAGATCTGACTATCCTGGGTAGCTCCAATAAGATTCTAAGAGCAAAAATGCGTCCCACACAAACCATACCCATCTTGTATTCTGTAAACAGCACAGCATTCTGGAATAAGACCTCTCATCATCAGTGCTTTTTTTAGGCTGTCTCGGACTGTCACTCCACATCTTGCTGGAACCTGGAGGTCAAATACAAAAGAAAATAGTTAAAACAATTTCCAATTTATCCCCTCAAACTGATGCAAACATTTTGACCCTCAAGTGTATTTTAAACCACTCTTCAGGATGCTTTATGCAATTGTAGGTCAGAGTTTTCCAAAACTTTTTTTGTACCAAGGAAAATTTTATTGATGAATAGTGTATGAGGAAAAGGGCTCAGCTAGAAGAGACAACAAGCTCTACCCGTCTATTAACATTTGGAACACAATCTTCACTCAACTCCAAAAGTGAACTTCCAACTTCCTCAACTGGAAGAAACTGGAGACATAGCACACAGATAGCTAAGAAGTACATACAGCTTGAATTCTACAGGCTGGCCTGAACATAAGTGGGGAAACATGCCAAGTGAAATTAAGTGAAGGAACTAACTTGGACTGCACTCAAAAAAACATTACTATAAAATGTAAATATTTTATTTTCTATTTCTAAAACAGAGGATAAGCAGGCAAACAAGTGAAACAAAACAGCCATCTGAGTCAGGCAGACCATCACCTCTCACTTTAACCTGTATTTGTAATTCTACTGATACGTCTCATATGATAAACATATTGCTCTCTTCTGTTTCCTGGCTTGAAAAAAAAAGTTTAGATAACTAATAGGATGGGAAGGATGGAAGAGCACATTTAAGCTAGCCAAATCAAGAACTGCATACTATGTAAAGGTATTTTCTTCACCTCCATTCTAATTCTAGTATGCATAATAACCTATACAAGTGAGTAGATCATCTCTAGGTATACCTGTGATTTAACAGTGTACAGCGTCAAACCATAAAAAAGAAGACTACATGATCTGGTGATTAAGTGTAGTTAAGGTATTGAACACCTACTAACTATTTTTAGAGTTCAGTAGTGAAAATATGTAAGGCTGTAGGCACTGTACACACTGGGATATCTCCTATAATCATGGATAGTACCTCAAATGCAAACCAGAAGAAAAAAAACACAAACTTAAACCTGGCAAGTCTGTCTGAACACCTGAAACTCAAATCTAGCTTGCAAGTGGCTTAAGCCAAAGCACTCAGTAGCCAAAAGCAGTCTTTTAATCAGCTTCAACTGGCTTTGGATTGGAGCCTGGTTTTTGTTCCCTGCATTTAAATTTCCATGGGTATTTAGGGGTTCTATGTACTACTTAAGCATGACAGTGCAAAGTAGAAGCCTGCTTCAAGTAGCTTTGTGAACACCACCTGAGGTTACCCTACATATTGCATTCCTAGAATTCAAACCTATGTGCTTTCAGATGACACAAATTAAAGGAATATTTTGCTTCACCATCTTCCATTAACATGAGAGTGCCTCTTTACAGGATATTCATGCATTTCATCTGGTCAACATGAAAATGTAAAACAAAATTTTTCCTCATTCCTTGAAAAAAACCATCCTATAGCATACTACTTTACAATCTTGATATTCAGCCTTAGGTGACTTTGGTTTACATGTTACATTCTTTTTAAATGCATCTTTTTATTACTCTAAGTAACTCTTTAGTAAGGAACTTCTCTCCTTTCTCCAAGGATGGAGGGTGTGACTCATTCTTTCATACAAACGTTGAGTCTAAATTATGATTGTTATATTGATACAACAAAACATGTATTAAAGATTTGTCTTGATCTGCAAAGGTTATTAGAAATTATAAGTGAAGTTGCATTATAAAGTCACCCCAGGACAATTCTGTATTATGGTACTTATAAATTGCACAATATTGATTCTGCTTGTAGAACTCATGTGCCATTCTAACAAATAAATTCTGTGTTATACTAACCATAATAGCCTGTAAAGAAAACTACCCTTTAATTGTCCCTATGATTTAGTGCCATAATCATTCTGCCAAAGATCCCTAAAAGAACCTGTCAGTCCCAGCGTCCTTCTCTATGCCTCTAACATAGGCATATACAAACATAGTAAATATTTTTAAGGATCTGACTAAAATCTCTGAGGATTTCAGGTGTGCTCCAACCTCCCACACACCTTAGATCCAGTCATGAGCCATTTTGACGGAGGAAGAAAGTGTTCCTCAGCTCAAGGTTACTTTTCCTCAAAGTATAGCTCCTCCTGGACTGAGATTGAGTCTCCACAGACAATTCAGGTCTACCTTTGCAGCAACTCAGTCACTTCACCACTGATATCATCCACAGTGGCAGAAGCAGCTAAAATACTGCAAAGCTGGCAGACAGATGATGGGGACAAAAAGGGGAACAAAAAGAGCCCAGAAAAAGGTTGGGGATGAGGGAGAAATCAGAGGAGAGAGTCAAGACAGAATTCAAGAACTGAATATACAGGGAAAGCATGTGTATACTGGGAAAGGGAATTGTGATCAGCAGATTGGTGGGAATCAAACAAGACAGAGGGAAGACAGACTGAAGAGCTGAGGGCAGAAAAAAAAAATGGGATGAACCACCTTGCAGAGAGAATGGTTTCCCAGCACCTGGGGAAGTACTGGGAGTATATCCTGAACAGGAAGTTTTCCGACTGTGATTGGGAGAAAAAGTGACTTTTTTGGATAAGGAACTTCAGGAGGAAGGAAGTGCCTAAGAGCAGCAATAGAACCCAGCAGAGAGTAGAAAGAGGTTCTAGTTTGGGCAGAAAAACTCCAACAGAGCTAAGTATTAAAAGAAATCAAGTTAGTAAAGTCTTGACCTGTGTGAGGGAGTGGAACAGGACAAGGAGGAAAAGTGAAGCAGTGGAAAGATGACTAACATTAAAGAAGAGATAAGCAGTCTTGCGGTCACTGGAAAACATTTTCTTCCTCCAGCACTGATCCTCCATAAACGATGGCAATATCCTTCAGTAACTCATTAAGCAAAGAAATCCATCAGGAACCTCAAATTTCCAACGCCATTAATTAAACATACTGATGTGGGGGTTTTTTCCCTTTTAATTTTGTCAAAAACAAGATTTATGAAATTACAAGGTTCCTTTGTAAGAGCTCAGTAAAGCTGGAAATGCAAACTCTCAAAATCCGGGAAGTATCAGAATGAAGGTTACCTACAGCAACACAAGTGCAGTAGGACTATGAAAAATGTCCATTAAACATCTTTCTCACTTATCAGTTGCTATTCCTCAGTATTATCCCAAGTCCTCTTCATTAAAATCCAAACCAGATTTATGCAACTTGCAATTTTCAAACACGGGTAGAACATTTGTTCTCTTCACTGCCACTTGCATCAAGATCCACCTAAAACCCAAAGAACTGTTTTTATTACTTTCAAAAACCATCATGACCCCAAATTAGAATCACATTTAGAACATTCATTCTCTTACAGAACTCCTGAGTAGTGAAACATAAGGCCAAATTAAAAGAACTTAGTGCTAGAATAAGTCCCTGTAGTATTGATTAATCATTTTCCCAGACTGGTACAGCATGGTCTATCACCATCTGTGCATGTAGCCCTTCAGCCCCCTCCTTCAGTCCCTTCTCTAGTGCCTGCTGTAAAGAAGAAATCTCACCCTACAAAGCATTCCTTTTGAAACCTCTTTGCCCCCAGCTTCTTTTCACCCCTAAATTATGGGGAAGTTAAAGAAAAAGCTGGTTCCAAGAAAGTGATTTGGAGACCAACTCAGTCTTTAGAAAAACCAAAACCAGTTCTTTTTTCTTGGCTAACAGACTCCTGCTGACTTTGAAGCAGGAGTTTTGGAACAGCTATTTTTCTCAGCCCCAGGCAGAGGGAGGGTGTGTGGCCCCAGAACCTGGGAGGGGAGCAGGAGCCCTGTATGGTGCAGCCCCCGAGTGCCTGCCAGCTCCAGCACAGCAGGAAGGCACCAAGAAGGGTTTATCAACTCTATCAAGAGTTTTGCCAGGATTCCCACAGAGCATTTTAGCTGAATCACATCAGCATTTTTAAACAAAATCAGTTCCCCAGAAGAAAATTTCTCATCTACTCCAAAATACACAACAATCTCATGCCTACAACCTGACAATACTGAACAAAGTTGGCATTTTATTGAAACATAGAATGTTTAATATTTAAAACCCATTTTTTCCCCACTGATCCTTTATCTCTTGATCCCTCTGTTTTATAACTAAGAATCAGAATGTTTCATAATGGTTACCACCTAAAAACTCAGGTTACTGAGCTAGGGGATGTACTTCCAAATTGTGATTGGCAAGGGCTTTGTTTTTAGGTCACTTATATACATAACATTTGTAGATCAGAAAAGGCTTAGGTTTTTCTAGCAATTAGAAAGTTGATTCAGCAAGCAGCTTTCAAAAATGAAGATTATGCAAGTGTGGGCTATATCACACTAAGAAACAGTACAGAAGCTGCCAACACAGACCGCAAGGTGTGTTCAGTGTGTAGATTAATAATATACCAGAGAAGATAATTTACTTAAGCATCCTAAATTGGGCAAGTAGCAATTCAGGGTGACACCAAAACACATGCTAAAGTTGGCAAATGTTAAGCCCCAAAGAAAAGAATTGAAAATTATTCCAGATTGCAGAAACTCTCAAAGCAGCCTTACTGCCTAGAGAGATTAAAGAGAACTATAGCCTTTAATGTCCTCATTTCTTTTACTCACCTGAACTATTTCTAGGGACAGTAAGTATTTGTAACAATATTATTGATATATATTTAGTACTGCAGCCACAAGTACTTAAGCAATGCATAATAAAATAATTTATTTCCGTAAATCAGGTCATTCCTGGTTCAGTAAGAAATTCAGGGCTATGTCCCTAAATAACTTTCACATCACTTTTCTAACATCAGACTAGAAACTGGCATAGTCTCAGTAAGTTAAAAATGCTTCCTTACACCACTGTACCTTCCAATGTTTTTGAGCAACAGAGACTGAGAAGCACTCCAAAAAAGCAATGCAAAGGTATTCTCTGAAAGTGGACAGGCTGCTCAGCCCTGAATATCCAGTATTAAACTCCTCAAAACTAGTTAGCTGCCTTTATTTTTCCCTCAGCCTAGCTGAACTGTTGTTCAGCTCACTTTAGCCAAGTGTAACATATGCGTGGTATGTAAGTGTAACATATATATGGTACCTAAGGAATGCGCAACATACCTTAAGAGCCTCAGAGCAATTCCAAACAATCAAGCCAGCTACTGGGTACAATAGTGGAAATATGCCGAGTAGAATGGATTTGAACTATCACTTCAAAGTATTTATTTGCTTACCACCATATATACACCCTGAGACATCACACTTTTTTCCTCCCCATTCCTAATACACAGGACAAAAAAATTCAGCCGCATGTGGACAGAATTCAATGTGTTGAGAGACAATCAGGCTAAACTATACTTTTGCCAAGTAATTAGTTTGGCCTTCCAACAGGTCAGGTTTTCTGGTAAAATCCAAACACGAGATCCACATTTAATTTCTCATCTTACCTACAAAGGACAAATATTTCACTAAATCAGTCAGCTACTTCCTACAGCACTAACAGGTAAAATTACCCTCCTTTGTGGCAAAAAGGACATAAGATGGCACTGAACATCACATCCTCTAGAAAACAAAGACCACAGCTTTCAGAAACAGATATCCAGAAAACTGTTCTGGGTATCAGGACATGAAGCTCTGTCCAGCTTCCAGGAGAAAGCAACAAGAAAATACATCCTTAATGAAGTATATTAGTGAGACAAATGAGAGGCAGCTTAATTGCATGAAATTTTGTTTCCAAGGGAAATTGAACAGAATTTACTGGTTTTACAAAGCTGTTACCATTCAATCAAATGCATTCTATTTAAACTTCCAGAGACATGGGTTACCAGCACACACTGGCACCTCCAATGCAATTAAGTGCATTCACCTGTAGAACACAACAGACTGATTTATATCAGTGCAGAAATATTTTCTCAAGAATACATCACTCAACGACACTGGATGAAATCTGTTTTACCTAATCAATGGTCTCCACATATAATTTTTCAAGCTTTTGACAGACAGCTCCCTGTGGGGGACAGTAGAGGGGGGACCGTAGAGGGGGGACCGTAGAGGGGGGACCGTAGAGGGGGGACCGTAGAGGGGGGACCGTAGAGGGGGGACCGTAGAGGGGGGACCGTAGAGGGGGGACCGTAGAGGGGGGACCGTAGAGGGCACATCACCATCTTCAACTTTTAGTTAGGGTAAATACCAGTGGCAGAAACTGTGAAGGCTGACAATGACCTATCAATAAAATAAAGTTTGGAAAATACGACTTTAGACTTCAGACTTGCAAGGAATGCTAATCTAGAAACATATCTGTAGCCACTATATGCACATGAAACCCCAGGACATCATGTTTCTGTTCAAGACACAAAAGTCAGCTGGCTGCTCTCCAAACCAACACCCACATGCATTAGAAATTTAAGGTAAAAAACAGTTTAAATAAATCTTTGTAATAGGTCAGACCCAGAGTTCACCTTAGTAGAGTCCTGTCTCAGCTGATCACCCTCCAAGTACTTTAAAAGCAGCATGGGGGCAAGAATCTGTAGCAGAAGGGCTAAAATGCACATCCTCCTCTAAACTGCTGCAACTGATCCTAAAACCAAATAGATTCTTCCCTCTTCAGGTAGCATACACAGTCTCTACAAATATTAAAACTCCTGTTGTTGCTTAAACAACCCAAGAAGCATGAATTTAAGTATGACTTACTAGACATGAAATTAAAATATTTATCATGAACATTCAGATTTGTGACTTGCACTCCATTTCACAAGAGTGCCTGCCTAGCACATTATGAGGTAAAGGAAGCATGCTCCAAACACTATTTTTGAGCATTTATGACTTTCTACAGCCAGCTTTTCCATCTCATAAGGAATCACTCAACACTCCTTGAGGAAGAATCAGCGATCAGTGTTGCACATGGCATCCCAGATGACAAGTCATCAGTTTTATAATGGCAAGTTTTCAATATTATTTCACTTTGCAATCTAAAACAGTGTGTCAATAAAACTGCAGTAGATTAAATTATTCTCTTTTCAACACATATGCCTTTGAATTTATCTGGCATTTGAGAGTAGCTTGTGGTGAGTTATTCCTGGCAGGCAGCTAAGCACCACCCAGCTGGTTGCTCACTCCCTCTTCAGGGGGAGGGGAGAAGAGAACTGGAAGGACAAAAGAAAGAAAACTCCATCTTAATAAGTGATGGAATAAATTTTCCTAATGACACAGAAGTATCAAGTGACGTTTACTTGAAAGTAAACTACCAGACTCTTAATAAGATGCATAAAACTCCAAAGTATTCAGATACATTCAGCAACCAGCCATTGGCATAGGCTAAAAATAAACTCGATTTCTGCTGCATATTTGATATAACATGGGAGGTTTTAATTGTATTTTTGATTAGAAAAACCTAATCATGTCAAACCAGGTATGTAATCAAAAGAAGAAACTGGTTTATTCAGCAGCCTGAACATCCCTTCTCCAAATTTTCTTTATACTTGACAGGTGAAACTGGTAGGGCAGCTTAAATACCTACAGAAATCCAACACTTACTACTCGGCAAGCTTGAGGCACCAACAGCATGAACTACAGAAAGCAAGATGCAAATCTGAACTCAAAAGAAATGTATCAAGTACCAGATTTAAAAACAGAATATTTGAAGGATCCCAGTTGTGCATGCATGATGAATTAATTTATGCTAAGAATTTACATAGAGTAAAAATAGCTTATTCTTCTAGTCTTCACGACTGTAAAGATCACATGTTTGCTTGCCTAATTAAAAGGCAGGTGTACTAATAAAGCTAGGTGTGACAAGAGTGAGACATTTAAGAACTGTCCCCATGCACAACATTCTCAGTCCTGTTTAGTTCCTTTAACTCTTGAACATACAAATTGTCACGTTAAAAAAAATTCAGTCTCACATTCACATTTTGAGAACTTCCATTAACTTCCCAATATATATGTAACTATGAGATGCCTATGAAGCATAACAGCACAAAACCAAGTGAAAAAGCTTTACTGGCCCAGATTTATGCTGAGTTTTTACACAAAGAACCTCTAATTACTCTTAAGCTTCAAAATACAGCAAAACAAAGAACAACCAAAACCCACACAATGTATCCTATAGTTGAACGTAGATGGGAAATTTTTTTCTTACCCAGAATATTACTTCCAGTTTAGAAGTTACCATGGAAATTTTTTGACCTTGTGGTAGGTGATAACACACTATGATTTGATCCTATCCAGAATCTGCAGACAACTGAAATATTTGGAGGCCACTAAGCTTTCCCAAAGCATCTATTTCTTTTTTGTTGCCCCTTGGTTCACTGTCCCCACTCAGACCACTGTAAACAAATAGAATTCAAACCGAACAAATCACTCCATGCTCATGCTGACAGAAGGAGAGGGCACTGGAACTGGGAGAGAATCCTTCATAAATGCAACTGGGGAGAGCTTACCACTCCCACAGCCACTCCATCAAGAAGACACGAAGGCAACATTTCCTCTGGAAGCTGGTCAGAAGACAACAACAGATCACAGAGATGAAGCACAAGACCTATCACCTGATGCTTTTCAAATGCCCATCATTTCTTATACTTACACACTGTTTCCCTGTAACTTTACATGCTCCATGTCATCATTCAGGAGAGTTCATTTGCTTTCAGACTGCTTTTTTTCCCCCCCACTCCAAGTACTTGTCCAGAAGGGATTTCCTGAGTAATAAAAATCATCCGAAGTTGTTGTTGCTATTCATCAAGTTGCATGATCTCGTTCATAAAGTACTTGATTAGAAGCCTCTTACTGCATTCTTATCTTTCCTAGAATTCCCGCCCTTCTTTCTTTATACTAGGACTTCACTACATCATCAAAAACCTCCTAATATTCTTCCTCTGCACTTATGATAAATTTTAGCTACTTGTTTTTATACCAGGCCTTGCATTAAATGGCTCTTCTCAGAAGTCCTTATTACACTCAGTATACAATACCATGTGGCAGATTTAAAGACAACATAGAACATGATTACTTGTGCTACACATAACCACACTCAAGGGATTCCTAACCACAAATTTCTACTATCCATAGCATGCATTTAATGGAGGCTGAACAGAGGGTTTTCAAATAGAAAACACTTAAACTCATGTAACTCCTGAGTGACAAATAGCCCAAATTTGGAAGACAACCCATGGAAAATATCATACGTGCCTGACTTATTCTTGCCTTATTCTTGCGCTCTTTCATTGTGACAGAGAGATACTCCAGATACGCCCACAAAATGTTTACTCCATTACAGGTTTCAGAAAGCTTTCCTTCAAGAGATGAAACCAGCCTCACCTGATGGGCCCCAGGAAAAGTGTCCAAAAATTCTTGCTAGTACCTTAACATCTACAGTGAGCAAGCAATCTAGTAGGAGAAATACCTAAATAATTGTAACTATTTTGTCAACTTTCACAGAGCAAAAACTAGAACTGTTTTTGCAATTGGAAGTGGAGGTTTTTTCCTTATCCCAAACCTACCAGTTACAAATTGATATGCAAAAGATACTTTACCCAGGTCCTCAAAAACATTCCCCCAAACCTCAAAGAAAAACACCAGGGGGAGGGAGAAAAAAAATTCTCACAATTTGAAGCAATCCCACAAAACGCTGAAATCTCGCCCTATGTACAAATACCATATTCCTGTATTTTTTACACTCATAGAAAGCTTTTTATGCACATTGCCCAAACTCCTTCAGTTAATTTTAAACTTTTTCAATGTCTTCTTCCTCTTACATAAACCTGAAGTTATCTTATTTATCCCATACGTCTGCAGTTGAAAATCACCATTGTCCCTGAATTACTGTCCCTTATCAACAATCAGGTATGTGTCGTCTACTGCAGATTTGTATTTTGAGCACTGTCTTCTTTCTCCACAAGCACAATCAATCATACAATTTGGAAAGAAAAAAAATCCTAATCCACATGACAACTAAGAATGCCCAAGGCTGTGTTCCCTGCCAGCTCCATACATTCTCTCAGAAATCTCACCAGTAAATAATGTAACTTGGTTTTATGCCAACACACTATTATAACACTTATGCCATTCAAGACCACTTCCCTTCCACCAAAACCAAGCCTAAGCATATAATAATAATCTTTCAGACTTCCAGCAAACAGCAGGAGATAAGTTTTTATACTTTCCTTCCACCTACAAAAGGTCTCCCTTAATTAGATTTGTTAAAATGCACAACAGACATTTAGATTCCTAACCCAAACAAGCTTTATACTAATATTTCCCTAAATTCTGCCACTGCTTGGATATTGTTATATCATTATATATTATATATACTTTAATATAATTTATAATATTATATATTGGATATCATCAACTTGTTCTACAAAACTGTAGTAATTACACCAAGACAGACTGGACTGACACCATCATCAGTCCTTTATTAAAAGCTTTACATGCCTCCTTTCAGTGGACTTCTTTCAGGCAACTCTGACTCCTTTCCTCATAGGCAGCTCCACACAACTCTGATTCCTTTCCTCATTAGCTGCTTCACACAGCACTGACTCCTTTTTTACAGGCAGCTCCACACAGCACTGACTCCCTCTCTCCTCCCTGCAAGTTTCCCTCTTCCTTCTGCATGACTGGCTAAACCCCAACCTGTCCCCTATCAGACCACCTAACCCTGACTGGCCCTCACACAGCATCTTCTTACCTTGTCAGTCCCTTGCACAACTACACTTCCCTTACCCCCTCACAGCACAGCCAGCAGAATCCATCCCAAACTGCAGCACACTCTGGGTCTCAAGCTCCAATTCCAACATACTCTTGACGAGCTGACACACTCTTGACTAGCTGACACAAACTTTTATAACACCCATCCTCACTGGGCAGGCAAGGCTGTTTCCACTTCTCTGTAATCAGTACAGCTGTAATTCATTAATGCCTTGGAATTACTACCTTCTGCACTATTCTTACAAACTATTCTCCTACATAAAACAACTTTTAATCTCAGGTAGACTTGCACCATCTTACACTTTTAGGATTTCAGCATCCTTCTCTCTGGCCTAGAAGAAAACAGAACAAATCCACTCGCAGAGACTTAGCCGGGTGACATTTGTGTGGAATGCTTCAAAGGATGTGTGACTTGTCCCTTGGACAAAACCACTAAGGAAAGTATACATGTTTCTCTCTCTACAATATCGGAGATAAAATTACC
Source organism: Cinclus cinclus (assembly GCF_963662255.1). NCBI lineage: Eukaryota > Metazoa > Chordata > Aves > Passeriformes > Cinclidae > Cinclus > Cinclus cinclus. The sequence goes on from NC_085049.1 coordinate 27,652,399, forward strand.
CCAGCACAGAGAAGAAAAAACAATCTGTTGTTTCTTCTAGGGGACTGTTCAGAGGAAGAAACTTCTCTTCATCCCTTTCCAGGCCAAAGACAAAGAAAACCATCTTTTATTTCTGACACTACATATTCATAGATTCCCCTCCAGCTAACCAAGCCAACTATTTGGTTTTGATTTCAAAAAACAGGTCCTCTTGAACTCTGTGCTGTAGCCAGCTGAGTCAAAATGCTGACTTCAAATGATCAGCGGCAGTAGGATCTGCCACAGACCCATCAGGCTTTCAGGCAAGCACCTTTACACCTTATCCTCCATTAGGAAAAACTGCCACACACAAAGAAACTTCCCATCAGCTACGCTACCTCAGCAGCACACTGAACACCACAATCTCATTTTTTTGTAATCCTCAAGTTTCCTTAAAATATATTTTGAACTGGAGTCAGCTCCAACAGATGTATTGGCTTGATCCTACACAAACAATAACACACAGAGAACTCTCAACTAACAAGGCAGTTGCTAGTCAAAAATGTAAGATATGCAAGCAACTCCCCCCCATTTCCTGCATTTTTAGCAGCTCTAAACAAATAGCAGAAGGCTGTTGTAATGGGGCTGCTTCAGAGTGATCAAATAAATAACAAGGTTGGCTCTCCATTACCAACTCAATTCCAGCCACTTTAAGCCAGTTTAAGAAATGTCATGGCATTCCCAGACAAAAATAGACTCCCTAGGATCTGACAACATTTCTCCCCTCCTGAAGTTCATTGAAAATAGAGAGTGAAATTATTATTGTAATATTAACAAGATTTTCTTTCAGAAGTAGGTATTAATTGAAAGCAATTGAAGTTGAAGTGGGAAGGAGATTCCTGCAACCCTGAACTTAACAGTGTATCTCTCCCGGCAACCTGGTTGATTGTAGAACACATCAGTCTTGCTTTAACAGCCATAAGGAATATAAACTGGGACAGGAGGAAGGCTCTAATGGCAGGCACCACATTTTCACAAGGAAACTCCTTCATGGTTCAACCCATCACAAGCCACCCTGTATAATTACCTGAAGTACCATCACAGCTACATAAGCAAATGGCTAATTTAATGGGCTCAAGTGAGACACAACCAGTCTGCTTTAAAAGCCAGAGGTTATGAAGGAATACAAATGTGTGCAACACTTCTCAATCCACTGAGAGAATGAAGGAAGCCGTCTCAGTGTTCACTGAAAAATGTTGGATACTTTTTTAGGTTAATAACCCATCATCTGACTGCTGGCCATTAAAACTGCACTATGAGTCAGAATCTGACATTGTGGCACCCAAACTGCACTCAGTGCTCAAGGTGAGACCACACTCAAGGAGAGGAGGAGAATCACCTCTCCCAACTAGTTAGTGATGCTGTGCTTGATGCACCCCAGGATTCACTACTCTGCTGCAGCTCCTTCTGGATTGTGGCTGCCCCTGGCATTTCTTTAGTTCCCAAAGACTACATGAAGGATCAATACTGAAAACAAAGTAATTACATTAAGAATTGCCACACAAGAAATTCCTGACTTTCTCAATAAAATGAGCACTGGTTGAAACTTCAGAGAAATGAACTTCAGCTCCAAGGCCAATAACCCCCACACTCAAGAGCTCCTGTAAGCATTATTTCTCAGCTCTAAAGCAGAGATACTTGACTAGTATATGAAAATAAGAAAAGTAAAACTTAGTAAAACAACTTGATCTAAGCACTGTGTAAAAATGAAATAAAAGGAACCAAAACAAGCTGGAAACTAGCAGCAGAGCTGGAGCTATAAGGCAAATAGTTTTCAGTCTCCACTAGAAAGCTGGGGACAGAAGCAAGAGCCTCTCCCTGACTACAGCCAAGTTAAACCACATTTGCCTCCCATATTCCAGAAAGAGAATCTAATGCTGCAGAAAATAAAACAGATTGAGGAGGAGCTAAAAAGGGAGAGACAAAGAACAAGAATATTGCAGATGAGGGGAAAAGGCTAAGAGTAGAATTACACTGTGTGGGTTAGAGGATGGAAGAATGTATAGGAGACACAGAAAAGGTAATGTACAGAAGAGTGCAGGAAGTGATATGCTGTGAGCCTTCACGGGAAAGAAACAACAGCAACTTATGAGCCCCATGACAGGGGCTGCAAATAGCCAGACAGGGTAGGACAGACCACATGAATAAATCAGAGTCCCTCCAAAATCCAGGACCTTCTCTCCAGAATTCACTCTGAGTGGTACTGCGTGCTTAGACTTTCCTTAACGGACAGACAACAGAATCACCTGGCCTTACACTGCATATTCTCCACAGTGATCACAGTCTATATTAAATTTCCATTCTCAAGGTCAAAACCCAAATATAACTTTCCATCTTCAGCAACATCTTGAACAATTAAGCGATTTAAAAAAAGAAAAGGGTCAGGTGAAAACAACTGCCCTTCAATGTTGTTCCCACTGTAAGCCTTTTGCTCAGTGACCTGGGGGGAAGATGGAAGCAAAGTGGTAGGGAAAGGGCAAAGACATGTTTCAACACCCAGCACTATCCAGTTGATGTTTTCTTCTTTTTCTAGCAACTCAAATGCAACAGACAGTAACAATCCAGAGATAGCTGACACCTGACTGGCTGCTGCAACATGTCCTGGTTTGACATAGACACTTGTTGCCCATTCATTTCCCACCTCTCTAGAAACACTGCTCCCCTGCTAAGTTTGGCTTATGCACCACCTTGCAAAACTGCGCCTAGACTGTACTTGTCAGCAATTTTACCTATCACAGTTTGCAGTATACTATTCTAAAGGACAAAAAGGCTCTTCAGTTGACAGTTCTGAACTGATATAAATCCCTTCTCCAGCAGCAAAAAGCCAACTACTCTTTCAGACATCAGGAATTACTGTAACATTGTCAAAACTGATAAAGGTCAGGTTTCAAGCAGTTTGTGGACAACACGACCCCTCTAATTGCAACTGTATCTCTCCCCATGCCAGTTTTCTACACAAAACCTGAAAGCATGGTGGTCTCCACACAAATGCTCACCATGGTGAGTGGACATGAAAAAAAAAAAAAAAAATCCCAAGCAACCATGTATAGCCCTTCTTAGCTGCAAGAGGCTGGTTCTTGCTCTAAAGCATTCAATGCTTCTAGTAACTGTGACAACATAGAAAACGCTTCCTTCATCTTGCCTGTTAAACTAATGAATAATTTTGTATAATACAAGAAATAGAGCTTATGGTCTCTTCCTAACTATAGTAAAATGGTAAATTTCTATTTATCTAATAAAGCTGATTTGAGAAAAATATTTCTTGAGGTATTTTCATAGTTACAAAAAAACCCCTGAAAGTTCTGTATTCTGTATTATTGCTATAATGGACTTCGAGTTAATCCTGTCAAAAACACTAAACAGATCAAAACAACCGAGTGTGGCAGAGCACAGTGATCATGACACTTCTGACCCCCCCCCCCCCACCCAGGTATTTTTTCAGCTCCTGAATTAACTTCTGTATACAGAGGGAGAGAGATACAGGAAATACTGAGGTTACAAGTATGTGAATAAAAACTGACTCACCACAGTCCTTTGCTTGTTGGGCAGGAAGACTCTAACAATAGGCTTCTGTGGAGACTTAGGGTTATTCCGTGACATATCAGCAGGGTTTTGATAAACTGAAAGGGATGAAGGTGCTACAGAGAGGCTAGAGGAGGAAGATGATGCAACTGTGTCTGTTGAAGCTGAACTGGAGACCGAGAAATCAGTTCCATTCCCCATGGATTCTAGTAACTGCTGTTCTCTCTGCTGTAGAGCATCAAGCTTGCTGGTGTACTCTTCATAGGCCTGTGAAGGAACAGCAGCTGCTTTAATCATGTAGTAGCCTCAGACAAAACCAGAAATCTAAATTCAGAACAAATGTGAAACAAAACAAGCTACAAAACTAATACAAATTTCCCGGGAATATGAACAAAATGGTCAGGTAAAACTTTTTTTAGGATATAATTTAAGAACATCATGTTAAACCTTAGGAACCAACAAGTAATGCTTTAATAAATTAAATGAAGAAAAGTATCAAAGAAATCCTAAGTTATAGTTCCAAAGCACCTGCACTGAAGACTCTAATTTATAACCACTTAAAAAAAGACAGAAATCTTCAACCAATATTGTCAGCTGTGTTGCTGAACTACTGTGCTCCAGATAAATTTATCATTCTGTTGGAATGACAGTTAAATATTTCTAATGCAATAATTAAGAGAAAGCTCAAATCTGCTTTTTATCATCTGTATCTGACTCCTCACCTAGCTCACTGTTTGCTATCCTTCACCTCTGGCACTATCCTTTGATATCAAATACTACTAAAAATGCTTTTCAATTAGAATACAGCACAGTTTGCCCATTTCAAAGCCATCCATAAACACGTAAAAGTGATTCTTTGAAAGTTTTTTTAACATCTTTTCAGCATGTTCATGTAAAACCCAATCACACATACCAAGTTTCTTAAACAATCAAAACAATCAGTAATATTAAGTTTGCCCAATAAGTCTTTATTAAATGTACTCAAATTAAACATTATTGCCAAGATCTATTAAAAAATACATAATCAGTATATATTCTTCTTTAAAGTTTGTTGCCCACAAATTTGTAAGAAGAAAATTTTGATCAGCATCCAATACGAGAACCATTTCTTCAGTAGATAAATTAGTATTTTTAAAAACTCGAATCACCTCAAATCACTTCAGCAACGTGTGTTTCACACTGCACAAGCACATCAGTGTTAACTGACATATTCAGACCTTGTTTAGACCTCTACAGAAAAGAGGAAACAAAGATCTTCCAAACTTAACATCTAAGCAGTAGGGAATGGAATTTTCTGCTCTTTACAGCAAAACCAAGATCCATACCAACACGCATAAATTCTTCAGTGATATTTTCAAGTATATTTATACAAAAGCAAAATTTTGGGTTTTTTTCAAAATTACTTATTTTTATTTTATATTACTTGCTTTCTTACTTTTTTTGTTCACAACTGTTGCTAATTAAAGTTACAGGAGAACTGAACTGACCAAAAAGTCTGCAGCTTCTACATGTGGAAAAAAGAAAAATAAAGAGAAAAAACAACAACATTTAGTAGTGCAGCCACAAGTACTACATTTTATTAGGAATTTATTTCTCCAGGTTAAATGTGCAGGCTCATCTAATCCAAATTGCTCTTGCTGTGTAAACAGTGGTTCATCCCTCTCTTTTTAAGGAAGCTTAGCATTCTTCCAGGATGGAGCTATGTTCACAATGTGTTATTATTCCCACATTGTTAACAAAGATAATGATAATTTGAGAGTGAGAACTAAGAAAGAAAAAGCATTTCAAAGAATGGTGGTAAACATCATAGTTGCAAATTCTAAATTTTACGCGTTCCACTTCTGATAAACATACATTAGTTGCAAGAAACTGAGAACTATTTAATATTTCTTTTAAAAACTGAATATGTCTAGCATTTCACAAATATACCCCAAACTCTGAGACTTAAAACCAAAACATTTTCATTCTAACACAACTGTATTGTCAAAAGTAAATTGAAAGATTACCCAGCTATAAATAATGGTGTTTTTTAGCTGTACAGTAACACATGAGTCTCATCTCTCCTACTTCCAGGATCAACTTCGCATGGAAACTTGAGTAAAAGCTCCATGTGTCAAGAATTATTTTCAGTAAGCCAAAATTAGGAAACATAAACTGTTACCATTTCACCAATACCTTTCTAAATACTTACTTCCCTTTCTCATGAACATTGCAAAATATTATTCAAACACACGCAACATTAGATTGCTTCCGGACACTCATGGGTTTAGTTCCTTGACAAAATTACACACGACTTTCAAAATACTCAATCCTACAATGTTTACATTGGCAGCTTAATCTGTCACTAATGCAAACTCAAAGTCAAATGATTTATCTTAAGAGAATAAACAATGAGTATGGAAAGTTGGGAGCTGCAGCTGGCTTTAGGTTCTAAACCACTGATTCTGCAAAAAGCTCTGCATTTTTTCTGAGAACAAAAGCTCTCAAATACCATACAGTTATTTGGTGTCATAGCAGAAGATCCCACAGTAAAACATAAAGGAGCTGGAAATACATTGCTAGACTTTAAATACATTTTTCTCTTTTAAGAAAAATTCTTCTTACACAAAAGGAACTACAGTACATACAGCAGAAACAGTATCTCTAATAAAATTTAATTTCACAAAGGTTAAGTTCTTTGGGGAAACCCACTTTCATCTGATGATCAGCACCAATAGACCTTACAAAGACAACAGCATCAGGTCAAGACAGAATTATTCTATGGAGTTGAGATCAAAGATTGTTACATCAGCAAAGCTGACCTACGGCAAGTATTTCTAGCTAAAAGAAAGATCATGTTGCAGATTTGGCCGATCTACTAAACTGACCTGCAGACAGGCATCAATACCTTCAAAAGTCAGTCAAGGCTCTGAGAGTCAACTATCAGGTTGATTTCTGACAGTTTTTTTTTAAAAAACTAAAAAGAGTAAAATTAAGTCTGTACAGAATCAATAACATGAATATTAAGATGAACATTCAAACAAATCATTAAATCAAGGATTCTAAAGGCATTTCAGAAGGAAGAATTTAGGAAATCTAGACTGCAACCCTGTCAGTTTACATATTCCCATTAAGGAGTAATGTTCTACACAAAACTTAAATTTTGCTTGATACAGAATTACAAGACAGAAAAAAAGGCTCAGAACCTATCTGCAGAAATCATTTAGTCCTAAGACACATCTAGCACAGACATAATTTTTAAGTTCAATGAGATTGCTCAGGGCCTTGCCAAAGCAAGCTCTGCAAGTCTTGAAAGATGCCCGCAACCTCTGGGCAGACAGTTCCAGACATCAAACACCACGCTCATGGGGAAGAACTGTCTCTTACGAAATGACCCTGATACTCACTATCTGTGACATTGCCCCTTTCCCTTTTGCTGTGCACGTCTGGGAAGAGTCTGACTCTCTCGAGGTTGAAAGAGTCTGCAGATTCCTCCTGAAGCTTCTCTTACATGTGCTGAACACCACCCCAAAGCAGCCACACAGATAATGAGTGGATGGTGCCTCTTCATTTGCTGCTGATACTGTGAGGGTGGGGCACTGACAGCTCAGATTGTAAATTCACACCGAGTTGGGAGCAAAGTCTCATTCCACAAAGTATATATTTGAGAAGTTGAATATTAGATTAAAATCGGCACAATTTGTCCAGCTGCACATAATCCTATGGCTACCAAAATTAGACTAAAAAGTGAATTTTAATTATATTGCATATCAGTATATTTGCACATCATATAATCATCTCATACATGTGAGAACACCCCTGAGACTTCAGCTAAGCAAAATGCATCAAGGCCTGATAAGCTGCAATGCCTAACTAAAGCATTACAAGATGGCATGTTTATATACAATGTGCACACATACCAAAATACAACTACTCTCTTATTGTGCTATATATATTCTGCAGTTTTATTTGTTGTATATACTCAGGAGCAGCAGCCTTAAAGTTACTTCTTAAATGTTGCAACCTACTGACAAAATAAAAATTGACCTCAGAAGTCAACAGAATTTGAGAGATGTTATGCAGATAAGCCAAAAGAGTTTTGTTGATGAAGACAAGGGATTTTCTTAAAAATACTTGTATTTTTTTCTTACCTATCATTTATATTATATTTAAAATTTGTTTTCTTGGGCCATGACCAGGCTATACATTTTAGTGAAACCATCTACAGAAATAAGAAGCCACAAGGTAGTGAAAAACCCAAGTAGCAAAATATGACTTCTCTCTGCCCCCTGCTACATCTGGTTAGAATAGCAGTCCTAACTCAAGCAGATAACTGTTTTAGCTTTAGATAATATCCACACATTGCAAGACTCAAAAGCCTAAACTACACATTCCTGGTCTTTGAAACTGAGACTGTGTTTCTATTTAAAAGATGTCTGACCTTTTAGGCTGTTGATCAAATGCAAATCCCACTAAGTTAAATGGGAGCTGAAGATAGACAGTAACATACGTCACGATTTCTTCATTTAGTAAGACTCCTAAATCTGTACTTAGTCTAACTTTAGACACGCCAGTTTTGGGCCAACATATTTGAACAGCATCTGTTAGGAGCTTGGTAAAAACCAATCTGAAATTCCCCAGAGGCCACCAGGTTTCCCAGTGTCTATACGCAGCGTTAGCGTTTTCCTAGAATCCCACAGGCTGGAACAATCTGATATTCATCTCCAAGAGCTATTTTAGACTGTATCTGCATGCTGTTGCAATAAGCATACTTCAGATCAGCAAAGAGGTAATCTTCTTTAATTAACTAATTTGACCTCCTGCATGGATTCTTCAGATATACAGGAATAAGAAATTAAATGCTCTCCTGACGTTCAACAGCCAAACTCTCAAAACTGAGAGCAGCAATGCCTCTGAACAAAACACGTCCAGGCAAAGAGAAAGCTAGGATAAAAAAACCAAAGCACATTAGCTGGGGGCAAAAGTACCTCTACCCCCACAATTCTCATTTTAAATTGCTTCCAAGAGTAGGATTAAGAAAAAATGATTCTTTCAAAACAGTACTAGAAAGCTGACCAAGTTCTAAAACTTATTTTGATACCACAGTAATTCGATATATTTGCATACTGTTTCATTTTGTGTGGAGTCCAAATTAAAAAAAACTAAACCAAACCAGACAAACCCCAAAAGACCTGGCAGCTTAGTCTTGGACTGCTAACTGAAGTAACCAATAGGTCCAGAATGCAACCCCATCCCAGACAACAATTTACACATGAATGGGCCAATGCTGTCTCAGTTCTCACAGGTAAGTGCAGGTAGGTAATACCTTACACATGACTAAGGGGCAAAAAGGACACACAAGAGTTGGGAAGTTTAAATAGGTAAGGCCTCCTTGAACAGACACTAAGAGTCTACAAAGGCTAACAAATCTGATTAAGTCATTTAAGCACGATCCTTAGCTTCTAAATTTGAGGTGCCTTTGGCCAGCCTGGGTCTGCGCAACTCATTCCAGTTTGTGCACAGGACTTGTTACCAATATACAGGGCTTTACTCTCCCTAACTCAGCTTATCCTGTTCAGCAGTATTTTGTTGGTAGAGACAAAATAAACAAATTTTGATGGATGTCCTAAAGAATACGCAACTGCATATTTTAACCATTTTTGCTAAGTGAATCCCAGGTTTTCCCAGCATCATAACAGCAGCCTTCTTTGCAGTAAATATTTCCAATATTTGCAATGCTTAGACAAACCCTTAGGAAAAGGGTTTTTCCATGGTGAGTCACAAACCATGTATTTTGGGAAACAGCACTTCAAGGACTGATATAACACAGTAAGAAATTATGTGGGAAGACAAAAAAATCATTGATGTTTTCAGCTACTGAGATAGAGAGTGCTTCCCAAAAGTGTGGTAAAACCTACTGAGAAGCTCCTGCAGCCTCTTTTCCAGAAGAAAAAAAATACAATTAATAATATTTCTATATCTACTGAGTCAAGCAGTTACTTCAAGTATTTGGAACACCTATGAAGACAGGGTGACAAAGTTGGGATCCTTCAGCTCGGAGAAAGCTCCAGGGAAACCTTATGGCACCTAAAAAGGCCCTACAGGGCCCTTTTCCTTCAGGAAAGCTGAAAGGGGGATTTTTACACAAGCATGTAGTGACAGGACAAAGGGAATGGCTTTAAACTGAAAAACAGCATGTTTAGATTTGATATTAGGAAGAAATTGTGAGGGTGGTGATGCATGGAACAGGTCGCCCAGAGAAACTGAGGACACTCCATCCCTATTCTAGTTCAGGCTGGACAGGGCATTCAGCAAGTTGCTCTACTGAAAGGTTCCCAGTGCATTTGTTGATGATCTTCAGGGTTGCTTCCAGCCCAGACCATTCTGTGGTCTGACAGTGATTTCCAGAGGTCTCTTTAAGCTGAGGTCACACACAGCAAATGGGAGAAGTAAAAATCCAAGATTATATAAGAAGGAAATTTGGCTATAAGCCCTTTTTGGATTTTCATCCAGTCATTGCTTGCTAGGTTTATTCTTTCTTCTAGACAGAACAAAGAAAAAAGTTTTTCTTATTATATTAGAGAACGTTGACAAGATGCTCAAAGCTATTACTAATTACAATGATTACAAGAGAATTGTGTGGTTAATGACAAACGTTCTTTTCTTTCTTCTGTACATTTTGTTTGCTCCCCCTGTACCTTAGCCACGTACTCAGAAGTCTCTCTGCAGCTTTGTCTCCTCTTGAGCTCTAGTCTTCCTGCCCAGGAAGGACCAAGGCAAGCAATTTGCTGCCCTTGAGCTACACACATTTTCCACCTAGGCTTGCACACTCTGCTCTACTCTTCCTCCTGCATACTCACCTTTATAAGACCATCACTGAGGAGTGGTAGATCAAGGCAGGGAGATACCCCTAAACCTGAGTATCCCCTCTTGCAGGAATAATTAAATATATGCTGAACTCAACACAGCACAAGTCAATCACATTCAGTATTTCAAGAAAAGCATTCCTCTTTTGTAGTCAGTTGATGAAACCTGAAATGATGGCTGCAACAACAGCTGTCAGCTTTAAAGTTCTTTTGACGTAAAATGCATTGACACCCTCTCCTGAATTTGGGAAAAAAAATAAAACTGAGGGGTGTGAAAATTTTGTCTTCACTCTCAGATGAACACAGAAACAAAAGCTTCTATTTCTTGATGAACTGTAACTAAGGCATAAATTCCTTTTTATTTTTAAATGAGATATATGTTTTATATTCAATGCACAAATAACGTTATTATAACCTTTGAATGCTCAGTTCTCAGAATTATTTCCTTGTTGAATTCTTCACCTTTCTCACAAGCTTCTGCTACCCCCCAACCCTTCCTTTTGCTTTTAACGGAAAGGTAATGTTATCACCAGGTTCAACCACAACTTTACTTGACAGGCCTTCAGAGGCAGCTCCAACACAGGCCACGAGCTGGTGTACAGGGTGCTGCAAGTTCTGTGAACACGAGCAGGTAGTGAGAAGTGTAGTCAATTACAGATGTAAAGCCGGGCAGGAATACTGAAGAACCAAACAAAACCTATGATACTGAAACACTACACATGGAAGATGGATGGATAGCTGTTAAACTCATGAGAAGAACAAAAACAGCCATGGTTTTGCAGGAAGCATTACAATAAAACTAGATGTTTACATCTAGTGAAAGGCAATATGGGTGAAAGCAAAAGTGTTCGTTTGCAGATTCTTACCTAGCATCTTGTTTTGGCTAATTTCAACTTTTGCTAAAAGAAGACAACATGCTTGCTGATAGCAACATCAAGAGATGATCAAGGGGCACAATCTACTCTCTTAAGGAGTGATTGTCATCTCTCTTACGGAAGATGCAAAGAGGTCAGAGCAGCAGAAGGATTTTAAAATCAGCATCAACAGACGCTGAGGGATGAAGGGATTGAGAGCAACCCTGCAGAGTAGGTACTGGTGAATGGAAAGTTGGACATGAGCTGGCACTCACAGCCCAGAAAGCCAACTATATCTTGGGCTACATCAAAAGCAGCATGGCCAGCAGGTCAAGGGAGGTGATTCTGACCCTCTTACGAGACCCCACTGGAGTGCTGCATCCAGCTCTGGGCTCCCAACATAAGAAGGACAATGACCTGTTGAAGAGGGTACAAAGGAAGGTGACAAAGGTGATGAGTAGGCTGCAGCACCTCTCCTATGAGGACAGGCTGAGAGAGCTCGGATTGCTCAGCCTGTAATAGTTGAAGGGCCTTCTGATATTTCAAATGATCTATCAGAAAGATGGGGACAGACTTTTTACCAGTGCCTGCTGTTACAGGACAAGGGCTGATGGTTTTAAACTAAAAGAGGGTAGATCCAGACTAGACATGAGGAAGAAAACTTTTATGATGAGGGCAGTAAAGCACCTCTCTGGGCACAGGTTACCACAGATGCCCCATTCCTGGAAAGGTTCAAGGCCAGGTTGGATGGGGCTCTGAGCAACCTGATCTAGTTGAATATGCCCCTGCTCATTGCACGGAGAGTTAAACTGGACAACCTTTAAAGATCCTTTCCAACCCAATCCATTCTACGAATCTAAGGCAACAAAGGGAAGGGTGACACAGTTCAAGTAACACACCAGCAAAATTACCCATACAAATTCTGGGTAAAAGCAGGACTACATTACAGCCAGAAATGAGTTTTTGGCAAAGCAATAAAAATAGAAAAATCAGAAGATGATGGACAGAGTCTAAGTTCCATTACCTTCCCATCTGAGCATTCTGGTGAGAGTAGACAGATGACATTAAGACCTAGACACATACTACATGTAAAAGCGAAAGAGGAGTCCTCCACAGAAGTCAGTGATGACACCCAGGTACAGAACTTGAGCCCCAGACCCATGTACAAACTTCTGTGCATGGGAAGTTTGCTATTTCTAACACATTTCAAACATTTTTAAGATTTGTTTCAAAACTATTGAGCTTAGTTCTGCATTTCCTAGAGGCAAGCATGTTCTTTCACACTTTATCATACTATAGTCAAAACTTCTTATATACAGCTTTGTCCTTCTGTGCTGCAACCAGTTTTTCTGGCCCTTTCTCTGACAAGTGATGGAATACAGGAAGTCAAAACACAAGCTCTAGCAGTGACAGGTTAGATTCAGATAAATTGCTGCCAAGTAAATGCCAAGAACAGAAAGCAAGCCCCGTCTTGACCAAGCCAAAAGGTGGGAAAGGCACAGAAAGGACACAGTAGAAAACTGCTGCTGGATTGAAATGAACAGTCAAAGGTAGAGAGTAATTTTGCTTCTAACTGTACCTGGCACGCAGTAATAGATGACTACTTTTTTTTTTCCTTTCACACTTTACTTCTAACACACGAAGCCTGCACACTAAACAAATTACAGGTATGCAGCGTTTAATCCTGTTCACCTTGATAGACTAGATCATCAGATGCTGCATTTATGTTAGTGACCATCCAAATAAAAAGTTTTCCTTTCCTCTCTCCCACCATCTTCTAGTTCTTGGCTCACAGCTACAAACTCTTTCCCTTCCCTAATCTTAACCACAGCTTTGGGGCTCACTGACTTCTTCACCGTCAGGTATGAACTACTACCTGGATAGTCAAGTAATCCAGCAAAACCAGGATATTTTCCTTACAGGTTAGTTACTGGTAGTGGCTTAGTCACTGCCAGTACTGCAAGTACCTGAACAAAAGAAGTGGAGGAACCACATAGCAAAGAGCTGGGAATAACAAGCTTTTCATTTCAACCATGGTGGGTTCTCTCCACAGGACTGTCTCATGGGATAACAACTGCAAAAGCACAATGTTGGCCCCTTTCACCTTCATTCCAAAGGCTTGTGGCTCCCTAGCCTGTGCCAGCAGTACTTGTCCCAAGTGCTGATGATCCAGTGGAATTCAGTGCATCAGAGAACATCCTGCTTTGTCTCACAGGGCTGCCATACCATGCTGATGAGCCACAGCTGGAGCTTCATCTCAGTGTCACATGGATCTACTGAACTTGTAAATCTGCTTTCAGCTTCATGGTCTGTGGTCACCAACTATTTCAGACTTACACTTCATGCTGTCATAAACATTTCCCAGTACCTATTTATCACTGCCAATGCTCTTTTCCCTATCAATGTTCGTTCCTACAGAGCTTCCAGTAATGGATCCTGGTTTTAGTTTCAATAAAAGCAAGTGACAAACAGCTGTGATGAACAACTTCCCTACCTTAAATCCAGATTTAGTATAGACTTAGTTCATTATTATTGCGGTTTGATACCCTATCTAACAAAACCCACTTGCATATGGCAATAATAAATCCAGACACATGGAAAACAGAGGTGTGCTTAAACATAGCAGAGTGGATAAAACAATGATAGCACTGATTCAATACTCCCATTTCACATCAGCAGTAGGTAAAGCAACTACCGAGGGCCTCATTTGACCTTAACTGTTAGGGACATAATATCAACATTTGTATAATCAACCTAGTGCCCTGCTCTGACATATTAAGATAAAAGCTCAGAAGTACCTGAAATAATGAGATCTTTATTTTTAATTACCCAGTACCTTTAGGCAGCAATTACAAATAAAAGGACTAGAAAAGAAATCTAGTTGACCTCCAGTTATTTAAATACTTGAGAGAAGCATGAAAAGGGCAGGTTTGAAGCACATGACACCTGTTCAATTCCTAACAGAGGTAACTTTGGCATGCAGCCCTTTAAGCTCTTAATGGTCCTATGTCAGAGCAACTCTATGAATCTGGAGTGATGAAAGAACACAGACAATGAATTTGTAGTTAGTTTACAAATTAAAAATTCTACTCTACTCCACAATTTTATATATTTCTGTAATAAGTCCCCTTCTGCTAATGCAATTTTTTTGATTATACAAGACCTTTTGCAAAGACAAGAAAGGGAAGTCAGCTGCTTTAAAGGCAAAGTCACTCTTACAAAATGCTTTCATGTGTATACATTGGCTTTTAACAGAGCATGACTTTCTCCATTACAAACACAGTCTTCTCTGCCCTGGCCCCAACAAAGAGGCTTGACATTTCTATTGCACCATTATCATTACACCATGCCCCTGATCTCCCCCTACTGAACCTCGGGAATCCCATACAGTTCCTTGCTATCTCTTAGAATAAAGTTCAGTTTGCAATGTACAAGGAAAACATTCCCTTTTAGTACAGGTATTCTCAGTTTTAACCTCAGATGCTTCACATAAGAGTATGATAACACAACATTAATCTAACCACATTTGTTTGAACGTAATCTTACCTCTAAATATATTGATGGTGGGTTATGCTCTCCTCCAAATTTGTCTAGCAGTGCTTCTATATGTTCTTGTGTCAATTTAATCATCTGTTTGATGTTCCACACCTAGAACAGAAAATTAAAAAACTTTTAGTCAAAGGACACCTACAGAATCTGTGCTAGAACAAAACACAAATCTCTCAGTATTTAGTAAGAGTAGCACATAATAAAAAAATTAATTATCAGTAAGTGAATGCAAAAGCCTATCCTGTTCATCCAGGGTCAGTAATAGTTTGCTCCTGAAACAAAGAGAAAAAGCTTATATTTAGTTTTAAAATTCAGGACCCATTGAATAAACTTCTAAGAATGGTTCATTTTTTCTAGTTAATCAATCATATTAAGTATTTTCCTTGCAAGCCTTTGCAAACCAATTTCTACAGTACTACAAAATATAGTGAAGGAGTTTTCCTATTAAAACTTAGCAATATGTGTTAACAGTACTCACAAACCTAGACTTAGAGTTCTATTTACATGGCAATAGGATGTCTTGATTTTAAAGAGCAACTTCTATGTCTTGTCTTCCATATTCAGCCTACCCTGAAAGCTACCTTGGACATGACCCAAAAAAGACATTTACCTCCTGTGCACAGAGATGATCTACAGCATTGTACGGTGAAACCACTCATGTTGCTACTCATTCCTCACAACAGGAGCAAGTTCACTATTGGACTTGGACACTACTGTAGGTGAACAGTATTAAGAACCTGAATTTTTGTCTAAAAAAAGGCAGCACAGCACAAAAGCAAACCTTTAAAGCAATAATGCTAACTGATGTAAGAAGCAAGAGCAAGCAAAATCAGAAATTTATAGCAGAAGATGAGGGAGAAAAGGAGGAGAATTGCTCCTTCATACATACTGTTATTCAGACTTTTTACTTAACAGAAAAAAATTATTCGATCAAGCTTTTTAGAGCCAGAATGCTCTAAAAAGCATCCCTAGGGTACTTCTTCCAAAGACAGTTTAAAGATTCCTGTTACCTTTTCCAGTTTGTTTTTTTTTCCACCTCATGCATTATAACATATAATACATAGTCTCAAGATCAGGTTTCAATGTACAAATCGTGACAATCTACCTCTGGGAAAAAAAAAAAAAAACACAAAAAAACAACAAACACGCAAATAATTTCATGTTCTACAGTAGGCACTGCATAATAGGATGAAATCCAAGATGGATCAAAACAAGTTTTAATACATAAATTGAGAAGTTGACAAACTCACTCTAAAATACTGAACTTGCACTTTGCACATCACCTTATTCACGCATTCTATTTCTAGATATCAGTTATCTGCCAGCAATTTCCTGAAGTAAACTAATGATTGAGTTGTTTCTAGCCCAATTTTTTTTTAACAGATACCAGAACAAAGACTTCATCAAGAAGCTGCAGTTGAGCAAAAATAGTTTGCTCAGGAACAAGCAAACCAAACTACAGAGTGAGAGTGGGGGGATACCAAAGAATGTGCTACTCAAATATTCTGTATGTAAATTCCCTTGAGGCAATGGTGGGAGTCAACTTGCTTCTCGACTTGCAATCATTTATCAGTGAACCTAGGATTGCCAACAAGCAGCAAAGAGGTTTTCTGTATTTGGTTAGTTTTTCCTAAGATGGCAAGGACTAGCTGTACACTTGGTGAAAAGAACAAGCATGAATCAACACCATATCAATTAACCTGTTCGATACAAGGCTTAGGATGCTTCCTTAGCATGTAATTGGTAACATGCTGTTAACCTGGGCTGCATGCACTGAGAATTCCTGGCAAGGAATTAGGAATTATTTCAGGATTACCTTCAGAAACAGGTTTCAGTGCTTAAGGAAATGTCTATTTGGTTATTCTGGCAATTTTACCCAGCAAAGGTTTTCCTCATCAAATTGAACAATTTACTACACTCAACTGCCTGGCAATAAGGAAGGTGAAGAGGAAAGATTCTTCACCAATAAAGCAACACAGAATTTCAGAAGGATTTGAGGTTAGAAGGGAACTCTTTAGGTCATCTGGTCCAAGCTCGTCCTCATGCAGGATGCCCAGGACCATGTCCAGATGGTTTTTAACTCCAAGGATGGAGAGTCCACAGCCTCCCTAAGGCTGTGAGAGTGCTCAGTCACCCTCACAGTGGGTAAAAATATTTCCTGATGTTCAGAAGGAACCTGCTGTATTTCACTTTGTGTCCACTGCCTCTGGTCCTGTCACCAGGCACTGCTGAAGACAGCCTGGCTCCATTTTCCATTTGCCCATCATCTTTGTTGCTCTTCACTGGACAGTCTAGCCAGCACAGCTCCTCCCTCCAGTGTAGTCACATTTATCTTGTACTGGGGAGCCCTGAACTAGACACAGCACTTCAGGTGAGGCCTCACCAGTGCCAAGAAGAATGAGTCCCTGCCACATGAGTTTCCAAATACTTTTTTTTCCAGTATCAATAACAAGTAACTTCCCTGCTCACGTTATTTTCTATTTTGCGTCCATAACCAGAACCTTTCTTCTCTCTTCTTTGACAGTACAGTTACCAAATAACAAATACAACACCACCAGCAATATGCATAATGGAAGCATGTTATTTTGGAAATGTTGGCAAGAGAATCAAATGGCCTCCCACAAGGGCAGAGATCTTCCTGAAAAGTTAATATCGTGACAAGTGGAACCTGACTAATTTAGGCTGCCTAGCAAAACTGTGGATGCCCCATCCCTGACAATGTTTGAGGCCAGGCTGGACAGGGCTTTGAGCAATCTGGTATAGTGGAAGGTTCCCTATCCATGACAGGGCAGTTGAAGCAAGATGATCACTAAGGTCCCTTCCAACCCAAACCATTCTGTGGTTCTATGACTGATGAAAAAAATTTAAGCTTGCTGCCAGCCTATAATAAAAGTATCTTCACCTGAAGAAGCTGAAATTGCAGTCTAATAGAAGTCAAAATTTCTCAGAGGAACCAAAGACACTGCCCTGAATTACCTAGTATACATCTTTGCAGCAAACCAAGAGCCTTTCCATAACTGAACCTTACAGGAAAACTTAATATGGATTTCTATAATCTTTGAAAGGCTCCTCATACAGTTAAAAGCACACTGAAGGCAAAAGGAAATTTATCAAAGTCAGCCATAGCAACAAACAATTACTTGTTGCTCACAGAAATGACAAAGCTATTTTGTGTGCCATATTCATCAAGTCTTCTGACAAGATGAGAACTTTCACAAATCTAGTACTGACTAGCATATTCTAGCACAAGAACACTTCTAGCACAGGAACACATATGCCATAACAAATTTCCAAGCTTGAAAATTTCCTTCTAAGTGGCAACTTGTACTTCTATTTACTTAGAACAAATTCACCTTCCGGCTTCCCACATCTGTGAATACACTAAGAGTTTTTTGTGGTCCAGAGCAATCCTTAAGCAGCTGGCTTGAGAATGAACCCCTGTGCAGGTACACTGCATCCTACTATGCAGGATCTATTGCTGCTTCAATTCAATTGAAGGAACTACAGTCTTTTCCTCACTGGAACCCAGAACAAGTGACCTCATGTGACTCAGGAAAGTTTGCTGCTGCCCATCATCACACCCACAGCTTTTGCCTCACAAAAACTCCACCAACCCATTTGGCATTTTCACAGCCAGCAGAGCCAGCAACTTCAGCCCATCTTTCCTCCTTGCAGACTTGTTTGTTCAGACAACTCCTCTTACGCTGTGTCATCAGCACAGCCCAGCCTTGAAGACCTTGAGCCAAGATAGAGCCCCATCTTCACTGTGCAAAACACCCTCAAACACTGAGTTCTTAAGAATTACATCTCTGGAGTTCAGCAGCACCCACAGATATATGGGTTTCTTTAAACTGTCCAAATAAAGCCCAAATGTGCAAAAATGGCCTAGCAAGAGTCTCACTGCCCATAAGCACATACATTCCAGGACAGCAGCACAAAGAACTACCTAACAGAGACACCAAAAACATGGCATATGGAATCCTCTCATCAATCAGTTCTAGACCAAAGAATTTCTTCCCACACCACAGAATAAACCCAAGTTTTTAAAGGTCAAAGTAATCCCTTTATCCACTCTTGATTCACACTTTTTAGAAGTAAAAGAAAACTGCCTGAAAGTTATTAAGAACGAACAAATCTATTTTTTCTTATTCTTATGAGCACTCCACTATATTTATGAAACCCACACCTGTAGGAAACCATGAAACCACAATTGTCAAGTATCTTACAGAAATACAAAAAAACTGATGCCAGCCTCAGAGAATTGCCAGAAATTTTTACTTTTCAAGTAAACCTGCAGTGCATCCAGTACTGTCCACATGCAAGTTTGGTCCCTTTCCATAGGAAACAGAACAGGGATTTGAGGAACTGTTTAAACTGGAGTTCCATGAAAGTGTAATGAATCCTTTACAGCTCGGATAACCATATCATTTTTCTAAAAAAAAAAACCCAAGCATCAAATAAATGTTTCTGCACTACCTTGTAGCATTAGGTTAAGGTTATTCTCTATCACAAGAGATTAGATTTGATTCTTCTTTTAGTGCTGCTGACACAAGGAAGCTGACGCAGGCTAACACAGACACAGGCAGCCAGACAACTGGAAATATTCCAGATATACTGGAATATATCAACTTGAATCTGCCTATTGTGGATAACTGTGCATTAATTTTGCAAATAAGCAACCCCTTACAATGCAATAAAGACAATGACCTATTTCAAGCCAGAGGCAAGTCAGATACAGTAGAAGCCTAAACCCACTCTATTTAGGGAAGACTACGGCCACAGAGACCACAGAACACATTGAGTTGGAAGGCACCCACAAGGATCATCAAGTCCAACTCCCAGTCCTGCATAGGACCATCTCCAGGAATCACACCAGGAGCCTGTTCCAGTGGCCCCCAAGGAAGTGATGAACCAAGCCTGAGAGAGCTCAAGAAGCCTTTGGACAATAATCTCAGGCACACACAAGGTTAAGCCACAAAGTTATTTTTGCATGCCTTGCTGCTTGTCAAAATGTGCAGTGCCTGAGACATCACAAAGCAAACATATCTTTGGTACTTTCTGCACCTGGCATCTCTACTCAAATCTTGCAGTGCATCCCAACTCTAAGCTGTATGATTCATACTGGGTAGAAGACACTGAAAGTTCAAATCTATTCTGTAAGAAAAAAAACACATTATTTGTTCAGGAACAGTATGTCCTGCATTTGGATTACCACACTTAATGATGACAGAGAATACTCTGATAGAATTAGCAAAGTAATTAAAGAATAAACCAATTGAAAAATTTAAGCATTTCATTTGGAAGCTGCTTTATTAAGAAGACAAATTCAGAAATACCTATCCAATACTATTCACATCAGCCCTTTAGGGCTTCATTCTTACATGATCAATTAAATTGTTTGGTCCCCTGAGCAAGGATCCACTTTGTCAGAAAACACTTAAGAAAGCTGTCATGTATGAGATGGTCCTCAGCTGGACTAACATACCAACTAATTTAAAAGTGAGATGCTTGGGTGAAAGATAGGCAAGAGGACATAGGAATGGGGTTATACCAGAGCAACCCACCGAACCATTTGCATGGCAAGATGCAGAATACGTGGGTTTGAGTTTCTATGCTGACAATCACCATTGCCTCTTTCTTGCACCTTTCTTGGTACCTCCTTCAGGCTCTTTCCCTTCTCACTTATCTCTGTCCCAGTCCTCCTCTTAACTCTTACTAAGCTTGCTTCTCATTTTCTGCAGGCATATGCTGGAACAAGCACATGTGGGATGGAGAGTCCTTTCATTCTTCCAATAGTCCAGGCTACAGCACCTCTACATTTCTCTGCAGAAGCTTCTCACAAGTTGCACATCCACTGCGTTAATTTTTCCAGTTTTCCTACTCTCCTGGCTCTTCATTCTTATCACATTTTCAACAGTGCAATTAAAGTTTTTATTAAATGAGTGTGACAAATACCAACAGCTGAAAAGCCTCACTGAATTGAAAATCAGCTTGCAATGGTTTTCACATGAGAGTTTACACAAGTAACATGAAGGTCAACATCAAGCTTGCCTTTCCCAGCTCATATTTCTCAACTTTTCATTAATCCCAGTGAATAATTTTTAAGATTTTTATTTATAGGTCCTTTAAAAATGTCTGAGATAGCCAACAGTGGAACACTGTCAAAGTCTGTATGCAGGCAGTTCAAAATGAGTCAGTACAATTTACAGCCACAGACTAGTAAATAAGTTACAGACAACAATATCTACAGAAGTACCTCCAGCCAAGAGTAAAAGGATCTGTTATCTCTTTTTCCACAAAAGCCTACAAACATAGCTTTCTAGACTCAGGATGAATGGCCTTAGGGAAAATGCACAAGACTACATTTAGGAAGGAAAATCCTCAAGAAGAGGTACAACATTTTCAGTACGATCCTGTCTGACAACTAGGATCACAACTATGTCAATTAATACAGTAATGTGATCAGTGAGTATCTGCTGTAAGCACAGCAGTTAATTAAATATTAAAAAAGCTTCAAGATGAAAATCTATTTTCTGTTTTACAGGTAACAATTTTTATGAAGGAAAGACTAACTTGTATCCAGCAGCGCAGGTTCCAGCTGCATCTGACACTGCTTCTGTTCAGCAAAACCATCTTACCAAATACTCAACAACTTCCACCCTTCTCCAAAAAACTAGGAAACATCCGACTAAGTTAACACTCAAGTATCAAACTACCATCTTCGAAGAGTTCACAGCAGAAACACTCATTTCTCTGCAAATCATCAACTGCAACTGAGAGTAATCTATGCCATTTGCTTTCATTAACTCTAAATACAAACTCGATTGCTCATCATTCAGCTCTCTACCCTTAAAGCCCAATAAACAACCTTTCAGTATGACAGGCCTTTGCCCCTTAAGTTGCTTCCTCTTCAACAAAGGAATTCAGACTTCATATGCCCCTTACATCTTACAAGAGTTTAAAAATACATTTCAAAATAAATTCAAAAATTGTAAAGGATAAAACTCAGTGAAGTATATCCTTGTAAGACAACCAAGTGGTTTCTCTGTAAGAATGAAGCCATCAAGAGCCTTAGGCACTGACTGCTTTGCAGCTCACACCAGACAAGATGGTGGGTGCAGTTTGTCCTAGGCTATTTACCCCTGCTCTCTTCTTTACTCTTTCTCCATAATGTAAATCTTTGGCTGAACCCTTTCAGCAAGCTAAAAAAGTGAAAAATTCTTCTCTTTGTCAAGGTTAGCTTTCTGCCAGTCTACTGTGCTTAAAACAGCTTGGCAAAGGACCCAGTGATCATCTCAGCTGGTGAAAAAAGTCACCTTTCCTCTCTATAGCTCACAGTTAGATGGATTCAGGCTACCATGAAGCAGCAGCTTTCCCATTTCAGTTTCAATTCTCTTTCATTCTCCCACTTTTTCCATCACCTGCCATCTTTGCTGCTTGCTGCTAAGTAGAATTTGCCTCCAAGCACTATAAAAAGGAAAGTTAACAAATGTTCTCTACCACAGTAGAACAGCAGTGTGTGGAAAAATAAGAGCTGCCTGTATCCCTCGTTTAAATCATTAACCAGTTACACAGCTAAATATTTAATTCCATATTTTTCATGGCTTTTGTCTTGCAGTACTACTAGTCCCTCTTATTCACTTTGATACTAATTCAGTAGTCACGAGGATCACGCACAGACCGAGTTCAGGAACAATTCACTGTATTTACATTCATGAATTTAACAACTTCTCCCTACACAGAAACAAGTTAAAAAAAAATAAAAGAGGAAGTAAGCTATCTAGATTTTCTAACCCATTTAAGAAGGTAATTTTTGCTTTAGCCAGATACTGACCACAGAATCTCAATAACACTAAATCCATGCATTGGTGACATTTAAGAAAGATTATCATGAAGACACCAGACTATTTCTTTGCACACCTTAAGCAGAAAAGCCACATCTGTGATGGAAAGCAAGCAGCCAGCCAGCTAATTACAATAATTGCCTATAAGGAGCAAAGCTCATCCAGTAGAGCTCTTACACAGCTTGGGTCACATTAATTAAAATGACAAAACAAACTCAGTTTCAGCTGAACTACAGAACTTAATTCTTCTCTCACTCTGCCAGCGTACACAATGAATTACACTACACAGAAAAGATAATCAGGACCTATACAAAACTTCATATTATCAATCCATAAAATTTGTTATAAACTTTGTCATATTCCACCACTAAACTGTTACTACATGGTGACTACTGTACATAGTTTCCAATCAACTGATTAGAAAATGTAAAAGACAGTTGAAATTATTGGTTGAGTACAAATATACTCTGCTTGTTTAGAAATATCTCAGATCCAATAAAGAAATTAAGGTATCCTATTTTTATCACAAACAGATCTCGAAAGCTGAAATAGAGCAAATGTACTTGCTTCTTTCTTTTTAAAACACAAGTTATGGGCTCCTTGTCATAGGAAACAGTCCAATAGGAAATGCCACAGAAACCACATTCTCCTAAACAGCATTCTATGTTCTACTTCACAGACTTCCCTGCCTCAGCAATCCCAGTACCACCCTGGAAAATGAAATCATTTAAAAGGCAGATTTGGCTCCTTGCCACCCATTGTAGAACTAGGAGAGTTTAAAAAATTACACTAAGTACTTAACCTAGAAGCTGGAAAAAGTTACATCAATTTTCAATGATTTACATAGGCTTAAAAATGTCAAAAGAGACAGTACAAACTGTATTCTAGCAGATTTATAGAATGCTTAAATCTTTTCTGAAAGTTACCTCAGATGATACTAAAGACTCACATTTAAATCTACATTACTTAAACCTATTACAGAGAATATTTGACCTATTAAGTTTAATGAACAAATTTTCAACATCAGATCAAAGATTGAGGCACCAATATATAACCATCCAGTTCCAAACATCTAGATACTACCAACTTATTAGCCATAATGATGCATTTTATTTCAGGATGATTTTATAGTGCTTTTCAAACATCATTAGTGAATAACTTGTACTAGAGAGGAAAAAAAAAAACTAGACACACTATTCTGATTCTAGAAGGGTCTACCTTCAAAACAAACTCTTTATCTGAGATAAAGGGGAGGAAAACAATTTAGTTAGGGCATCTGTGCTTCAAGTGTCAGAAAATACTGCCTGAATACAATGTAACTACAATTGGAGAGTATTTATAACTTTCAGTGCATTAAACACCAGCTTCACTAATAATTATACTGTTTAAGAGGCCTCACTATGTAACAGATCAAAACATTAGAGCTGGTATCCCCCTTTCTAGGATCAAAAAAAAAAATTCATAGCCACTTAGTTATGCAAAACATTTTAAAACTAAGTTCAATTGTTCATTAACAGCTTTTTCTGCTGCCTCCCAGATGAAAGACTTTAAACAAAGTTGCTAAGTTTCATGTAGAAATTGAATTGCTCCTTCATGCTAAGCTTTGTGCAGGTATACTGGGAGAACCCAAAAAATATTTCACTTGATCAGAACCTTAGAAAAATAAAAGTGCCCTTCAGTGATCAAACACATTCATATGATCTCCTGAATTTAATATAGATTGTGTGGAAAATTCATTTGATACTGAGCACTGTATCTGCTACTGCACAACAAGATCCATTTTGAAGGGAGGTTCTATTTTCTGACGTTAAATGTTCATGTTGTTTGGGGAGCATCATGGTGGGATGATAACTGGCAGCACTGCTGCCTCAAAACTCCTGCCTGAACCCTTCAGTCAAAGAGAAGGGTTACAAATCAGACTTTTGCCTGTTCTACTCTTCTAGGGTCCACATACCTAAAACATCATCAGAAACAGAATAAAGAAAGACATTGCTGCTGCTCACCCAAAACTCACAAATGCTAAAAAGGTGCAACAAACCAAACACTGGCAGCAAGGGGCTTAAGCAGGAGAAAAAAAAGAAAAGGCATGTAATTCTGCATCAACCAGCCTTCTTTAGCACTGGCCACAGAAGGGAGAATCAACTGAATGAGTACATATTTCAACATTTTGGAAAGAAGCTGTGCACAGGAGGGAGGATTAGGATTCTATTCTACACCCCAAAAGCTCAAGAGCAACTGGAATAAAAAAGCTGAAGCAAAGGAGCACATAGATTGCATGCTGACTTCTGTATCCTGCACTAGCTGTGAAAAACTAGCTGTGTTCACACACAGATGTGTGAACGGTTGAAAATGATGAAAACCATCTCACACCTCACAAAACGAAATTGCTGTACCCAGAAGTCTCACGTGGACAAGGCTGTTGGAAATGTACACTTGCTACACAAGAAGCTCACAAACACTTTCACATCCCTGGCACACTGGCAAAGCTATGGCATGCAATCCTGTTTCTGTAAAAGGCATGCTCAGAAGGGCTCCACAGAGACCAAGGAAGATTGTTACAGCCTGGCAGGAGAAGCTCAAAACCATAAAGTCTAAGGTGTCAGGACCTAAACCTGGCAAGTCCAGCTAAGCAAGTCTCATCTGAGCACAACTTCTCATTCAAATATAAAAAATTAAGGCTCCAATGGAGTTTCATGGGACAAAGACTATTTATAATAACCAAACAGAAAAGGGGGACACACACACACCCCCCATACTACCACTATTCCCCTTAACCACATCCCTTTAGTGTCCAACTTCACAAGTGTTTTGGAACTCACTGGGTGCTCCTCATGTTGAGGAGATTCCACTTGCTAGGTCTGCAGAAAACTAATCCAGAAAAAGCAATGCTGATTTTCTTTAGTACCAGTGAGTGGAGTCAATTCAGGACAGGACCTATGTGGTACCAAGTGGGCAGAAGGGAGATCTAGCTGAGAGGTGTGACATGGGCACAGCAAAGGGCAAAACCTCCAACTCTGGGTGTCAGAGCACCATTGGATTGACTTGGCTCAAACCACAGTGACAGGCAGCAGCCACAAGGAGTACAATTATGACAGGGAATTTCTGATACATTGTACATTTCATCACCTTTCAGAAGCCAGTGGTTCAAACTGAAAATAAAACTTACACTTGGCCAAAACTGTTTCAAAAACCCCCTCCGTTAAACCTGAAACACCTTTCTTGGAAGGCTGGACTGGAAGAGAATTAGCAATTCCATCAATCAAAACCTCCTTTTGTTTCCCTTGTAAGTGCAAATAAAATTAGATTTCTTTCTAAATCAAATTCCCTCCAAGATATTTCATGCATTCAAATTTTTTTGACAGATATAACAATCAATTAAACTGAACTACAGATTTATTACAAAGTGGAATATTGCAGACTTAAGGAAACCTGGGAATTATCAGTTTATGTTACAAGACAGCTGCCATCAAAAGATATCTGCATAAAAAAAACCAACCAACCAACCAAACACAAACCACAGCCAAAACCCAAAATGCATTTGGTCTACAGTATTTTTAACTTTCTGCAACAAAAGAGTTACCATTCCTGGCTAAACAAGTGTCAAGAAGGGTATTATTAGAACAGCTTTAAAAATAAGGTATCTTTAACAACTACAACAAAATACAAATAGGAATTAAGAAGCAAGACTATAAACCAGGAAAAAAAAATCAGTACTAAACATTTTGTTCCCAACCACTTTGTGGATATCTACAGAGATAAGAAACAAACCTCCCAAGACATCACAACTTCCCAGAAGGAGCCACCACTCTACTAAGCAAGTTTTGTGTAATCAAACAAGCAGCCACAGGACAGAGCTGTTAATCCTATTCCCTTTTGGGAAAAACATCATAAGCAGAAATCTCTGCTATCCCCACTAACCCTAAGTATTTAAAGGTTGTATTCTAATGTTTGATCCACCTTGCCAGAAATAAATCATAAAAGCCTAAGAAAAAAAAAGAGATGAGAGGTTACCAAAGCCATAGTCTTTTACACCTGGATCAACCTTCCTCCATCACTCCCGACATGTTTGCCTGTTAAGGTGACAGTCTATTAATGAACAGCTTATAAGTAAGTTCAGAAAGTCTATTTTCATGCTTCACTATTCTTAGCCATAAAGAAAAATGTTTCATAGTAACATGGAACCATCTCCTCTGCTACCACTTCAACTCACTACTTCTGGCAGTAATCACCACAAGCCTGGCAAACAAGCTTTTTGCATCAGATTTGACAATTCACATTTGTTTTTTCAACAACTTCAAAATTTACTGAGTCTTTCTTCAAAGCTCTGACCTTCCCAGACTTTATATCCCTGCTAGTATTCTGCTCTAGACTTCCCTCAGCCAGACTGCATTTCTGGAAGCTGTGACCCAAAGTCTGGCAGCCTTCAGCCACGGCCTTTCCCATGCTACATAAAAGAAACATTTCACTTATCTTTTGAGATAATACTACTGCAGAATATTAGCTACAAGGTGCTTCACATCAAGCTCCACTTTAACTTGTCCTCACAATTAAACAGGATGTCATTCACAGATTATGAAGTTTGCTCAATAACTGAATACAAATGCAAGGAAACGTAATTGAGATTGAACATAAAATGTATTCCCAAAACTACAAAAGCAATGAAGTACAAACCCACTCATGGTTTCAAGTTTCCAAATAAGTGGCATGTTTAATAGTAAACTCTTTAGAGAAACAGACACTCTAAAGGAAAGTTGTTTGAATACCCAGCATCATAGGATACCTAAATGTTACTGCAATGAAATCAACCCCACTTTTACTTCACGCACCTACATGACAAGATTCCATCTCTTACTTCATATTTTAAGGTTTGACGTGCCTTTTCATTCTATCTTCATTTTACATCTTTGCATCCATTCTCCATTTTACTCTTAAATCTGTTTCATAGGATTATGGTTTCTAAATTTATAATTAATATTCATGCAGGATAAACTCCAGCACTGCTGTCTAGAAAACAATCATCCAGCAGCTCAGGCCCTCACTTCACAGCCTTCAAAGTAATTTCTGTCTTACAAAGAGCAGTTTAGGGCACAGAGCTCAAAGTACAGAAAATCCCATTTGAATTATTTAATATTGGTGTAAATAATCTCTAGCAACAAGAGCACAACCTTTCCTCCCAGCTGTCACACACTCCTTACTATATCAACAACCCTGTAATGCTCTGAAAACCTTCCATCCAAACAACCTCTTGCCCTAAGAATTCATGCTGGGGAAGAAGCCAACCCCTGTGCCTGTGGACGTCAGCTCACTTCTCAGACCTCCCAGCACCAGCAACCAAACAGGGAGTGGAAGAGGAAAAAAATGTATTTAAATACTCTTGCCCCTATTCTTTCCAAATCCTCCTGTATACAAGAAGTGGCCATTTCCTGTATCTTTTCTATGACTGCATGGACAACTACCCTTACCAACCCTGAATTTTAATATTGGGGAAAAAAGATTTAGCAAATATCATACCATTTATTAGAAGAGTTACAATAATCATTATTAGAAGATTTTTAGTTACAGCACTTTGGCTACCACAGCAACTTCAAAAGACATAAATTCACTACTTGATTAGGAACTGGTCATGAGTTGAACAATATGGCTTAAATATGTTTTCCCAAAGCCCCAACCCTTTAAAATTCCTAAGGGACAGTGACATAGCTGCAACCAACACAGAGCAGTCAGTTACAATCTCAATACAGAACACCTCATTTACCAGAGGGTTCTAACATACAAGTAAGGGTGTGTAAAATTGTAGCAATTATGTAAAGATGGACACAACTGGCACTATCATCAGTCCTTTATTAAAAACTTTTCCTGCCTTCTCTCAGGGGACTTCTTTAAGGTAACTCTGACTGCTTTACCCACATAGGCAGCTTCACACAGCACTGACTCCCTCTCTCCTCTCTGAAAGTTTCCTTCTTCCTCCTACATGACTGGCTAACCCCAACCTGTCCCTTACCCAGCCACCTAACCCTGTATGTCCCCCACACAGCATGCTCTTACCTTGTCAGTCCCTTGCACAATTTCAGGTCCCTTACCTCCTCACAGCACAGCCAGCAGACCACATCCCAAACTGCAGCAGACTCCAAGTCTCCAATTCCAACTTATAGCCCACTAGCCCACTCTTTTATAATACCCAACTTCATTGGGCAGGCAAGGCTGTTTCCACTCCTCAGTAATCAGTACAGCTGCAATTCATGGGGAAAGATTGCCTCCTGGACTACACTTACAACCTATCTTCCCACATAAGATGACTTCAACATCTCTCAAAAACTCTTCTTGTCTGCTCCCCTTTCCAAAGCAGAAACTGAGTGCAGGACTGAAGGTTTGCCTTCTGGAAATCAGGACTGCGTTCCCCTAAAGACTATAGGAACTGAAAACTTTTCAGGTATCACCTTAAATAAGTAAGGTCATGCTCCTTGACAGGCTTCCACAGCAAGGTTACTTTTAAAGCCTAGATTTACCCTTGTCTTGAAGCAATGAAACAAAAGACTACAACATGTACTTACATTACAGCCATGAGTCAGTTACAAACATTTCAGTATTTGTCTTGCTTACGTCACTTTGAACTTGCATTACAGTTTAGGTTGGCTTGTTTTAGTATTAAGGATAGTTTCCATTTTAACTGTGTCACCAATTTTTTGGGCTTGAACTTCATTAGGGTATAGGTTTAGGTGAAGTAATGGGTGTACTTATGCAGTAAACATAACTTAATTATCCTACAACCCAAGGAAGAACTAGTTAACTACAGAACAAAACCACATCAAAAAACAAAAACGCTACAACCACCTTGGCCTTGAGACCCATGTGTTTCAGTATTTCCAATGTAGAAGTTTGCTTTAAAATAATACAAGATTTTCCCCCCCCCACTTCCTACATACTGACACACATACCAACAACCTATCAACCTTTGTGCTCAGCAGGTGTTCCACATGCTGGACCACTTGTCTCTCTACCTCATCCAGGGAAGATATTCAGGATGGAAGCAGAAGCAGCCACACTAAGTAATTTACCATTTGGAATCAAATCTAATTACTGACACAGTCTATAACATTTTTAAAGCTCAAGTGACTTAAAGCAGTTTCACAAGCAACCCCTTCAGTATGAAAATTGTTTTTGAAAAAAGTTCTTGCCTCCTGCTACTGCTTCTCCCTCTCTTCTCTACTATACTTCAATTTAAGCAGCTCAGCTGTATTGATGCTCTTGTTTCAAGGGCCACAATATAAACCAGCCATTGGATTAATTCCATAGGTTTCTTTTTTAAATGACAGAAATAACTGAAAAACTCAGAAGTGTTTTAACCTCACTTTGCTGCTAAAAATATGTGTTACACCTCAACCAGCTGAGAGTTTCTCCTTACTCAGGAAAGTTTAGACTGGACTGGCATTACTCAAGGTGTTTAATCACCATGCTGGGTAGGTGTAAAATAGATGTGTACTGCTGAGTTCTGTCTACCTTCAGCAAGTAAGTAAGTCATTAGGAATTCTTGAAGATGAGGGAATCAACCTCACATCTTGCAAACATCCATAGGGACAGACTCTTTCCCTACTTCTCCTTTCTGGCCACCTATCCAGCAGGAGCTCTAGCACTTCTCAAACTCCTCAACTCACTAATTCCACTATAATCCAGTATGCAATTAATAAAAAAAACCGGATACAACCCCAGTCTTCGGGGAATTGGGAATCAAACTGGACCCCTCTGAGAGCAGCTGTTCCAAGCAGGCTCATTTTCCCTGCTGGAGGCTGCAGAGGAGAGGTTCCCAGGTGGGCTGAGCTCCTCGCAGAGCCACGGGGTTGCTCAGAGATGAGAGGTCTCGTACCAACTGCACAGACGCCCCAGGGAAAGCTGCGCTGAAACACTCTCTAGTCGGTAACGCTGAGAACAAAACACCAGAGCTTCTGGCATCTGTATTTACCTCCAGAACAGACTCGAGGCACGGCATCTGGCAGGTTGGTCTGCCTTGGATGCCTAGAGTGCTTGAATCTGCGAAGAACCTTGTGTTGTTACCGCGCAGTTATTCCCGCTTCCGAAAACATTTCAGAAGCATCCGCAACTCACACTTCAGCCCCAGCAAAACAGGTAGTACCGCTCGCTCCCCGTGGGATTGGGAAGTTAAGTAATAAGCCCCAAAAACACAGGAAGTATGTAAGAAAGACACCAGCCAGAGGCCTGACATCCTCACTGCTTCCACAGTGCCCTGTCCGTCAACATCTCCTAAGACGCTTTGTGCAAAAAACGTCCACAAAAAGCACGGCCACAAAACGAACCGAACCCAACCTTGGACTTAAAATGCATTTCGAGTATTTCAGAGGCATGGGGGGAAACCGATGGCAAACCCCCACACAACACCTTCGCCGGACACAGCGGCCGCAGAGGCACCGAGCCGGGCTTCTCCGCAACCCGGCCGGGACCGGGACCGAGACCGGGACCCGCACCCTCCCCGCCGCGGCCCCTGCTCCCTGCCCCCGCCGGCACGGGCCGCCCCCGGCACGGTCGGGCCCGAGCCCCGGGGACGGGCGGCCGCCGCGTGGCCTCACCTCCTCCGGGATAGCCGGGTCCCCGCTGCCGCCCCCCGCGTAGCCGGCGCCGAGCGCGGGCGGCTCGGGCTCCATATCCCCGTTGAAGAGCGAGGCCCCCTCGGCGCTGCCGCCGCTGCTCAGCGCCGCCATCTTGGGCCGGAGCGCCGGGGCGAGGGCGGGGCCGGGGGCGGCCGCGTCCCCGCCACCGGGGCGGCCCCAGCCGCGACCCGTAGTGCGAGGGGCGGGCGGCGAGCACGGTCCCGGCCCGCTCCCAGCGCCGCCGCGTCACGGCCGGCCTCGTGACGTCACACAGAATCGCCGCGGCCACGGCGCATGGGCCCGCCTGACGTCACCGGGAAGCACCGTGACGTCACGGCGCGACCGCCCCGTCGCCCTGGGAACTCAGACGTGGGCTCGGGCCCCGCCCCCTCCCGCGGCCCCGCCCGCCGTCACCGCAGCTCCCCCTGGCGGCGCGGGAGCGCAATGGCGGCGCCGCCCCGGCGGGGCCGGCCCCGGGAACGGGAACCCGGAACCGGGGCAGGCGGAGCCCCGCGCACACCCGGCTGCGCGATCGGGTTGAACACCACTGCCGGGGGGGTCTGCGAGTCCTTCCCGGCAGCGGGGAAAGCCGGGGTGCCGGCGGAATTCAAACGAGGAACCGGGGGATGCCGGGCATCCCTCAGCAAACAGCAGCGCTGCGGCTTTGGGGTGAATCCTCACAGACACGAACCGTGTGGCAGCGACGAACACGCCTCCAAAACTCCCGTGTACAGCTGCTGGCTGTACCTCTAGTGATGGCTGAAACAATCGATGGCTGGGATCGATACAACCTCCGTGTTTTCTCCACTGACAGCACTTTAGGCCTTGGTTGCCCGAACTGGTGCCGTGTGAGCACACAGGATGCTCCAAGATGAGGGTCGGGTCTGGCTCAGCAGGCATCGCGATCCCTTCCAGTCCTCGGGAACACCACTGCTGTGCCCCAGAGATGCTCTCCGCCTTGTGCCCAGGGCCATCGTTCTCCAAAGTGGCCGCGTGTTCCCCTCTGAAGTAAAACCTTGACCCGTGTCTAATCCCTGTATGCCGCACCCACTGAAATGCTGCTTACCCGCATAAAACACCTGCTAAATCAGGTGGTTCAGGCTGCTTTCCTACTGAAAAGGTCTTTATTATAAATTAAAAAAAAAAAAATGGCAACGGTATTTGAGTGCATTGCAAAGAAAAGCTGATGGACCAGAACAGTAGCCAGACTTCAGAGAAAGGCTGTTCTAACACAGCCTCATATATTTTGTCGTAGCCAGCTAAGATGCACTTGCAGGTTTCAACCCAGTGTAAGATCTTTATCTTTGTTTCACTTCAGTTGTGAACATGTAACCGCACAAGCTCTTAATGTTGGTGAGAGAACAGGTTTGCATTTCACCTTTCACACTGTGGGCCATTGCTGAGGAAAAGCATTTCAAATGCAGTTCAATACTGGCAATGTTGCAACTGGCAAACAAGCTGTGACTTCAATTTAATATTTCAGTGGATTTTAATTGACCTTTTTACAGTCTATATGCTTGCTAAGAGAGGAGCCTGGGGTTTCCTGTGACTGGAGCCCTGCAGTGCAGTCAACAGAAAAGCTACCCAAGTACACAAGAATCAAATGTACAGACTAAGCAGTTGGCCAAGTTTAGAAGTTTCTCTCAAACAGCCACATTAATGAAGAGGATAATTAGCAGCAATTCCTGCTATGTGGCTGGAATGTGTAGCAGTAGTGAAAAAAATGCACACAAACTCTGGAAAATAACACCCATGCTGAGGACTGAACACTGGGACAAAACTCTGCTCTCTGAAGGAAAAGGCAGCAGAGGTAATAGGAGATGGTCCTCCCAGCACACAGACTGTTGTGGAAAAACCAACAGAGTAATAGAGGCTAACTAACAGAGTAAGTCCATTCATTTTCATGAAATTTATACCAAGGAATAATTTAGTCTCCATATCCAGAACGTAGTCATAGCCTTCTTTTATTCCCCAAGCAATTTATGTCCAGAGCATAACCCCAGCAGTGGAATTAGTAGACTACTAACAATCTGTAACTTGTAATACCTTTCCTATTGCTTTTAGTAGTATTGGGTCTCTCTCTTCTGAGGTTCTGATTATTTCCATAAGATTTTCATTCACTTAGAATTCTGCTAGACTTTCTTATCACATTTGATGTTCCACTGAAGAGCTGCAGTTCTAATACTGAGGAGTAATGTCCAATGCTGGAAACCCAGCAGAGTTACAGCCCAAATTACATGAAATTAAAAAAAAAAAAAACAAAAACAACAAACAAACAAGAAACCAACCAACCACCTAAGAACTACTTTAAAGACTGTTGTGTAGGAAGGAGACAAAAAACTGCTATTCATACTATACTTTCCTTTTGACTGGGGGAATCCACACCTCGTGATAAATGGAATTTTCTACTCCTTCACATGGTGGCTACTTGGTCTCTCTTCTTGATTCACCATGATGAAAGATAATTAATAACTGTAGCTATTTCTTGGTGGTATGAAATCCTATCTACTGGCAATTGATATCATCAACACCTTTTACAGAGAGTGGCTTTCATGATCAACATAGGTCAGAATCAAATTACAACCTAGATGTGAAAGGCAAGTTTCTGCTATCACATCTGTGGGCCACTGGCTGCTTGACTCCAGCAATGCAGCACAGCCAGTTTATCTGGTATTGCAGCAGATAATGCAAATTCGTAAATGTAAAACCTCCCACCAAACACCTGGTTATGCATTGGGTTTTGATTCTCCTCAGAATTTTCTGAATGAATTTGAATTTGGATGAGAAAACAAATCCAAATGTTAAAAGACCATAACTCTCCACCTAGGCTGCCCACCACCACCAAATTTGTCTGATCTAATCAACGCCTGCACTTTCAGAGAACAATGTTTTAAGGAGTCAGTAAGAAAATGTATATAATCACCTGAGAGCAGCTGTGTCATTTTGAGCATTTGGACACTTGCATCTCTTCTCAAAAAAACCCCAAAAAACCCCCAAAAACCAAACCAAGCCAACCAATCAGTAAAGAACAAACAAACAAAAAAAAAAACCAACAACCCAAGCAAACAGACTCCCAAAAAAACACTCCAAAACTTTATGATCTTTATGATATGCTCTAAAATATGAATACTCAAAAAGAGATATTAGATGAAACTTAATCTTGGTCTCCTTTATTATATTCTTTCAACAGAAGACAGTATCTCCAAAAAATCCCAGCCTTCCACTTTCTTAATCAAAACAATTACAAGATTTGCATATTGGTGTGATAATTGGTATGACTTTTTAAGGTGATGTGAAAATTTAATACACATTCAACTCAAGCTGTCTGAAGTGCCCTTAACTTTTATCCAAATTTCAAAAACTGCTTAGCCTTTTCATGCACTGAAATGGCAGTATTTGTCCTGTAAATTGTAGCATTTGTGCTTGGCCTGTGCACATTTGAAAGTGCTGGTTTAAATTCTCAGTCATAACAGCAGAAATACAGCTCTAGATAATTTGCAAAAACACAGATTCTAATGATACCAGTTGTGTTCCTTGTTACCTGGGACAGAAAAGGTGAAGCAGAACAAAAACTAGGCTATCGTCCAGAGTTCAGTCATTTTCTTATTGCTAGTCAGAATAATATACACTTCAGAAAATTACTTTGCTCTCCAGGAAAAGAGTGTGGAAGATACCAAGCATGTAACCCAGATAATTGTTTTCTTCTGCCTCTCTTTAGCATCTATAGCAGTTTATTATCTCTCCCACTCTAAGATATACTATACATATTTTCATATTTCTAGGAATTGCTGTCTGATTGACACTGTGAGGTAATAGTAAAAAACAAGGCTGCTTTTTCCTTCTCTTTTTTTTTCCCTTTTCCTTTACTTTAAACTATTCCAGTACAGAGCATACGTATTATTTCCTTTGGAACTTCCTGAGAACTGGTCCAGGACATTTACCAATCTGTGACACTGCTAAACCTGAAACATTCATACTTCCAGTGTGAAATTAGATAATATTTAGACAGTGATTTGAACTTTGCTGCTGAACACTCTCAGCTGTGAAGTTTTTCACCTGATGGAGCTTTCATAGCTCTTTGCCTCTGAGTTAAATAGATGAGCAGAAGCGATGAGGATGGGTGGAGACTGCCAGTAAAACAGGAGTAGAGAAAACAAGAAAAAAAATGTGAATCCACAAGATGCTTAACTCAGTTTTCATTCTACCATTAAAAGCAATGTTGACCTTGCAAGCTTTATTTTATATACAAATAATAACCTATTCTAGATTTTCTTGTAATAATCTTTGGAATATTTACATTACTTTCATTTGATTGAAGTATGATTTATTTCAATCATTATTTATAAAACTGTTGCTCTTCTCTCCCTAAACCCTAGCCCAAAACTTCAGAAAGTAAAAAGCAAAATATTTTCCTTTTGAGGCATGTGGGAGACAGGAAAGGTGATGGGTCTGGGACATGCCTGTAGGCCCCCTCCATACCCTGCATGCTGTTTGGTATCACCAGAACCCAGAGCTGGCCTGTTTCCTTCTGCATATGAGTGGAAACTTTGGGGTCCATAATGTGAGTGCTGCCTCACAGTGCTCTGCTGCTCTCCCTGCTGCTTCCTGCCTCCACTCATGTCCGTGTGGGAGAAGCTGAAAATAAACATTTTATTCAAAAGCAGTGAAAATACCAACCTACATGGTATTTGAGGGACCCTCAATGACAGCATGAGCCCCAAAACCACTATTAAGGGAAGAGAAGTGGCAGCCAGTGGAAAAGGAAGGGCAGGGATGGGGTAAAAGATTAGATAGAGGGAGAACGTAGTTCAAGTAGACACTAGAGAAGAAGCAGCTCTCCTAGGAAACAAGAAGCAGATGAAAGCAGGGAAACAAAGGAGCAAGGAACACTGGTTTTCCTGCCTGACCTACTTTATTAAAACTGGGACCACATCTCATGTTTGCAAAGATTAGTCCAGACCCTCCTGTTCCCATAGTATCCCTGGTCACTGCTTTAACACATTTGGCTTGTTCAGATATCTGATTTCTGGGTCCTTTGTGTTGGACAGTGATAAGCTGATCAGATTTAAGGACTAAACAGTTTTATATGCCTCACATTATTATTCCAGTGTGAAAAATCACATTTTACAACTCAAAACCATCCAATTTAGGCACAAAAAACCCCCACTAACGTGATGGAATATGTTCCAAGAAAGGGCAGGAAAGGATACCACCTCAATCAAATAATTTTACTGTTCAGAAGATGACTGTTTAATTATGTTCCAGTTTTAGAATTTTCCTTCATAATATCCAGGGTAGCTGTGTTTCCCCTGGCCTGAATACCTGCTGTTATTTGATTCTCTAGCACTTTACAGACATCTTGGTGACTGTCTACACCTCTGATCTAATAAAAGTTTAGATACTAACTTGCACCTTTCAGTTTCTACCCTCTTATCTGAGCAGAAAAAAAGTCCATTAGGGTTAGATTGGCCTGATGAAGGGATATTTTAAGAGTTTAAAAAAATCTAAATCAATAACAGGATTCAAATTCAGAAACTGCAGCTTTGATGTGGATGAGAGAGAATATGGTGACATACATTTCTCAGGGCAATATTCCATATTGCTGGAGTTTTAAGAGTTACTGTTGTTCAGGGATAGGTCAGATAGGATGGACAGCCTCTCTAAATGAATGCATATATTGTATACGTGTGTTATAACATCAGTGTTGTTTGCTGACAGAGTCAGTATCACCATTCATAACCCACCCCTGTCTTTCATCCTCACTACCGCCAAGACAGCACAAGCCTCACAGACATTTAGTCTCTCCTATAAAAGAAAGCTGCTCACCAAGCAAGTGGTAATTAGAACAGTTTCCTACCACATTACTCTGTCCTCATTCCTGTGAATATGCCCTTGGCCAAAGGCAGAATTTCTGGTGCACTAGCCAATGGCCTCTCAATGTTTTTGATGCTGTGGATTACCTGAAGCTTGCAGTTATGCTGAAGGCTGTTGGATGTGGTTATTCCTTTTTGATATAACAAGACCTCTTTCTCTGGAAGAAAAATTTGTTCGGTAAATGAGCACAAATTCTGTTACCTCCCTCTGGGGTGTTCTGCATAACTGTGCTGGATGTGGCTAGCAGAAGATTTTCTTCACAGTGGCTGGTATGGGGCTGTGTTTTGGATTTGTGCTGAGTGCAGGGTTGATAACATAAGAGATGTTTTTGTTATTACTGAGCAGGGCTTATACAGAGCCAAGGCCTTTTCTACTTCTTGAGAGGCTGGTGAGGATGCTGGGTGGGCCTGGGAGGAAACACAGCCAGGACAGGTAACTCCAACTGAACAAAGAGATGTTCCAGACCACATGACATCATGTTCATTATATAAAGGTGGGGGAAAGAAAGAGGGGGGCAGGAGGAAGGATCACATTTGGAGCAATGGCATTTCTCTACCTAAGTCACTGTAACATGTGATGAGGCCCTGCTCTCCTGGAGATGGCTAAACTCCTGCCTGCCCTTGGGAAGAAGTAAATTAATCCCTTTTTTTATTTTCTTGTGTGTGTAGCATTTTGCTTTCTCTATTAAACTATTTTTACCCCAACCTTTTATCCTTCCAGTTCTCTCCCTGATCCCTCTGGTGAGGGTGTCAGTGAATGGCTGTGTGGGGCTTGGCTGCCAGCTACGGTGAAACCATGACAATGATTCCAGCTTAGATGTCATTTCATCTGATTTTTAAGTGGTTTGCATGCCTAGTCAATACCTTACTATCTGTCCTCAGAGGGCAATAATATTTCTTAATTAACTTGAAGATGCTATCAAACAACTTGAGTTTGGAAACACAGAGACAGATCACACTGTTGGCTTTATTGATGTCAAGCAACAGAGCAGTATTTTGGCAAACATTTCAGCATATAAGCAGACCTAAGTGTAAGAACTAAGTGCAGAACTAAGAAGAAAATTAAGGAGGCTACAGGTTACTTTCCAGTTGCCAGTAACAACCCTGACATTCTGTAGCCTAATTTTCACTTTTCAGTTTATGCTGATTCAATTTGTGAGGCTTAGAGCTCATAAATGAGACTTACCTGCACATAATTAAAAAAATACAATGAACTTCCCTGTTAATCAATGAGTTCAACACTGAATGCAATACCCTCATTGCTTGTTGCTCCTCTAGAAATACTCTGAGCAGCAGTTGAATGCTGCCTGTTGTGCACAGGCTTCTCCGCACGCAAATATAGAAATTAGAAACATCTCACCTTGTCCATAGTGGTTGCTGGTTGTCAGTAAGTCCCCATCACCCAGATGCCAGCACAGTCTCTCACGATGAGGTTCTCTTAGAGCCACTGAATCTCTCTTCTCTGCAGAAACCAATGCATGGCACCCAGACAGCCTTACATCAATTACTCTGATCAACACTGAATCACAATATGCTGAGCTGGAAGGAACCCTGCAAGGATCAAGTCCAGCTGGGAACTTCACTGGGGAAGCACCTTTGGCATGACAGTGTGTCTGCCAAGATGAGGTTTCATAAGCACTGTCTTGAAGAGACCACTATCAGCCAAAGGCTGGCACTGGATTTACCTGTTACACTGAGGTAAATCCCATTGATACCAGCTGGAGACACTCAATATTTCTGCAGCTTCTAAAGTGAGGCCACTTCTGGAGATATTTTAACCTGGAATCACATTCCAGAGATCTGCTCTTGAAAGGTAGGAGTCAAGTGACCCCACTCGACTTTTATCCAGTCAAAACTGTAGTGGAAACAGAGGAATGTGATGCATCCACAACTACATATTTGCAACAACACACCCCTGTGTGTGGCAGTAGGATAGCTTTTAGGATTTCTTGACCTC
Source organism: Cinclus cinclus (assembly GCF_963662255.1). Lineage (NCBI taxonomy): Eukaryota > Metazoa > Chordata > Aves > Passeriformes > Cinclidae > Cinclus > Cinclus cinclus. The sequence continues at coordinate 27,691,461 of NC_085049.1, forward strand.
AGCTGCTTTTTGCTTCTAAAACCATTAAAAGACTATTTGCTTCATGGGCTGCTTCAGTAAATATCAGACATACAGAAACAACAACTAAAGTGAGAGAGACCCTCTGAATTCTATGAAATATTTACAAACAGCTGTAGGAGCCCTGGGATGAAGTGAAGTACTTTCAAGCAGAGACAAAAAACCTAATGGATATAAAAATCCTCTTAAATAAAAAATCCTTTAAAAAAAAAAAAACTTTTTGTGAGATTTGTTTTCCAAGACCTAGCTATGATATGAGAAAATGTATTAGGTCATCCAGTCTGTCACCTCCTGTTCCGGGAGAGAAGTGGTCCCAGTGCTATATTTTATAACACTTGGCTCAGCCCAGCTCTGCCTGACTCAGTGAACATAAGCCAAACCCACTTCTTGAGAATCTTCTCAGTCTAAATATTTCACTTTGTGGAATTCTCTCCAGTACTCCACCCAGAACAATTCAATATGGTATGCATAAAGACACTCTGTTGTCATGATCATCATGCTGTTGACTTCATATTTATCCCCTTAGACAACCCTCAATAACTTCCCAGCCAGTGTGGTGGTGATATCCCTCTAACATCTGTCCAGAGTTATGCTCCTCCCCATTTGAACACATTATTGCTGGGCTCTGCTGTGGCTGAGCCTTCACAAGAAATTATTTCAAATGCTTTCCTATGTGTTCCTTCCTCTTTGTATTCAAGACATTATTATTATTATTACACTTGAGGAAAAGGACAAGAACAAGAAAGAAGAAAAAAAGACAAAAACCACATTTTTTCATGCTATGCCAGCTGAAAGATCCATTCTAAATAGCTGCCCTACACACATAACTCAAGTCTTACCTCTAGGATTTATTATAAGGGTATTGTTTTCATTTCTGCTGTTACTTGCCTCGTACAATCTATTTTCCCCTTAAAATTTTTTTAGAGCCTTTGAGTTTTCCATTGTTGTTTGGACAGTTTAGAGAAATGATGCTGCCCCTACAGGAGGTTAACCAGGAAGAGTTTCTGCTCTTACACATCTCAATATCAAGACGATGAACAGAGAATGTCCCCTTGAAGGATTTTCTTTTCAGAATCTATTGCCAAGGGACTACACAAGAAGTTCCACAATCAGTTACTGAGGGAAACTGATCTGAGATCCCCAAAGCATTTGTTTTCCTTGCATATTATCCTTTCTGTTTTGAAAGAAACACAAAACACAGTCATTCCCTCATCAAAGCAGCCTTTCAAATATGTGAATCTTTTAAAAAACACAGTCTTAATTGATTGTTGTTTTTTTGAAATTATCCTAACCTAGCCTTCAAACACAAAGTGGTAGAGGAAGATGTACACAGACACTTCAAATTTTCCAAAATATTGATAGTTTAGGAAATGGCTGATATTTTATTCTTACTTTCAGAACAAATCAAGATTTTTTTCAGCATTAGACATTTAAAACATCTAAAGCAGAACAGCAAACAAAGTACCATACCACAGCTTATGTGTTAAAAATGTCCTCAGCTGTTGCATACAACCATCTCTCTGAAACACATAGAGCTACAAGTCCTACAGCCCAACTAAGCTGCTCTTTACAGGGTTCTCCTGGGATAAACTCCCATTCTCAAAGTAGCTTAACCTCATGATGCTGTTCACTAAGTGATCATTGCTCTAATTTTACCCTTGGGAAAGCAAAGGCAAGCAAGACAAAGCATTTGTCTAAAAACTTTGAGTAACTCAGGTGTATTTCACTGAGCTCTGTAAACTCAGCGTGCTGTTTTAATAAGAACAGACTCTTTCCACTTGAGGAGAAACTTTGTTCAAGTTATTACTTTGCTGAGCAGAACACAGATATTTTAACACACTGGTAGCTCTGTCAGAAAGCAAGGCTGAGATTTTGTTGTTTTTTTTTTTTTTTTTTTTTTCCCTCCTTCCACCATTACAAAGTACAGTCACATGCAAGTGAGCTTCTGCCTGTCTGCAGTGCTTGCAATAGTAAGAGGTTCTGGCAATGACTGCACTCCCTATAGGATATATACAGCAATTGGGTCAGCCTGTTTACAAAATAGCTTGTGATTATCACAGCAGTGCTCAGCAGCTATGAATACATCATACCAGAGTCTAATTAAAGACAGGCACAGCTAAAGCACTGTAAAAGAAACAGCGGCAATAAAGCTATTCAGGATTGGGAAGAGGTTAGTTTTTACTCTCAGTTAGCCCCTTGGAGGTCAGCTAACCAGTTTTATTCCAATCAAAAATTAAAACATACATCTTTTGCGGGCAGGCAGTTCTTATCCTCAGGAAAAGAGTGAATTTTGTTACGAGACACAGCAGTTTCAATGGTGAAAAAAGTAATTAAGGGGAAAAGAGAATAAAGATCTAATACAACTTGGTGATTTGTACATAAAATGGATGCACATAAAACACCATTATACCAATAGCTGCATAAAACATGTGTTCCTATCCTTAATCTTCAGAACGTGGCTGGAACTCCCTTCCTCTCCTAAAGACACCTACTGCATTAATACCTTGTGTGATGCTTCAGGATTGACTCCCAATCTGTCTAGTCCCTGTGATTCACAAAATGCAGTCTTCTTCAGGCCACGCATATTCCTAAATGACAGAGCACAGGTTAGAAGGGAGGTAGGAAAGCATGCATTTCCATCCCAGCTATGGAAAGGAAAAGGCTGTATTTTCTGGAGCAAAAGAATTATGCTAATAGTTATGCTCCCAGCAAACAATGGATTATACTAACACTAGGATATGCTCCAATACTGGCTGAGTCAGCATTATTTTAGGGTGAAGACTTAGGGGAAGGGAAATAGCCATTTTCAGAAAGACCGAGGTCTAGGAAATGAGTACAACAGGAAAAGAAAAAGAAAAATTAGGCAGGGCAACCTCTCTTGTACTTATACTTTTTCAGAAAGTGATCCTTTTTTTTTTCCCTTCTTCCATCCATTTGCTTCTGTAAGCTCTGCACAAAAAAGGTGAACATTAATGATTCAGTGCATTTGTCTCATGTCTACTTCAAAGGCACTTTTCATCAGTTTTATCATGTTGTACAAGTATTTTATATATTGCTCTAAGTGTACTCATAACCAAGTCTGCCCCCACACAAAGTTTAAGGCCATTCCTACTTCCTTTACAGAACCACAATTCCCTTTTTGATGCACGCACTTTTGGTCCCTTGCATGTTTATGCTGTGAAAGCTTTAAGAGTTTCACAGCACCAGAAGAGATGGTCTTGATTTTTCATATTAAATAACAAGGAAAACATTTTTACTTATCCTGGACTTAATTTCAGATGGCATCCAGAGCTGCTGCAGTAGCTCTGCTGAAGACACTCAGAATGGGTCTCTCTTCACCAAAGCAAGCAGCAGAAAATTCTCTTTCCTGACCAGTATCAGAGTCCATGTTGCCATTCTTCCCAAAGGTGAATTCAAGGGAACCAGACCCTTCCCCTCAGCTGCATGCACACGTCCCAGAACCAAGAACTTCTTGGAGGGCCAATCACAGGCTCCAGAAACCAGACAGCTCATAACCCACAGACAATACATGGAACATGAAAACATCTTAAGCACATTACAGTTGAGCAAAAGTCCTAAGTTATTAAAAGGATTCTAAATTAGTGTGAGAAACTTACCACTGCAGTACAGAGAAGTACATATAAAATACTAACTTCTACAGCATTTCTTTGACTGAGGTAAGAACATAGGTGCTTCTCCCACAACACTGTAGATTTCCTAAAATCAGCTTCTCTTAAAGCTTAGAGAAACAGGCAACATGAAGCAAGGACACTGAACAAGAACTATGCAGCTCACCAGAAACACCTTTTAACACAATCAACACCTCTTCAATTAATAATCTTGTTGAGGGAGAGCTGTTGAGCTGTTACACATTTATGTAGATCCACCAATCATTAATATTACCAACCAAAGGAGCCTAGTGATAAAACCCCCACTGAATGCTAATACAAATGTTCATCAGCTTAAGCAGTGTTTAATACATGTCTTCTAGGCAATTGGAATTGTAAATTGTAGAAAAGTTATTTAAAATTTCATTATTGCATATAATAGTTCCATTATTATATGCATTTAGTTACATATTATTTCAGCCTCTTCTGTCGTATCTGAAAGTTTAGGGTACAATGAGAGTGCTGTGGGCAGGCAGTAGTCTGGGAAGTATGGTTCAGTGAAAAGCACAGAACAACAATGTAACAGCAACTTAAAAAAACAAACTTGAAAAAATAGCACTAGAGCTATCTGAAATGAAATTAATTATAAAAGGTAAGATAGACAAGCAGAAGCAGGAATCCTTGTTTTTTTGTGGCCACATGCAAAACAGTGTTGATATTAACACAAGGAAGTAAAACAAACAACAAAGTCAAACAATTTCCAGACCAAGAAAAACAGAAAGAGCTACAGGTGGTTTCAAGAAAACCACTGAGCACTTTTTTTATTACTGTGCTGCAATATACACTATACTTGAAGCATAGAAATTCAAAACCAGTAAAACTTCAAAGACCCAAGTGCATTCCCAAGGTGGAGTCCACTATTTCACAGTGTGTTTCTTGTGCCCCACACACATGCCAAGCCTTGTCCAGCCATTCCCCAGCATTTCCAGGGTAGCCAATTACACTGTTCAAACAGCACTATTTCTTCTTGAGAGCCCTCTTTCCTTCCCCCTTCTTTGGTTTTTCCTTCCCACGGAGCTTTTTCAATCGCCTCATCTCTTCCTTGAAGTCCTGATGCTCATCCCTAGATGGGAAAGAAGGAATAAAGTTGTCTCTTTTTCCTGGCATGCAGAGATACGAATAGTTCTTTAAACTATATGCTAACAGAAAAAAAAAACCAAAACTTTTTTTACTGAAGCTTGCTGCAATGTACTCCTTGTTATTGCTGGCACTGAACAATAACATTACTTTCCCTCTGATCCTTTCAGAACTAACAGGGTTGTCCTTTTCAGCAACAAAAGGGTACGTGCACATATGTATTATTTCAACTGCATTTATTGAACCCCTTTGTTTAAAGGAGCAGTAAAATGCAAAAATCAGCAAGAGACAAGAATAAGATTTTCCCACTTGTTACCCAGCTCAGCAGTGCAGCCACAGCACATTGTGTTCCTATGTTCAGATCATTATCTCCTAGGGAAACAAGACCTTGCTGAGCAGTGATTCCAGCACATGGCACTGCTCTCAGGTGACTTCAGGAATGAGTTATGAAGATGGCATCAATACTGGTAGAAATTTAATAAGAGAATAAAACAGGAGGATGAAGGGGCTGGCAGATATAATCAATCTTCAATAATTTTCTAACAAGTTCTACTAATCTGTCCCTGTATATTTTAGTGCAAAGTGATTGTCAGAAGTCATAACTGCATCCTATGTGGCCTAAGATTGCTGCACTGCTATTTTTGAACACAACTTCCCTAAATGAAAACAAAAAGCTTGTGATTTATTACTGTCCCCATTAGTCTGATTCTTCATTACATTTTTCTTCTACCTACTCTCTGTATACAGAGCAGTTAAGAGAAGGAATTTAATAGGGGAAGGAGAAGAGTAAACAACATAACAACACATTGAAGCTTTCTGTGTAAACAAACAGCCAGCCTAGAAATTGTTGGCATACCCACCTAAATTAAGAGCATCCTGGATGCAAACCTGGATGGTTAGTATTGTCATACTAGCAACAGGCAATTTGTTTTGACTATACTGAGAGTTTGCAGCCTCACTTTTCAAGGTTTTTTTTAGTGCTACATGACTGAAGCAAAAGAACTGCATTTGACTCCTGCTGATGTTATTTAGCAGTACAATTCTCCCTGATACAGACTGTGGAAATTAATTTAGAAATTAGACAACTGGTTTGGATGAAACTGAAAATAACACGACTATTTAAATCACATTTGAATTTTATTTATTTTAAAGACTAAAAAGGCCCTCTGGCCTAACAGAGACTTTGTCTCTTCTAAATTTCACTTATTATCTGTTGAATAACTGAGAAATATATGGTAATCTGGTGTTAACATCACCTCTTTGTAGCACATTCATTTCCCATATTCAGAACTACAGACCCATCTCTTGTCTATCAGAAAGCTTTCTTTTTCCCACAAAGTAAAAGCAGGAACTATTTCTTACTTAACTGCTTGACCACAACTACACTCAAGTCTCTCACAAGAAGTTCCAGTTATGGTAGAAGTTAGACAGTAGTCACTTCACTCTCCTGGTCCTGAGTGCAACAATCAAGTGCTTATTTCCATATGTACCATATTCAGAACTAAGTATTTCTGCTCTTTGCCTTGAGGAAAAGAACTGCAACAAGACTCCACCCACTCCTCTCCTGTCTCCAGTCCTGCTCCCACCCTACAAGCTCAGGAAGTACCTGTAGAGCCCAAAGTAGCGGAGTTTCTTCATGAGGGCATAGTAGGTGTTGTGAGGGGGGTACCAGTTGTAGACCTCATCCTGCTTGGCCAGGGGCTGCTCACTGAACAGCTTCACCACTTTCATGGATTTGGAGTCAGTGGGCCTTACAACATCACCAAATATCTGGGCACTCAGCCGGGCCATACGAAGGGCATAGCTGGAAACGTTGGACATCTCCCCAGGAACAGCAGGGGCACACAGACAGATGGACCTTCCTGCAAAAGGAAACAGAAGAGCCACAACTCTTAAGAGGGCAGAGTAGAATAAGCTACCCCAGAATTAAGGCAAACAAAGCAACATATACACTGATCACTCATCTGACATCACACATTCCTTGCATAAAAATCAGTCTTAATACCTCAGCATGAAACCCTGCATATAAAGAACATCTACATGAATTCAGGTACAGTTTCCAGCCTACAGACAACAATATTAACTATAAAACTACCTCTGCTGCACCACAATTTACCATGGCTAGCACAGTTTATTAGCAGAACCCACTCAGCTTGCTCAAGACAACCCTTAAACTCCAGCCACGGGAACAACTGAAGTATGAGCTCTCCCAAAAATCACAACTGTGTGATACCACCAACTGCTGCACAAGGTAAAGCACCATTTGATCATACAGAGAAAAGAGCCTGGATGTTTATCCTCATGAAAGTTTCTCATCCTATTTAAAACACTGTCATAATCCATTTTACAATGGAGTATAAATAAATCATGTTTCTCTACAAAAAAATCTCACAGATCTTTCCCATCTCAATTCCCTTCCCTTGATCATCTCCATCAGCTTTTTCTCCATTCCCTTTTCAGTCTCTCATGATAGCTATTCTTCTCAAGGAAGCCAGTCATTCACCCATGCCAGATTCCTTTTTCCAAGAAAATCCATCAGCAGCTTCCCATTCTTTTAGTCATCTCTCACCTAAAAACCTCTGCAACAAAAGTGTCCTGACAACAAAACCATTGGTATTAGGCCACCAGACAACATCCACTCTGCTAAAGTAGCATGAGAAGGATGTTCTCTCAGCTTTTTTAACCCTCCCCATTCTAAGTCTTCTTTACTCTTTCTTTGCAGAATGGGTTGTAGTAGACAAGAATAAGAATCCCACAATCCTGTATTTGAAGTAGTATCTTGTCTGTATTTTGCCTTTTTTGAGTGAGTGATCACAAAGATCTTCAAACAAATTAAGCTGGTTCATTAAAGAGCATGACATTGAGGTTGAAGTTGAAAAATCTTGTTTTAAAAAAATATTGCACAGCTCATTCCAGAATATAAGTGTGGGTAAGAGTAAACATCAAGAGAGTGCTAAGTCCATTTCAGTATGATTGCACAGAGCCTACTGTTCACTAACATAAATTTGAAGTATTCATAAACCTTACATAGATGTAGCTGCTCATTGGAGGAGCTCCTTTGATTTACTCCTGTTAGCAAAGAACTCTAAAGGAAGCACGGGGAAAAAAAAACAAGCATGAAAATAGTACCAGTAATTTGAAAAGAAAGAATAATGGAAAAAGTAACAAAAGAGAAGGCAAAGCATCAGACCGTGAACTAAGGCAGTAGGCCTAGTATGAGAAGACAGAAGTTCTTAAATGATTGCAGGGCAGTACTTGATCATCTGTTACAGGGGAAAACAATCACTATGTTTTGCTAAATCATCTGTTTCAGAACAGCCAGTCCTAATTCCTACATTCAGAGACAGAGGAACAAATTGTCCCCCAAACTCTTCATCACGATTCCAACAATGTCTTTATCACCAGACTCAAACACACAACTCGCTTAGTCTGTATGTACTGCTACCTTTAGCTCCTAAACAATGCACACCTGTGGTCTGAGCAACCTGATCTTCACTTCCAAATTACTAAAGGAATTATAAAATCCCGAGCTAAGGCTGGAGACCTCCACTTACCCTTGCCTGACTACAAACGCTTGACAGAGAAGCAAAGGTCGCGGACTCCCAAGAGCCAGAGATAACCAGAGCCTGCTCTGGAGTGATCCTTTGAGACGTTACATTTGTGAGGTGAAAGAGTACTTTCGTTACTGTCACCTCCAGCAAGGACATCTTCAGGATCCAGTAGGAACCAGCACACTCAACCCTAACCCAGCGCTGCCGCTCCACCTGCTCCCTACTCCCACCCAAAGACAAGCCTTCCCGTCCCGGGCTGCGTTATTTTTCACAGCTTGTTTCGGACCGCTCCCTTCCCACTCGGAACACGCCAGGAGAGCGCGCTTCTCCCCGCGTTACTTGTGGTTTTCCCAGGAGCCCAGGGGTTGGACCAGGCCGCCACGGAGCTCAACCCGCGGAGGAGCGCGGCGCCGCCTCAGGCCACGCTTCCCTGCGGGACGGGAACGCCGGGACGTGCCCGAGGGCTGCGGCTCCCGGGAACACAGCCCCGCCCGGCGCCCCGGAGCCCGGGATCCCCGTTCAGCCCCGCTCACCCGCGGCCGGAGGAGCGGCGGCGCTGCCGAAGGGAAGGCGGCGCGCACGGGTGACGCGAGGGGCGGGACGGGACGGGCGGCCCAGAGAGGGATCCTCCTCCTCTCTCGCTCTACAGTTTGTTCTCTTATTGCCGTCATGTCGAGGCGGACATGACTAGCATCAGCACCAGTTCTTTATTAGAAAACCCCTCATACTTTCTTCCACTGAGCTTCTTTTCTTACAACTCTGACTCCTTTCCTCATAGGCAGCTCCACACAGCCCTGACTCCTCTTCTCTCTACATGACTGGCTAACCCCAACCTGTCCCTTTCCCGGCCGCCTAACCCTGTCTGTCCGTCACACAGCATCTTCTTACCTTGTCTGTCCCTTGCACAGCCCCATGTCCCATACATCTGAAGCTCAACCTCTTACTCCAACCAGCAGCCCACTGACCCACACTTTTAACACCCAAGCTCACTGGGGAAGGCACAGGTGTTTCCACTCCTCAGTAAGCAGTACAGGTGTAATTCACTGGGAGAGATTGCCTTCTGCACTATCCTTCCCGCCTATCTGCCCACACTCGGTGGCGGCTCTGCGGGTGCTGTCCCCGCGGTCACGGAGTCACAGAATCGCACAATATCCTGAGCTGGAAGTGACCCGCAAGGACCATCGTGTCCACCTCTCTGCGCAGTGCATCCCAAAATGTCACACACCACGAGAGGGTCACACCCTCTTCGTTGTGACTCTCTCTTTCGTTTCCCTACCTATTGTAAGCAGCTTTGGAGTTACATGCTTAAATCTAATAATGAAATGAGAAAAGTGGTTGTCCTCATTAAAAAGTGATGACAAGCCTGCATACAGCCTTATTCTTTGGTGTGAAATGTACACACTGACACGTCCAGTTAGCAGACTCGCTCCATAAGAGCGTGTGTTCAGGTTTATAAAACCAAGCTGGTTTTACTCTTGGGAGAAGGCACAAGTTTACATAGAGAGCTGAAAGCCGGGTATCTTCACTCATGGTCTTGACCAGGCTGCAAACGGTGACAAATGTCAAAATCCAGTTTTAGTGAAAGAAGACAAAAGGGAGAGTTTGGGAACCACAAATACTTGTCATTCACTGTGATTCCAAACCAATTTGAAAGATTCAGGGAATATGTTTCCTGTGCTCCTTGCCAGCCCTTACTCTCATAACTTTTGCTTCCCTCTTGCTGCTTATTCTCAAAGGTGGTTATTCAGCTGCATAAATATATCTGCCTGTGCAAATTTACGTGTGCAATCTCAGTCTTTCAGCACAAGTGTCCTCTTGGGCTCTTGGTACTGGTGAAGGTGGTGAGTTGGTCCTTCACCTTCCTGCCTCAAACTTGGAGTGGGATGTGGGGATGGGCACCTGACCCTGCCGTGCTTCCCCTGGCACCCCCTTGGCCACTGCTAATCCCATTTAGACATGAGCTTCCCCAGCACTTGATTTATGCTAATTTTTAATCAGCGCCAGGAGGTGCTAAATCAGACTCTGTGCAAACATCTGAGTAAATGACAATTATGTGATTGCATTTATATGCCAAACGTGTAATGCCATCGAAGGAAGAAATTGGGTTTGTCTGGCTCGCCCTGTCTTGTAGAAGAGCAGATTCTGCCAAGCATTGAACAAATTGTTATTCTGTCACCTTTTCCATGCTTGTCACAGGCAGAGCAGCCTCATGGCCTGGGCAACCCAGTCCCCTTTCTTATCCATTTTGAATATTGGCATGATCCTCTAATTTTTTTGTATTCCTGATATAATGGAAGGTGTCCCTGCCTATGGCAGGGAGGGGTTGGAACTAGATGATATTTAAGGTCCCTTCTGACCCGAGCCTTTGTATGATTCTGTGATTATTAAGATTCATGGAATTTCTTTAGCCAGTTATTCAGACACTGTCATATAAAAGCTCTCTAGATTTCCCAGTTCTAAAATGTTTGCTCTAGTAGATCTTGTGTACCATTTTTATTATTGACTAATTGATGGAAAAGAGCTTCTTTTTTCTCATTTCTTTTCCTAAAAAATAAGAAAAGTGTCTCTTTCTTAATCTTCCTAAGGAGGAAATAGAGGTTTTTAGCACTTCTGTGATATTTTACCATCTCTAGACATACTCACCAGCACTGTTGCACCCCTCATTTTACTGTCTGTAGTCACACCATTTATGCTTTTTCTGTAGTCTTCATTTTTTGTATTAACAGAACATTTTTTCCTATATTTTTGCCTTTCTACATTGTTCTATACCATGCTTTTGACTTCTGAGTGTTTCCTTCACCCTGCTGCTGAGACGAAGTTGTCCTTCAGCCAAAATTGGCCATTTTGTTAATTAAGCAATCATGACTTTATGGAGTAGGATCATAAGTATTCTCATTTACATTTCCATCTCTATTTTTGAATCGCAATTTTCTCATCATTTTTCCCATCTTGATGGAGAAGGTCTTTCTGAAGCGTCTCTGTGTGTGTGTGTGTGTGAGAGAGAGAGAGAGAGACAATTTCCCTGACTGGGACTGCCCTTTGTCCTTGTTATAACAACTGTCCTTGCTATAACCAAATTATGATTGCTGTCTCCTAAACAACCACCCCCTTTTTGTACCATGATTAAGTTGTTTAAACATTATGTGTTCAAAAGTACTTCTTCCATGCAGACTGGAATAACTTCTGTCATAGAAAAGAAGTTTTTGGAAAGTGTGATGAGAAATGGCTTCTGGCTATTGGGGTTTTTTCATCACACAGCTTCAAACTGAGCACACTCCTGGTACCTTGGAGGGATAAGCATCCTGATTCTCTGCAGGCATCCCCACTCCATTCCACCCCTCCTCAACAGGATTAGTTAGTACAGGTTACTGTCTCTGCATCTCTAAAACAATGATGGTGGTTTCATATGCACTGTTACCTTCTCAATATTCAAATTTCTTTATTTATGTTAAAGGATTGGGGCAAAGCATTATAAGATTCGATTTCGGTAAATCATCCTGCCTGATTCAGTAGTTACATCAGTTGAGTCTCATTCCTCCTCATCAATGAAAATATTTTACTTATATGTTACCCACACTCTGAAAACTGGTGAAAACATCTTCCTCTTTCCCTCAAAGTATTGTTGCTGTCTATACCAGCATGGGCTTTTTGGTGTGGTGGAATCACAAATATGAAAAGGTCTGCATTAGATAAATTTTTCTGCTGTTGTTCAGTTGTTTCTCCTGTCAACCATTACTAGTATTATTATTATTATTAAATCAAAGTAAAAATTATGCACTTACAAGTGCCTATTTATGTCACTGGAGTCCTCTTGTTGCTGTGGTTATGAGGAGAATTGCTTGCAGAGCACCCAGCCAGGGTTAGCGTGCCAGTAAGGCAGTGTACAGACACTCAGGGTGGAAAATTAGGGTCACATCAGTCAACAAAACAACAACTCAACACATCTGCAAATTTGCAGAGACAGACAATGGTCTGGTTTGCAATCCATGGACCCGCAAAATCTTGCTCGCCTTATCAGGCACACTGTGTCTCCCTGTATTCTGCCAGGGAGTGTAAACTCAGTATCCCCACTCCAAGGTCCTCACAGTCCAAAGGAGACTTTACATGCTAAGGGAATGGAAGGATGCAGCAGAGACTGACTGCAGAAATGGATGGGTTTGTGATGAGTTGGACATATTGTTAGATCCTTCTGAGCTTTTTGTTGCTAGCAGAGGGAAGCGTTTGGACTTGTTAGCAATTATTTACAAGAAAATCAGTGGGAGATGGGTGAGTGGAAAAGCTGAAAACCCTAGAAAGGTGTAGTTTCAAAGTGTAAAGAAAGAGTTTGTAGAGATAGTACAGAAGGCAATTTTCCTCAATGAATTACTGCCAAGAAGTGGAGACAGCCTTGCCTGCCCAGTGAGGATGGGTCTTACAAAAGAGTGAGTTAGGTGGTTAAGAGTGAGTTGTAGTTGCAGTTTGGGATGGAGCCTGTTGGCTCTGTTGCAAGGAGGAAGGGACAGAAAGGGTTTTATGGCTGTGTGAGGGACAGGCTAGGGTTTAGCCACTCATGAAGAAAGAGACTTGCAGAAAGGAGAGAAGGAGTCAGAACTTTGTGGAGCTGCTTGTAAGAAAAGGAGTCTGTGCTGTGTGAAGCAGGTAATGAAGAAAGGGGGTTGTGTGGAGCTGCCTATGAGGAAAGGAGTCAGAGTTGCTTGAGAGAAGGCACAAAAAGCTTTTAATAAAGGTTTGGTGTTGTTGTTAGTCCAGTCTGTGTTGACATATTTACCACAGAAAGGAGTTAAAGGAGAGTGAACTGACATAGGGTAGAAGACAACATAGGCATTCTCTTCACAGAGATTGTTGTGGAGGAAAGAAATGAAGGGGGTGGAGAGACATTCACGGAACACATGAAAAGCAGCTGAAGAAATGATCTCATGATTAAGTACAATAAAGACCCTTTTAACAAACAGTTGGCAGTAATTTGGAGTTAAATTGCTTGATCAAGAGCAATCTGCAATTATTCACCTAGTTAATTCATCTTGTGTATGTATTTTAGTTATAACTGTGTGATAGCTTTAGGGCAAAATTTTGATGAAATGCAGCACTTGTTCCATTGTTTGTCCTGAGAAGGCCAAGATGTACCCTGAAAGAAAAAAAAAGATCATGGTGACAGTTTGCTCATTAGTGCTTGTTTGTTGACATTTAGAGGAAAGAAGAGTCTGAACTTGTATCATTTGGTCTTTGAGCAGTACCTGGATGACAAAGTGATCAGCTTCATTCCTAAGACTTATGCTCAGAGCTGTAACATGATCTCTAACATGTTCTTGTTATAGATACTGGCATAAGGGAACAAAATCATCTGAGTAAGTAGGAGGACCCTCTGAGCATTTGGTAAAACTGCATCAGCTACATACGTGTTTAGAAATAATTTGTTATTCATTATGTGTTCACGATTAATTGGCAAATCTCAACTGTACTTTGTAGCATTCGTGCTGAGCCACAGAGACATCTGAATTGCAAATCCCTCTGGAGAGAATGTGTAGTGTTGAGAGACTGACAGACTTTGGGTGGGCATTTGAAGGATATTTTGACTTTAAAGTAACTCATCAAACTAATGCCAGAGTAGAATCCACAAAGATGTCACTATTAAGTACTGCTGCTCCAGCTATCTAATACTGGGAACACTTGGGAGGGAGATGCAGCATGAGAGGAAAACAGAAATTATTTTTCAAAGCCAGTTGGCATCTTGAGTTTATTGCTTTCCCCAACAGCCGGGCTGTCAAGGCAGCCTTCCCTCCTCCTGGGAAAGAGAGCCAGCACTGTTTTTCTCAAATTTGTCCCTTGTGCAGTGGACTGATGCCTGAAATGATATTGGCAGTTTTGCAGAAGAACTGTAACACATCCATTTTTAATGGAAGGTCAGCTGTCTGGCATAGCAGGCACTGCACAAAGCTGAACAGGCAAAGGATGCTGTGGATCTCCACACACTTCCATGGTTATCATTTACACTAATTTGTAGTTCAACCATATGTCAGAATAAATGGTCAGTGATAGATTTCATTTAAGTATTTCAGACTGAAGACAAAGGGGATTTCTTAGTGGTTAGATGAAGAGTTTGGGATCTTAGGGTTTTTTTGCAACTCCTTTGCTAACTCACTGGATGACCTTAAGCAAGTTAATTTACCTATCTGCTATTCCATCCCTCTGTAAACTGGGGAAAATAACATCTGCTTCAGAAATGGGTTGTGAAGATAAATTGATTCTTAGAAAATGCTTCAGCTTCCCCTTGTGAAAAACATACTACAGAAGTGTTGTTTTTACTTTACTAACAACATGCACATAAAACTTTTAAAGGCAACAGTAACAAAGACACTTTTTTGTTTTGTTTTGGTTTGGTTTTTTTTGCTGGAACAGAGGATTGCAGAGGACAAGAAAAAAGGGAAAATATTAAAATGACAGAATCAGCAAAAGAGAATGGAGATGTCTGGCTCACTGCTGATAAAAGCTCTTGCAGTTTCTTTTCTATCATTCCTTGCAACAGTCATCTGAAAGGACATCCACCAAGCCTTCAAATAGGGTCAAAAAGCTGCTCATCTCTAATTCTGTTTGACCAAGTGTGAAAACTGAGTGAATAAAAATGTTCCAGCAATAGAATTTTCAGGAATACATCAATCTCTTAAACATAAAATCCGAGGAGATTAGTTGGGTCAGTTTGAGTTCACAGTTCTGTTTCTTCAAGCTTAATTCTTTTTAAGATACTGTCTTGGGCCTAGACTTCTTGGGTTTGTGAGCTGGTGGTTCCCCTGAGTTTCAGCAGACTTGGATTTTGTATCTCCCTTTTGACCTCTGTGGTGCATTTCAATGCAGATTTCTCCCTGTGTTTTCCTGGTTTCAGTCCTTTGTTGTCTTAGGATATCTTGACCAGCGTTGATCATGGGATATACATTGTTAGGTCTTTGGATAGCCACTCTGGCTGCCTTGATTAGTAAGTCAGCAGGTTTTTCCAAGGTCTGGCTAGACTCCCAGGTACCAAATAATTTCAGTAGTGTTCTTTGTAGACCTAAACATCGTTGATCAACCTTTCCCCCTCATCGAGTCTTTTGAAGGCAGAATTATGGAAAACAGATAATAGTTTTGGTTTTAGTCTGGAGTTCTTTGTTGCAGTCCTGGTGGGTGACATGAGGCTGCTGTTAGTTATGTAACCAGAGCTGCTCTCTGCTTCTGAATTTGCCTGTCTAGAGAATAATAATCAATCCTGCATGCATTTCTCAGCCTCAGTTGCTTCAGCCTGTAGAAGCATTCTGCATAGGATTTTTTTGGTTCAGTTCTTTCTCCCTGACCTTGCTAGTACTTGGGCTGACTAAGTCATGCCCCTACACATGGTTTCTGGACATTGTTCTCTTTTCCCTGAGAAAATTTCCTTCTTCAGATTTTGTCTTTGAGTCCCAAATTTTGGGTTGTTGTTTTTTTTGTTGTTGTTGTTCTTTGTGGGTTTTTTGTTTGTTTTTTGGGTTTTCTTTCTTTGTTTTTTGTTTGCTTGTTTGTTTTTGTCCTTGGGAAATTTTGTTCCTTAGTCCTGGAAACATTATTTATCTGGAAACAAGTAACTTCTTGAAGGCCAGTTTCTTTATCATGGGCAATCCGGTTATGGTCACTGAAGCTTGATCCTCTCCATGGTTTCTTGTTTGGGGAGTACCTACTGGAGGCCTTTGCAGCAAAGGGGAATAAGTGCCTTTCATGTCCCAGGAGTTATCACTGGAACAACTTCAGAGTACAAGGTGTAATTGTGGTATCACAGGTCTAAAGCTTGAGGTGGTGAAATGAACTGCATAAATGGATGAACTCTGAGTAACCAACTACTTTATTTTGATGCAAATATACTTGGTGATAATAAATGAAGAGAAGTAAATGCAAAACTGTTGAAGATGGCAGCATGCTTATATCTAAATAGAGAATTTATCATTCTAGATGTCAGCTGCTTTTACAGCAGCACACAACACTTTTATACACCTTTTAAAAATTATTTAAATGAATCTACTCTGCTGGGACTTCGCAACTAAATAGAATAGATAAAGACTGGAGCTTCTGAGTGATGTTCCAAAATGAAGGAGTGCTTTTAGAGAATATAGTTTTTGCAAGCAGGTGCTGGTTTTTGTTTTGCTTACTGGTTTTCTCTCCAGTTGCTTCTGTGGTGGTTTCTTATGATCCATGAATTCTGATTTTTAATTAATCATTGTTCTTCTTTTGTGACTAAAAGAAGCAACAAATGTAATTGGTAGCTGAGAGCCAATCGCAGATGTGATACACTCACTATGAAACACCATGTTATCCATCTACAAAGGCTGTGCCACTGTCTTTCACTGGATTCATTCACAAAACCCTACTGATAAAAACCACGTCCAAAAAATCTCTCTGGGAATGAGCAGTGTATTCTGAAATCTGTCAGAAGTTTAGGGAAGGTTGTTCGATGGGTCTTGCCATGTCAGGCAAACTGACAGTACTGCAGATGCACCTTTCCATGAGGCTGCTTATATGACCTATGTATTGATGCAGTACAGAAAAACCAGAATTAATCAAGCTTTAATATATTGAATATCAATGTGTTAGATGTAACTTTAAGAATAAAAGCCACTTCTTCCCAAAAATATGCTTATTTTTGGCAGACAGAGGTCTGAGTTTTTGCTCTCAGTCAGTACTCTTTGGCCCTAGTATCTCATCTCTGCCATCCTGGATTCTTTTTGCTATTTCTATAAGAGTCACAAGATCTATGAATTTTAATGAAGTGGTATCTCCTGTTTTCAGCTGAGCCCAATGGTGGTGATGCTGAGAGCCATCTTGCTTTTGTAGCTGGCTTTAGGCAGCAAGTGACCTTGGTGTACAACTGCATTCAGAGCAATGTCACCTTCCTCACTGCAGCAGGCAATGGGTTTTTCCTGTAGCAGGACTTTGGGTAGGAGGCTGAGCTTGATGTATCCAAAAGGTAAACAGGGGGAAGCAGACATGGGTTTGAAAGACACAGCAGTCCTCATAGTGAGACTTTTGGGGAACCAGGTCTGTTCATGTGGAAGCCTGTCCAGCTTAGAGAAGAAGAAGCTGCAGAATATGAAGCTGTTGATTACCAAGCTGGCAAGACAGTAAGCAGGACACAGAATGGCTGCTGTGATCTCAGAGGGCAGCATATTGGAGCTGAATCTCTGCTTGTGAAAGCTGGGGTTAAGATATGTTTTCTGTTGTAGGGAGATGAAGTTGAAAGAGCCTTGAGATCTAAATATTGCCCTTGTGCTTTAGCTGAGTTGTCTCCCAGCCAAACTTTGTCTTTCCATAGAGGCATACACCTGTGCAGCTTAGGCCTTTCCTTTTTCTTTAAAACTCTGTTGGAAGCACTTGAGTGTTTACCCAGGCTTTGGGAGAGAGGAATAACTTTCCCGAGTATTTTACATCTAAACTCAACATGTTTCATGTGTCACATTTAGACCCTGCCACCTGGCTGAAGAAACTATTGGCAATACCTTCAGAGGTGAAGCAATATCTCCTAAGTCCTTCTGCAGTTTACCACAGTGCCCCTGGACCCTCGGGCTGTGTGGAGGTGGCACAGGGGCTCAGGTATAGTGTTTTCAGTAGGCTGTTTGCCTACCTGGCCTTGTTTCTGTACCTTGCAGCTGTGCTAAACTTCAACTGCTTGGGCTGACATTTTCCAAGCATGATGTCCACACTGGGCAGTTCTGGAAAATTCTGGGGGAAAAGTTCTGTTTAAAATACTTCATCCTTGTTTTGCCTGAGCTTAAAGCTTTCTTGGAGATGTTCTCATGAGGAGCAGTGATTATCATGCATTGCTGTGTCCACAGTGCAGCCTTAGGTTGTTAACAGTGATGTGGTTTTGACAGTTGACAGCTAAATAATGAAGAGTAAATTTTAATGGGAGGAAGCAATTCAGTGAAAAGCCAACAACCTTTTGGGGTTTTTTTGTCTTTGGAAAAACAACATTATACTGTGGTTCTTTTTATCTGTGTACTTACTTTTACTGGTCTCTGTGTGAAGCCATTTAGTGTTGGCCATTCTCTCTGCTTTATTGAAAAATAAGATATAAGAATTCTCACTTACCTGTCCCCCTGTCTTCAGCCCAGCAAATCATTTTGCTTCCTCCAAAACCAAATCTGTTCTTTTGATGGTATGTTCCATTCAGCTCCTGATTCCTGATCAGTTCTGCCTCAGCTTCTCTGTGCTTCCCCTGTTCATCACCACCCCAAGTCACTAAATGAAGACTCTAAGGAAACACCAGAATACATGTTGCCCGTGGACTGCCATTCACTTGTGACTTGTTGTCACGAGCTAAAATACATGATCACATCCTACTTTCTGCCCAGATTCTGTTTTTGTTCACGGTAGATGACAGATGAACCAGGACTCTGCAGTCCTGAGATGGTGGACAGTTTGGTAGCTGAGTAGTGAGCCTAACAGATGAGGACAGGTAGGAAAAATCATGGTCACAGATGTTTGAATTGAAATTGAAAGTTGGATTTTGTTTCATCCTTTGTGTAACTTATTGTTGTGAAGCTTAGTGATTCAAAAAAATGACATTCTTCCCAACTTCTGTCTGTGTGGTCCCCATTTTCTGTGTGCCCAGTTTCAGTCACCCATGACTAATTTGTGGAAATACTGCCCACTCTGCCTAGAGCAAAAGAGTCTGTGAGCTGTTCTCTGAGCAAGGAAGGTGCTAAGTACTCTGGAAGTTTAGTTTCTGAATTCCTTTATTAGAGTACCCAAAATACACTGACATGTTTGGAAATACTACCTTTTATCTCTGTCCCTCAGCAGGGAGCTGTGAAGATAAGTTCCTTGATGTTTGTAAAAAAAAAACCCAGCCCTCCAACACTACAATTAGAGTACCACTATAGAAAAGCCCATGAGGAAATTAATCATCCTGTATGCAATACAAGATCTGGATGCTCTGCAATAAATAGTAGATGCACCACACACTGGATGATAAGGATAGGAGAAAATTTGAATAGTGTTCATTAAGTGAGCAATATTCATCCTTTGCACTGTAAAAAGTGGGAGACCCATGGAAACAAAATGCATGCTATTAAAGATTGTATCATAGTGTGTTTGCATGCTGGGCAAATTAATGCCCTGTGGGTGATCTTAAATCTGGCATTCACTAGCTTGCAAAACTTTGCAATCTAAATGCTTTTAATTTTTTAAATTTTTTTTTTGTTGGAGAGAGCAAAACTAATTTCTTTGGGGAATTGCCAGTGGGGATATGGCAACTGGGGTGGGGGAATATCCAGCTAGGTGCTTTTGTGTGCAGCTAGATATCAGTGTGTGCACAGCTGTGTGCCTATTCTGTGCCTCTGTGTGTGTATTTGTATGTGGCTAGCCCATATTTATGCAGCTGGCTGATGCTTCCCTTTGAAAAACTTTTTCTATTAAAACAAATCAATAGAAGGGATATTGACAACTGGTTAATGCCTGGGGTTTTGATTCCAAACTTTTATATGGCATTTTGTGGTTCAGAACTTCCTTTATAGAGCCTCTTCTCGGTTCTGAGTCACCTGAACACCCAAAATCTGTTTGAATGATGGCTCAAGTGATTGTGGGAGTTATCATAAGATGCTTCTATGGTATCATCTTTTATGGCTGTGTTGTTAGAAGGGCTGACATGCTGAGGATTCATGGAGACCAGTATTCAAGGTGCACTGGAATGATAAAAAATATTAGTACACGTAATTTGTTATATCTATGTTTGGTTTGATGACTGTCTTGTGTTTGAAATCCTGTAATTAGAGCAACAAACTGCCTCCAGAGTCAGTACTGCTCCAGGTAATACAACATTAGGACGAATTCCTTTGACTTCAGTAGGTGGTTCTTTGCAAAGAATGAAGGCTGGAGCCCATGTAAGATAAACACCACCTCTGGGGAGCTGAAGATCACAGATAGAGCAGGGAAATACTGAGGGTCATCTCTCCCTATTGAATAACCAAATTAGAAGTATAGATTCCTGGGAATGGGCAGCACCTTGACTTGCTCGATCCCCTCCCCCACTAGATGGCACTGAATTCTTTTTCTTTAAACAACAACAACAACAACAAAAAAAAAAAAAAAAAAAAAAACCAAAAAAACCACAAAGAAAACCCGAAGGAAAATATGGTGGAGGTCATTTTGATGTAGAAAAGACCCCCAAAACCCAAAAGACCCCCTCCACAAAAAAAAAAAACCAAAAAAACCCAAAAAAACAAAAAACCACCGACGAAGAAAAGCAAATTGCAATAGGTTGTGCGTTTGCTGTGTCCCTTTACTCTGTCCTTCCCCCTGCTAGCCCCAGACCCCACCTCTGTGTACCTTTGCACGGGCACTCGCTTTGCTTTTGTGTCTGAAGCTCTTGGGAGAGGCGGTGGGCGATGGTCGCTGGAGGATGCTCGGGAGAGCGGAGACGATGCTGGGAGGGACTGGAGAGGAGACTGGCCCTGCCTGGAGGATATCGTAGCTGTATCCTAGCTGTAGGATACATTCCGTAGTGAGCTCTAGCAGGCAGCGCACGGCTATTCCTGCCACCAGGAATTGGCTCGGAGCACACTCACCGGGCTGCGCTCCTCTGTCCCATGCCTTCAGACATTTTTCCTGTGCACCCGTGTGCTCGGGGCTTTCTCCCTGGATCGCTAAAACCGTAACCCGCAGAAAAGAACGCCCCGGCTTTCGATCCATCGCTGAAACTGCGTTTTCACTGCCTGATTCGTTTAAAACCCGTGAATTAGCTACCTGTGCTGAGATGCCTTTCAGATTCACTGTCGGGAAAGGTGCCCAAGTGTGCATGGAGGGGTTGTGGTTTTGTATTTTATTTTATTTTTTTAAAAATGTCGTTCTTTCATCTTACATTCATCGGAAGATCGGCAAGGATTGTTTTTTTCCCCCTGTAGTGAGGCGGGGGTGAGGTGGGAGGAAAAGAATTTAATAATGATCTGTTTGTGCTGTAATAATCCCTGTTAGAGACATAGTGAAAGTTCCTAATGCCTGCAGCAAGTAATATTTTCCCCTCCTGAAAAAAAGGGAATAATAATAACGATGGAGAAAAATGTTTAATTCAAAGAGTTAGAGGGGCTAAAATCCAACAATTTCTCTTACAGTTATGTGTTTAAGGTGACTTGCAGAAAGATAAAGTCTGCATCTGATAAACCTACAAATGTAAGCAAAAAAAAAAAAAAAAGCACAGAAACTGCCACTGAAATGCCTTTTCAAAGAAAAAGATAAAACCTGGAATTCAATGTCAGTTTTTGGCTTTCAAACCCATGCTTAAGAATGAGAAGAGGGAACAAGTCTGGTTTTTCCAGGCACAAAAGTCCTCCTGTCCCAAACTGTCCTGCTGTCTTGGAGAATGATGGGAAAACCTGGCACCTGGGCCTCCCTGGGTCCAACCAAATCTAAGGTCTTTGGACTGTAATCCCAATGTTTAGCAAGAAATAAATGTAGGTGTGAGTCCATTATATGATTTTCCCATCCTCTCACATATCTTTGTTCAGTATCATGAGAAAAAACAGTTCTAGTAGCTAGTTCTAGTAGCTGGATCCTCCTGCTCTTAGTCCCAGTCTTCCAGTTTTGTCTAAACTGGGTGTTCAGTCAAAAACCAGTTTTGTTTTCCAGTTCAATCTAAATAGAGAATAAACATAGCAGGCTCTTGCACTTAATCAGAAAATCCAACAATCAGCCAAAAAATATGATTGGTATGATTAGACCTGTTTCCTGTTCTCATCCTTCAGCTTGGGACTTGATGCTAAAAATTGACAAAGAAATCCAGGTGCTTTCATCTCTGTGTGGGTGATACAAGAAATCTGTTTGTCATCATCTTATGGGAGCCAACAGCTTTTCAGCCACAAAACTCTATATTTTACCTCTGAACAGACAACAAGTATGGCTGATCCAGGCCCACTGTAACATCTTATTCTTTTTATCTACTGACATGTAGTTACTTGAAAAATCCAGTTATAGAAGTGGAACCATCTGTGCTGAACTATTTTTAAAGAAACCTGAGATACTTAAATATTAGCAGTTATTATTAACAACAAAGGGAAATTATTGCTGAAAAAATTAAACTAGTCCCCTTTTCCAGTAAAACTCTTAACTTTACCTAGAGCTTTCCAGATACAGCGAATATTCATAACACAACATTGAAATTTTGCAGTAAACCTGGTTCAGTAGATGCAGATGATTGTAACCTTTATGGCTTGGATGACTGACTTTTCTTTGCCAGTTTCATAATCCTGCAAGGTAGTTAGAGAATACAGTGCATTTTACACCAAAAATGGTTTAATGACATAGATACTCTTGTATTCTAGTTGATATGGGCCCTGGTTTTGCCAGGTAAAAGGGGAGGTTGTTTTTTTTTTTTTTTTTTTTTTTTTACAATAGAATTTGGTTTGGTGCCAAAAATTATGATCCAGCCATGCAGGTTAATTTTTTCCCCAGTGTGGCTGTATTCCACAAGGCAGCCCAGGTATACATGTCTGATACACAGAGAGCTACTACATCTGCTCTCCCCACTGGAGCAAGCATAATTTGGGTGGCTAGAGCTAAAAGCTAGCAAAATCCCAGGACAGGCCAAGGACTGTCACCAGCCCCAGAGAGGCTCTGCTTGTTGTCAGTTCAGATGACACAGCTTGGGATTCACAGCTGGTAGGATCCAGCATAGGTGTAGATTTTTGCAGCGTACATCTGTGGGGAGGCATTGGGCTGTGGACCTTTTGGTGCAGTAGGAGTAACTGCATTGTTTGCCTTTCATGCTGTGGAGTAAGTGGGAGCCAAATATTGGATGGGGCTAATTTGGTTCTTCTGTCAACTCCAGGATGCTGTGGTACTCACAGATCAGGATGTGCCAGATCCAGCCCTTTTTGGTGCAAGGGAAATGACCATGTGTATTTCTTTTTTCAACAGTACAGCACACAGTCTGGAGGCCTCAGCTTTCTGGATCACACAGAAGGGTTTCTTTCAAGCTCATTCTTACTATTATGTAGCAGGTTGTTTTTTTTTTTTTTTTTTGGTGTTGTTTTGGTTTTTTTTTGTATTTTTTTTTCTTTGGTGCAGTGAGAAACAGTTCCGCTTGTTTTGGATTTGCTTGACATAATGTAAGGGCTTGTGATCAGGAATTATTGGGATCCAGTTAAATCCAGGTTTTACATTTTCCTCTCTTAAGAGAGTAAGGCTTCGACATTTCCTGCCTGGGAAGTGGTGCAGTTTATCTTTAAGGAGGATAGAGAAATAAGAAATGAGTCTCACGTTGCATGGGTGACATCACTGGCTTTTGGCTCAGCGCTCTGTATGCTCGGTCTGTAGGCTTCGGCCAAGGCTGCGGGGCTCGGTGTTTGAACAAGCAAAGATTCCCAGGCGTACAGAAGATTGGATTTGCAATTATTTGGGTTAAAAACGGTGAAATGAGATTTCTAAAGCTTGGGGACTCCAGCTCGCCTTCTGTTGCACTTGATCTCTACAAGATGGGTGAGTTATTGTCATTAAAGAGAAAGGGAGTGAAAATTTAAGGAGAAAAAAATATGTCTGAATATGTAACTACCGATGCCGGGAATACGATCCATACGAAGCTTCTGAGCTAAAGAAATCTCAGCTCCGACAAGGAGACCGGGCCATATGGCAGAGAAATGGTGCAGCCCGAAGGCTGTTGACAGCAGTTAGGGGCTGCTTTCCTCTCCCCGTGCAAGGTGTGTAGCTCCCCCCCACCTCCGTCCCTCCGCCCCGGTTTGTTTTGGTTCGGTTTCCCCCGACCTCCCTCCTCTCCCCGTTCCTCAGCATCCTCTCCACCAGCCGTAGCCCTGCCTGCCTTCATCTTGCAGATGGCTAACGTGCCTCCGTGTTAGGAAAACTGTGCACAACACATCCCAGCGCCGGGGACGGAGGAAGCCTTTCAGCTGCCGGCGGAAGGCGGGGCAGCAGCGTGTGTGTGTGTGTGTGTGTGTGGAAGAAGGATGCCGGGGCCGAGGGCAGCCCCCCACGCTGCCTAGCGGGCGGAGCGCGGCTCCTGCCGGGCTGCGGTGCTCCAGCCGCCTCTGCCCGGCCCGGAGCCGGGAGGCTGCCGGAGCGCTGCCCGGGCGCGCCGGGGAAGGAAGACAGCGCGGCGTTCGGCTACCTGCATGACAGCGCCTAGGACAGAAGCAGGAGAGTGAATGGCAAGGCTGGCAGAGAGAAGCCGAGGTGTCTCCGAAGCCAAGATGCCAGCGGCTGTCCGCAAAGTCTGCTGAGGGAAGAGACCCGTGCGTGCCGGCGTTCCCAGAGCCAGCCGAGAAGGGAGATGCATTAACCACGATTTCAAACAGCAGCAGTAGCAGCGGCGACAGCAGCAACAACAACAGATTGCTCTCCCCCTCTTGCTCCCTCCCTTTCGATCCCTCTTTAAACCCAAGCAAGTGACCGGCCATCCAGACGACGATGCTCTTGCTGAGCCCCTGACAAAGAAAAGACAAGTCACCCATTCCCGAAACCGGGACAACTGGCTGCTTGCAAGTGGCAAATGTCAGGCTGTTGAACTTTTCTGTCCTGCGGTGATGGTGTAGTGGGTTTGCTCAGCTGAAAGCCATCTCTTCTGGATTTCTGAGCGGGCCAGATTGAAAGAAATTAATGGACTGATCAGCCATCAGGTCTCTTCAGGGGGATTCATCCCTTCAGCCCCTGTCTCTTGGGCACTCGTGGTGAGGGGATCACTGGTGAAAGGCTGTGTTTCTCCTCACCAGGTCTCCTCTGCAGAGGAGAAGAGGCAGATGAGAATCCAAGACTGCCTCCAGGACAGAACTTTGTAGTGCTCTCAGCATCCCTCTGCAGCGTGGATGTGAGCCATGGGAGTTGGGGATGTTTGAGGCAGTCTGTGCCAAGTGACACCTAGCAGCTGCTCCGCTGGTTTTTGCGTGGTCTCACCCCCACGACTTTGCCTGTTGTGAAGATGTCCATGGTGTTTCTGTGAAGCTGAGGCATGGCTGCTGGAAGGTTACTGCTTTATGCTGGCCTCTCTTTAGCTTTGTGTGCCCTTGGCATGCTGGCTGTGGCAATCTGCTCTGACCATTGGTACGAAACTGATGCCAGGAAGCACAGAGAGAGGTGCAAGAGCATCACCACTAAGAGAAATGATCCTGGCTTCATTTATAACTCCAACAACAACCTGCCTCTCAGGGCCAGCAGGTCTAGGTTGGACCGCTGGGAAGGGAAACTCCTCTTGGCAAGAAACAGGAGGCAGATCTTTGCTATGAGCGCGGTTGACGAGTGCAACAGACAGTACAACTCCACCAATATGGGGCTCTGGAGGAAATGCCACCGACAAGGATTCGACCAGGAGCTGGAGGAGCTGATTGCCAAAGGTAAGGGCTATTTTTTTACCAGATGAACATGCCAAGGTCTCCTGAGATGAGCAGGGGCAGAGCAGAGCCATTTGGGCTCACAGATGGGAGCTGGCATCTCTAGCCAAATACCTCTCCTTGCAATGGGTGAACTGATCTGACTGGGCATTGCTTCCAGAAGCACTGCCAGGGCAATTCCCCACAGGATCTCTACTCCTGAGACATGGGGTATGGGAGCAAGAAGGCAACGGGGGTGAGAACACACACACTGCAGAATATCTTTTTCATGCCTCTCTCTCTAATCTTGATGTAGTCTTCCCATCACCATGGTATCAGATGATTTGCACACACAAATAAGAAGTATTCGTAAAGCAGACGCTGGATTTTTTTTTTCCTGGTTTGACCCTGGTGGCTCAGGCAAAGTGCATAGTATTTTATTGGAGGTTACATATGTCTGTGTTCCATCACTGCCTTTCTGAATGCCCCATCCACCCTGAAAATATACCATTTGCAGTGCTCACATGTAGGCTTTTTCTATCCTCAAATAGAGAGTAAACAAAGAGAAATGCTAAGGAGCAGGAGGAGACCCAGCTTGCTGTTTACACTGAGCTATGCTTTGGAATATTTTCAGTATCTACAAAACCTTACATGAATTTATTAAAAAGGAATATTTTTCTCTTGGGGTGGAGATGCATCTGTTTGCCTGTAGCATTTTTGTGCTATTTTTTGCCTAGTCTTTTGGTCCTTTGTCTTAATTTCCCCCCCAGGATAGTGGTTCAAGGTGATAGTCATTTTGCCCCAAACATTTCTTTTATTTGAAGTGTAAGAAGTGGCCACATACATAAACCCCTACCCAAACAGAAGATGCATGTTTTTGCAAGATGATGAGGGTTTCATTAAAGGATGATGGCATCTTTGCTACCCACAGCATGGTTACTTGTACTACAAAATAACATTTCCCTCCCATGGTTCTTGTGTTGCAATCAGAAGATTCCCCATTGGTTTACTTCCATTGTAGTGAAATTATTGCTCCTCACACAGTGCCATCTTCCAGAATACTTGTTTTCTAAGAGTGTCCTCTATCCCAAACTCTCTTGATAGCCTTCATTAATTCCCTCCTCAGAGAAGTGGAATTATTGCTCAAAGCTACTTACTCAGGAGGGGTGTCCTCTCACATGTTTGCCCATGTACGTGTTTTGTTCCATATGTTTTACGAGTGAGCACTGGATGTGAGTTGCATGGTAGAAATTTGTACCAAACCAGTCCAAACAGGTGGTGAACATGGATCACTGCTTGGGATCTGGCCTGTGTTTCCAGGGACCCTTCATATCTAGCTGCTATTTAACCACTCCTAGGAAATAGATCGAGGTCTTCACCCCCTTTTGTAAAGGACAAGTGGACACGTAAAAAGCTCGTCAGCACCCAGACACTCTCCTGCTAGTTTCAGTGCCAAGGGAGTGATTCTTATTCTCCATCTAGGTGAGGACAGTGTGTGCTGGGCTGTCTGTGGTGAGCTGGATTACTCTGCCACGTGTGCTTACTCTGCTCAGGGCATAAACAAATTCAACCTTGACAGCAGGCAAACATGTCACACAGAGCTCACCTTTGCAAATGGAGTTGCAGTTATTAGAGAGGATTTGCATCCTGAAATAAGTGAGACTCTTTCCTCTTTTCCCCCCCTGCCATGTCCTGATATCCGGAATGTCCATTTCTCCTGCCAGAAACGCCTGAAATTGCATGGTGCTGGGTTATGTGTAATGGCAGCTCTGGTAAGTGTTAGCTATAGGGAAAATGTGACAAATCAAGATGAGGTGGTTAAATGCAGGAGAAGGTGGTCTTTGAAAGATCTTGCTGCAGTCTGCTTGTGTTCATACATGTGTGAATGAGTGTGTGGAGTGGGCTAACTCTACACATACAGCACCCAGCTGGTAGCCAGGGATTTCCTGGGCTCAGGTGCAGTGAGCGTCCCTGTGCACACACTCATGGCTGTGTGTGCCTCCAGATGGCCAGAGAGCCACTTCACAAAGTCACTGCCCCCAGGTCAGGAGTGCAACTTGTGCACATAAAGGAGCTGTGTGCAAATATCTGGGTGTGTCATTCCTTGCCTGCTCTAAATGTTTTCTGATACACTTCTAACAAACTTCATTGTTTGAATGGATGAGAGATGTGTTAAAGGAGGGAGACTCATAATGTTGAACAGCAGCATTTTAGTCCATTTGATAGCCTTTCTGGGGTGAGGATCTGTCTGTATTGTAGCTCTCAGACATGATGAAGAGTCACCCATCAATGCTATAGAGGTGTGTGTTTCTTTGGAACCTCTAGTCTGAAACACAGAAAAAGCAAGTATAATGGCAATTTGATAAAATAAAGTGTTTGACTTGCTCAGAAATAAAAATGGAGATGTCTACTTTTTGATCCTCCCTTATATGATGAAAGTGAAGAGTTATTTCTGTCCAATGTTGAGAAGAGCTGTGAGTTCGAAACAAGGCAGGTATTCCAGGTTCACACTAACAAGTTCTATCGTGAAAGTAAAAACTAAAAGTAGTTTTCACTTCCATGACAGTTACTTTTTTGGAAGTTAGGAGTTGCAGGGATGGGTGTGTGGACAGAGTATGTCATGTGCAGATATGTGAGGGGCTGCAGCTATTCTCTGTGTGTAGTGTTCAAATAACATGAGTGGGGCACATATCCTTGCACAGATGAAATCACTGAGATCCAGGGCAAATATCTTATAGAAGAGGATGTTATTGGTACATAGAGCTTTAACTCTCTTTCCTCTGTTAATTTAATGTAATACACCTCTTCCAGAAGTGGATAAACTAATGCAGGTTCTGGCCCCAAATATTGTGTGTAATGTTAAATATAATTGAACGTAAATTTTATTAAATGTTTTGGTTTTCTATTTGTTTGGGTTTAAAGCTGGACAGGATCTGCAATCCAGTTAGTTAAAACAGATCCCACATTTTTCCCTAGGCAAAACTTCTGGTATTGAGAATAGTCTATTGAGATTTACCTATCAAAGTATAACAAAGTATGGTCATTAAGAATCTAACTATCTTTGCAAATACCCTGCAGTTATTCTGCTTATGAACTCTGCTGAAATTAATACAAGCTATAGGCAATGGCTTTTGGCAGGATCAGGAACTGTGGTTCTTGGAATTATTCTGATACCAGTGATTTTAAAAACCAGTTATGTTCCTGAGTAGGATGGGTCACTTCTGTAATTCTATTCTGCATTTATTAATTTTTACTTTCTGGAAAATAAATCAAGACCTTCACATTGGATTTTACTAAAAAAACTGGAGATCTGTTGCTTCAGGTTTCTTATATATAGGTACAATAGATAGTAATTAATATATAAAATAGTTGGTCCTATTTTTATTTCTCCTACACTTTTTTGTATTTTCGTAGAACCTGTGGGCGTATTTCAAAACAATACAATTAGGTAAATAGGCAAGGAATTAAAAGAGATTGTCACAAGTAAGAATACTCAGGGAGAGGCAAGCAAGCTTATGCTTATGAGACCAAAGACTTGAGGAGTATTCTAAAGCTGTAACAAAATTAGGCAATTAATTTCTTCTTTGTCATCATGAAAACAAACAAAAAAATCAAATCAGGAACAGCAGAAATTACAATCAGTAAATAAATTATTGGAGCTGAAGTGCGGTTCTCAGTCTTGCTAACATTTCCTCACCTGAATAATCTGCATTTCTGGGAATGGACTACTTGGAATGAGGGAAAGCACTCTGGTACAGAGGGGCCAGTGAAAAAGAAAGAGCTAACAGAGCTGTTCCTCTAATTCTGCTTTCACATCTGCTTGAGCCTTTTAGCATCTCAGGACAAGAGTTTCCCTAAAGCCTTGCAGAGTCAGGAAATGCTGGCTCTGGGGTTGCTTATCATAATATTCTAAAATTCTTCAGATTCTCAGGTGTTTTTCCAGTCTCCTCCACCCACTGAACAGCCTTGGTGCTGGGTCTTGAAGCATAGTGTTCACCCTGTCCTATCAGATCCACTGATGGCATGGAGTTTATAGCAAAGGCAGAAATCCCTCACCCAAGCAACAACTATGAGCGAGCCAACCAACTCCAGGACTGAGCAAGCAGAGCGCTGGAATGCAGCTGAGTGGCTGGGAGAAGGCAGAGTTTGTCCTGCTTTGGCAGCCAGCAGCTCACAACTCCTTGTATACAGCTTGTAGTGAGCCAGAAAAGAAAATGGGGAGCCAACAGAGTCTGCCTGCATCCTATGGCAATATTGCTCAGATGCTTTCCTGCAGTCGTTGAGAGGAAAACAAGAGAAGAAGAAAGGGAATTACATCATTTAATAAAGTAGATGAAGAAGTTGCACAATAACCAGAGTCTGTTCCATTTAGACAATTACTATTCAGAGGATCTTTCATCTTGCCTTTGGAAGGCTGCCATTTAAACCTGACTTGATGGGGCTCTGCTGCCTGCCACAGGAATCCTATTTTTATTTGAAAAGACCCAGAATTTATAATGACCCTATTATTTCAACCCTCCTTTTACCATCCTTCTTCCCCTGAGATCTATGGAAGTCATAGTAAATCCTATTTCGAAAATATTTTATTGTGAGTGTACTTAGTCCATGCCACCACTAGAAAAAAAAAAACCCCAAAACCCGAGTAATTCTTGTGCAGCCTACCTCCACCTGAAATAATATGAAATGTTTCTGGGATGAAAGCATTCTCTGGTTTGGTTTGTCAGATGCAGAGCGTAAGTGAGGAAGAAACACTTAACAAGACTACTCCAGCCATCACTAGGGATTATTTATACACAAATGGAAAAAGGCTGCTGAAGAGAGCCTACTTGCAGCTATATCTAAGAGCAAAAATATTTATTTTTATAAAAATTCTTGCAATTCCTTGAAATGCTGTAGATTTGACGTTTCAAGTCCAATGGTTTTGACACGTAAATTAGGACAGCCATTTTTTTCATGTATTCTTTATACATTGAAGACTCAAATGCTTTGTTTAAAATCTGTGCTTGAAATCTCAACTGTTTTCCAAATGGACTCATTAAAAAAGGGACTTTATTGAAGTCTTGATTCTGATCCTAGAGAAGTCAATAGTAAATGTTTTATTGAGCATGGTGATGCAGCAAGTTCAGGCCTTTAGTGATTCCTTTGAGGTTAAAATTGTCCATGAGTAGAAAGGCCAGTGCATGGTCTGTGCTCCCTCCTGTCATAGCTGGAGTTTTGCTGGAGGCATCCACTGAAATTCAGGCACTAGACAGCACTGAAGTTGAATCTTAGGCTCTCCAGGTATTCAGTTTTGCAGTTGTTGTTGCTAACATTATTCTTAGTCTGTTAATGTAAGACTGGAAGTCAAACAACTGAGGTACAGCAAAGCCATCCTCTTGTTCAGGGATTTTCTAAAATCCTTTAGTGGGTGAAATCACTGGTTCATGCGTGTGAGTTCCAGGAGGATTTGGCCTATCATATTTTGAAAAAGCAATTTAATATTTTAATTGCATCAAATTTAAATAGCAATTAATTTAGAAGTTTATTTACCACAAGTAATAAGAACTTGACACATTCCTCTGACACATCTGAGGTAATTGATTTAATATATATCTGTTAAAAAATACTAAGAACATATATGTAATTTAGCAGAACAGCAACTGTGTTTAATCGTGATTTTTTAAAGGGCAAATTTCAATCAAGCTGTTGGCTTTCAAACAAATTTGCCAGGGAAGACAAATGGAAATTTTGCCTGAGTAAAAATCATGGGATCATGCCCTTCTCAAGAGAAACTGATATTTGTAGAGCTGCCTGTAGGACTGCATGCTCAATTCCCATTCATTTAATTGAACATCTGAATCCTTTTGAGAAATCTCAACATTTTTATCCTTTCTCCCTACTGCTAAAAATTTGCAAAAGCTGTGGAGGAAAGATTTAATATGAGTGCAGTTGTGTTCTATTCACTGTAAAAATAAAAATTTGAAAGATAATTGTACTTTAATAGAGATGAAACAGTCTGAACTGTTTTGTCATCCTCTGCAATAAAAATCCATATTAATATTACCTTTTCTCATTGAAAAAGTATTTCTGTGCGTTTAGAAAAGCTTCAAGTGGGGAACGAGTTCATTAACTGTTGCAGAACCAGTAGATAAGAAGCCTTAATGTTTTGTAGGTTTAGCAGAAATAATGACAGTCATTTATAATGTGGGTTACTTAATGGTTTATTGCTCACAAACTGCTGCTGGAACTCTTAACTACACATCTACCTCTTAAGTACCAAAAGAAAGAAATTAGATGGTGCTTCTTAGTTTTTAAGGAATAAATCAATAAATAATGTGGATTCTGGAATCCATGTTCCCTTCACAGATCATTCGGAATAGAATCCACTTAAAAGAAAAGAATATAAACTAACATATTTTCCCCACAGGAGGGAAATCAGAGTAAAAAAAAAAAAAAAAGGAAATTTATCCATTTTCTTTCTCATTAGGCCTAATTCTTTTATAAATAAATATTCAGAACTGCCCAGCCGAGCCTGCTGAAATCATAATCCTTTGTAGATAAGTACCAAAATAGATGAAAGAAAGGTAGTACTGTAGTTAGGGCAGGAGCTTACAAAGCCAGAATTCAGTCCAAGCTCTGCCATAGTCTTTCTTCATGACCTGAGGCAAGGGACTAAGTCTCTCATACCTCAGCTCAGCAGCAGTATAATAGGGATTTCGCTCACTATTATTAATGCCAGTTAGCATTCTACCCTCAGATTTACGAGCCTTAATCATGGATCAGAAATCATGGATCAGAAAAATGTCCCTGTCCTTTTGACATGTGGCTGCACTTTAAATGTTGGCAGCAAATGCAGCATTATGAGAAAGCACAACGAGACTACAAAGCAATTATGTTCAGCATGAGCAGTAGTGGCTTTAGAACACCAGGAGGCAAACCACATTCCTGTGAGTACCACAAAATGTGGGATTCCTACACTTGTAAAGAAGGATAATGAGTAAGAAGTGTGGATGTTTACAGGATGGTCTTCCAAAGACTGAGGGATGGCACCATAAAAATCATGGGTCATGTCTGCTTGAAATATTAATAAGTAGGTGATGGGGACTGACCTCTTTGGTTCGCTGTAGGAAGAAGTTGACATTTCCTTGATGAAGACAGGTAGGTTACAGTAATGAGATAGATAGGGGGACGGCAGTCTACAGCTGCTAAGAGAAATGACATGGTCAGAGTGATGTGTTAGGAAAATTATATTTCTAGCAGCATCCTAAATGGATACATGGAGGGCAAGTTCACATTTGTAAAGGTCAGAAAAAGAAATATTGTAGTAGTAAAGGCACAAGGTGATGAGAGCCTCCATGGTGAATGAATATGCAAACCTTTGACATGCCCTGGATCTATATACATGGTGAGAGATATGAGATGAAAATGTTGCTCCAGCTCTTGACCAGAACAACAAGAAAAGTAATAGCATTTTCTGTGATGATCTAGAGGGGAATTACTGAAGAGACCTTATAGTAAAGAAGGAAGAAGACCATTAGGAACTCTCTTATAATTACAATGAGTTTGTTATACATGTTTCCATGAAGAAATATTTGAGATACTGTAGATACTAGGGAGACAAGTTTGTGTTAGAGGAGTGAGCCTGGAAATTGCTGCATGGAGATCAGAGCAGAATCTGTATTTGTGATTGAAATTATCAAGGAGTGAAATACAGAAAGAGAAAAGCCCCATGAACCCCATCAGATCTGGGAAAAGAAAAGTGTCTTCTGGAGGCCATGCAAAAGGAACAGATCTGAAGGTGGTGCAATAGAAGTGAGTAACACCATGGTAGCTGAAGAGAGACACTGCTTCAGGTTTAAACAGCACAAGAGACTACTGCAGGTAGCCAGTGTGCTGCAGCAGGTGAGAACTGTGCTGAAGATTGCCCAGTATGTTTAGTAAAGATTTTAGCAGTGGCTGCAAAGGAGAGGAAGCTGCAGTGAACTAGTGGGGAGGACTCCAGGCAGCGTTTGTAGTTGGCATATTCAGAGAGGTTGGTGAGGAAGGGAGGAGAGGAAAAGACATGGTATTTTTAGAGGAAAAGAAATGTTTTAAGATGAAATAGTGTTTGAAGAGCTGAATATTTTAAGAGGAAAGAGATTGAATGGTATTTGTGTTATGGGAGTAAAGAGGCAGAGGGGTGTGAGAGGTCAAGGCAAAGAGAAAGCAAGAGGACAAGAGCAGCCATAAGGAAAGGCAGGAGGTAGGGTCAGACTGGCTCAGTGGCAAATAAAAGAAAGGAACAGAGACACGTAGGAAGTTTTTCAGCTGTAGGAGAGAAGAATGGGGAAGGAGTTGTAGGAAGGGAAGAGGAAACAGAAGGCAAAGTGGCTGGAAGAGGAAGATCATGGTTTGTAATTTTCTCATGGAAGAGCCAGATAAAATCCTGTGTGACAGCTGAAGTGGGGGGTGGAGGATGCAGGAGAGTCTGAGGAATGAGATTCTGAGCCAGATGTGGAAAAGAGGTGATTGTGACTGAGAGTCTGAGATTTAACTGTGCTGAGCTGCAGTAGTAAGTCTGGGAAAGAAGTAGAACTGAATGGGGAACAATGCATTTGTAGAGGATAAAGTCAATCAGGTATCCCATAAGAGATGCCCTGCTGTGTGAGACATAGCAGAGACTAGCTGGTATGGATCAGCTGGGATTTGGGGTACAGGGCAGGAATAGCTAGGGGAATGCACGGCAAAAAGTCTGTGAATGAAAGAATGCAGCATGGATAATATCTACTGGTGGAGGAAGGAAAGATAAAGAGGGTGATAAAAGAATAAAGCCAGGCAAGAAGACCTTAATGCTGGTGATCTAAGTGTGAAGAGGTGACTGGTGCTTGTTGAAAGAATTAGGGGGAACGTCCAGGTGATGGAGGAGAAGGATGTGGGGGAAAACACAGGGTAGAGTATGAAGCCCTGCCTTTTTGGAGCCTTTTTGGTCACTGAATCAAACAGAGTTGTACACTGAACAGAGGAGACACTAAAACATAAGGCTTAAAGGGCAGAGAAGTCACTACCACTGACTCTTCTATAACTTGCTCTGCTTTCCAGCTCAGAATTTATCCTGTGTAACCTTACAGAGGTGTAAGCATGGCTCTCCCAGCAGAGTTGAACATGTTTGTCCGGGGCTTGGAACATGCTCCAGTCTCAGTGTGAACCTCAAAGAAGATAAATAAATATCCACTATTAATTCAGGCTATTTTCCACAAAGTGTGTTTGTGTGTGGAGAATGGTATTTGCATAGCTGGGAGCTTTTAAGGAAAAGAAGTTCTAGGGTGTCCCGTGTATACAGCAGTGTGGATACTGTTAAGATATCCCACCAGATCGAGTGAAAGACAAAGAGGATCTAATTGCAGCCCTTACTTAATTCTGAGAGCTTTTGTTGGTTTTGAGTTTTAATAGCAGACATTTGAAAAAAGCTTCCTAAATGTATTTCTAGACTTTCCAATAGGATGAAAATTATGCTAATTTTATTGGGTAACAAAAGCTATTTGAAAAGATCTTTCTGCCTCAGTATGACCATATGATTCTTGTCTCTGTGTCTGTGTCTCTATTAATCAGTGCCTATCTTTAAATACGCACAAGAGCCTTTATAGTGTAGATACTTTTCTTTCTGCCTAATGGCCATTTAATGACAAATATTATAAAAGAAACAAACACAAGAAACATAAACTTTTTCAGATGTTACAGGTGTAGATTAGGGTCACTAGACTGATTTTGAAGATGTGGTGGTGATTTATGGTATCTAATGATCCAATTATATTGCTTTGTCTTAGGTACTTGAGTGGCCCTGATTAAGAGAGTATTCAAATACTGTTCTTGATTTTTAAACATAAAGGAATTTGAAGAGTGGAATTATCCCTATTTTACACAGAAGACAGTTGCTCAACAATGCAAAAGCTCTGCAGGACAACAATTTGCATTGGAAAGAAATTAGTCATTGTTGATCCCTGATTACATATTTTATGTTAAATTTCATCCCCTTTCCATTTACCAATTCTCAAGACTGTCCAGTTTTGTTCATATGATATTCTGTAATGGTTAAAGAGAAAGGGAGGTGTCTTATGGTGATCAGAGAGACAAAGGAACCAGCCAACAGGAACAGAGGAAATGGAAAAACTCAAATAACTTAATGGGCTCAAATTGGGAAGTTGGACAATTTCCATCTCAGTCTTCTAAAGGATGTGACATTGCAAGTCCAGTAAAAAGGATTTTCAATAAATCTGTCTAATTAGGGTGGTACATTAGGAATGAAAAGTGGTAAATCTATATTTAAAGAAAGGAGAAAAAGTTGTCTGGTCCACAGTGGACCTCTTAGTTTGATTATAATAGTACCAAGCAGTGTTTAAGTAAGTTCTAAAGCAGAGATTAATTAAATACACAGGGGAAGATGAAATAAACATGCAATGTATGTTTTCCTATTTGAAGAGTGCCAAACTACCCTGATACATTTTGCTAGGAAGATAACTGGGGTTTTAGATAAGGAAATGCCTTAGACCTAAATTATCTGGATTTTGGTAAAGGATTTTATATTCTGCCCCTAAGGAAAATGTTTGTTACAATGTTAAGGTAATTAGTACACAATTTACAGAGGGTTTAAGGAACAAACTGAGGGAAGGCAAAAAGTGCTGAGAGGGGAAGTATCAAAATGAAGTCAACAGTAGAATTCCTGAAGTAGAGGATCAGTAGCACTGAAGTTAGCAGGGCTCATTAGAAGAACTTTGAGCTAGATTTGAAGGGGGAAAGAAAGAAATAAAGCCAGGCTTGACAGAGATGAGCCTGTGGGTGACAGGGACAGTGTGCTAGCAAGGCCCTTTGGTTTGCAGTGGAGGTAGAGGATGGAGATCCATATGGCAGTAAAGACACAACAGTTAGTGGTGTGTTGAAAGGAGAGACTCTGACCTTTGGAGAAAGAGGCAGGCAGCTCAGGAGGACTATAAGGATGTCATGAGGTTATGCAAGAAGGAAATTAGAAGGGCCAAAGCCCAGCTTGAATGATTTGATGATCTTAAAGGCCTTTTCTAACTTAAATGTTTCTATGATTCTATGATATATTGCCTACTATGCAAGAAAAATGAACAGAGTCCATTCCAGTACTCTATGCTTGTGCAACATCCATAGGACTCTGAAGAATTAATTTGCTATTACTGTTAACTCTTCTTTTTTCTTTTTTTCCTATGAAAGAGCATATTCAGCTCTGTATCAAGCAGGACTTGGTGGAAGGAGTATTTATCACTGAGCAGTCTACAGGTGTTTGGTGAGATGGAAGGGATCTAAGGCAAATCCAGCTGCACTATCCCAGCTTCTTTGTCTCTCAGATCTGAGCCACACTTTGTTTCATACCTGTGACACCCCACACATCCAGAAAGGACTAGAGATGAGGGCTCTGAGCTTCTAATGCATACTTCCTTGAAATATCTCCTTGCATATTTCCTTGAAATCATGTGGTTAGTAGAGTCTTTGTTTCCTGACTGCCTCATCTGCTTTCATTTCAGATTACCTTAGCTCAACAACAACAAAGGCCTATTAGATTCTCAGCTATTTATATTCATAAGCCAGGAGAATGCAGAGCCTTCAGCTTCTTCATTAAAACAGTTTATATAAAATAAAAGAGAATTTCCATATTATATTTAAATGTTCAGAATGGCTGGCAGCAGCAGAATTAAACTCTTCTTTGCTCATATTTGAATTATCATAAGATGTATATTCCGGTTCACAAAATGTTCAACCCTTTGGCTGGTGACACCGGTGAGTTTCCTTATAGTGGGATGAATTTTTGCCCAGGATCCACCACCTCATGAAAGCTAAAGGACCCACTATAGGCCTTGTTCATTTGTGTGTGAAGCAGGATACCACAGTCCTCAAAAAAGTTTTTGGGAAAGGTCTTAGAGAGAATATAAAGGCTCCACAGCACTAAAGGTAGGAAAACATCATCTAGGATAGTATTTTGGGGCTGTAGTTCAGCTCCCAGGAAAGGTGGAAGCATGATTGTATCTATATGGAGCAAGATAAGTGCTCTTCCTGTCTGGAAGTTCAGAGAACGTTGTCTGACCTTCTCAGCAGCAAAACTGCCTTCTGCATTACTGGAAAGACCTGTTACCCAGCCCTCTGCCTGACCACCTGTGAATCACAAAAGGCAAGGAAAAATATCTTTCAACTGATTTAGTCAGAAGGATATGTTTATTTCAGCACTGGGCACACACCTTTGGGACTATGGTTCACCTGTAGAAGCAGGGCTGTATCTAAGGTGGATCAGAGAAGGCATTTCTTTTTTCTATTTTCATCACAGTCTGATGAACAGGCCCCATTCTGTGTTGAGTGGACTGGAAAGGGTGGTGGCAGAGACCAATCGAGGGGAGGCTGGAGGTTGATGGCATCGCCTCTACAGGCGTGTCACAGATGGGGGAACAGCTGGATGTGAGGTCCTGTGCCTGTGTGCTGAGCTGTGGGAATGTGAGCTATGCTAAGCCACTATACACTGCTGAGGGTATGGAACAAGGGCAGAGATAAGTGGTTTTCTTGGCTCATTTGTGTAGACTTAAGCCATCCCTTTTCCATTAAATAGTATTTTGTGCCCAAGAGGAAAGAGGAATCTTTTCTACTCGGTGTCCTGAAGAGCCTCCAGTCTCCAAATGCTATTCCTTCTAACTCATTGGTCCCAGTGGGAAAGGTAGTCACAGACTCCCAGGGCATCAACCTCATGGGGACAGGAGCAGGACTAAATCTCATTGACCTCTCCATAAGGTCCATGTTTATCCATGTTATGAAGCTGCTGCAGAATGGGCCTATACAGTGTCTTGGCCTCTGGATCTGGAAAATTCCATTTGGAGGAAGCATGGGGACTTGTTTGAAACACTTTTTTTAAATGGAAGGTGTCATTGGGAAGAATGTGGCAATTTAAGTGTCTTTCTGGGAAGGAGGGAGAGGCTACTTAATTGGTTGGAAGGAGGAAAGATGAATGTCATTGTAAGATCTCCCTCACACTGGCAGTGATGGCACTACAGGGACAGCCTCTGCTTCTCCCCCAGTCTTTCCTTCTTGTCCCCTGTGCTGGTCTTACTGGTGTCCCCTGCACTCTGTGCTGCACCAGAACTTGTGGCACATCTTTCCCCTCTTGTTCATCAGTTATTGTTAGCATCTGGTCTGTGACACAGCAACTAATTGCATTGTCAATATCTTCAAATGAGAAAACAGCAGGAGCAGATGAATTCTTCAGCGCCTAAGTCCTCTTTGCCCATGTGTGACTAAGAATACAAGTACAGAGGGAGATAAAGGGGAAAGAGGCAGGACTTCCTTTAGGTGAAAGCTGCTGACAGTCCTGGGGTATGGGCAAATCTTCAAACTCATGCTGTGCTTCATGTGTTGCCAGCCTTGCTTCCATCTGAGGGGTCTTGGTGTCTATTTGGTTGTGAACTACCAAGGTGTGGTTTTTGGCTGGAAGGGCACAGCTTCTTTAAAGGTTCTCTTTCCTTTGAATGTAGTTGATGGCATTTTGGGAGTACCTGAATTTTGAGGTGACCTACACTTGATTGCTATGGTTGGATGGTACATTGTGCCTGTCAGCTAGAAAATTAAGTTTGAATGTTTATCTTGGACACATGAGTTAGGTACTGAAATACCTCTTCTGAGGACTAAGGCTCTTCAGGCTGCTTGTCATAATGTTTCATTGCCTGTCTTTAGGATCTGTGTTTTGAAATTAGATCCAACTCTTTAACTCTCAGAAGGCAAAAATTGCCCCAGTTATATCTATCCTGGTGGCAATTTATACCAGGGTAGGACTTGGTTCTAATACTTGGGGATCAAATATGAACATTTCTCCATTCATTTCAATGCTTTGTTTCCAGGGTTTTGGTCTGTGCTAAAATGCAGGTCAGTGCTCCTGATTTAAGTTTTAATTTGAGAAAGTTTCACTCTCCATCAGAGCTATGACAATGATCTTCAAAGCTGACATCATGGTTTAAGCATCTGGGGCACACATACTTGAAACAAAAAATAGAGGCAACATGTAAAAACCTGGATGTGAGTGGAAGAAATAGGTCAGGAGTTCTCTCTATGGTTTTTAACAATTTTTTACTATCAGGCTGTTCCTTTTCAAAGATAATATAGCAATTATTTTTCCTTTGTTTCTAAGGGTCTGGGAGCTGAGAAGTGACTCCTCTGGCATTTTAATATATCACTGTAAAATACGGAGAAAGTTTTCACATGAAACATGTAAGAGCCAAAGTTTACCCATCACAGATGCCAATCTGGTTTCAAAGGATTTAAGAAGGTGTATTGTCTGCCACACTGTTTATTTTTTTAAAAATGTTTTTCTGTTGATATATTGTCTTTGTAGCTTTTTCATCTGCTAATTGATCTATGGCTGTATATATTGGTCTTTCAGCTGTGTTCCAGCTTTGTATTTGAAGCACTACTTTGTTTTTTCATGATTCATATGGCTCTATTTAAAGGTATAGGAAGCTAAGTCTGAAATAAATTTGTAGTTCTCATGGATTAAAGTAACTCTATTGAAGTGAACCAAGCAAAGCAGAGATGCAGTGGGTGCCTTAGCCCTCAGGCAGCTTGGAAAAATGACTTAGTAAGGTGATCACAGTCATTTCACTGGAGCGTGGTGTTTCAAGCCAGAAGGTGAACATTTACATTCACTAAGGAAGGCGAGGTCAGAGTGAGAATGAAGCCACTGGGACTGAAAGCTTGGAGTTGTGGAGAAAAGAAAATGATGGCAAAGTTAGAGGAAACTTATGCAAAGGGAGAAGGGTGTAAGAATGGAAACACCAGTAAGAAGAGAGAGCAGTGGCTGCAAGGGGAGCAGGCCTTTTGTTGAGTATGAGGGCCAGGATCTGTCCTTGAACAAATATTGAAGTGACGAAAGATACATAAAGACCATGTTTCCCCTTTGGCTGTTAGCAAACTGTTGTATTGATATTTGTGGAATGTGTGGGAAGAGCCTGAACTCCAATCCTGCCTGTGAATCAGACTCATGGTGAGATTTTTCTGTTGAAGATGCATTTGGGTCTTTCCTGTAGTAGGGGCAGGACAAAGGTAAACCTGTGACCAACCTTTTTCATCCTGAAAGGGTAATTTCACCTGCCATTTCTGTCCTTGAAGAGACTCCTTGGGGATAATCCTTCCAGCTGAGCACTTTTGATCAAGTTTTCCTCCAAAAACTAAAGCAGGAACCAGAGTCCTTTGGAAAGCCCTGCATATAAATATCTT
Organism: Cinclus cinclus; assembly: GCF_963662255.1. Lineage (NCBI taxonomy): Eukaryota > Metazoa > Chordata > Aves > Passeriformes > Cinclidae > Cinclus > Cinclus cinclus. The sequence continues at coordinate 27,732,300 of NC_085049.1, forward strand.
GTTTAGTTAGTCTAATAAAGGTATTACTAATAGTGCTGCTTGGAGGATTTATTGGGGGATTTCACTAAGACAGTGTTAGCAGTGGAATTACAGTCATTCTCTGGTAAGACCTTGTCAATGCGAGAGAAAATAACATTGATCCAATCAGAGATATTTTACAGGATCAATGTAATATTCCTTTGCATAATAACAACCAAAGGATTATGGGCCTGTGCTGGGAGTGATGAAAGATCACTTGACAGATCAAAGCCTCATTTGTTCTCATCCTTTTAACTGGTGAAGTACTGGGCAGTTTTTAAAAGTCTGCCTCTATATCCCTGTATCTTAAATAGATCAGGGCTCCTTTGGTCCACAGGCATTATATATTCATTCTATTGGTTTTAAACAATATTTTTGGCTACATTTTTCTTAGTTGAGCCATACTGGAGCATCTTGGTATGACCTTGAGACAATTCCCTCTGCAATCCAGGAAACCAATGTACACAAAATGGGAAATGCAGCCCCGAGGTGAGCAGGGAGGAGGAAAAGACAAATCCATATACGGCATGAGCCTTATAACCAAAACATCGTAAGGGACTCTGACTAATTTCATGTAATTGAGCTTTTGGATAGTGCAGCAATTCCCCCAAGGGGATATGAGCTTTGCAGATGACAGTGAATTCAGGAGACTCAAGAGCATTGTGTGGTTTGCTGGGAATAGCTTATTATCAAACAAGTCCTCTTTGTTTGCACTGTTGTCTTTGCATTTTTTCAAGATCCAGGACTGCTCTGTTGCTTTAATGACAGCTTTGTCATGCCTTGTGAAAGCCCTAAATCTTTCTACTGGCTGCAGTTACCTAGATATTCCCTGGGCTTTGGGCAGGCTTCTTCTGCTGTGGAAGAGAAGCAGTGTGTTTGATAGCTTCACCACATTTGATAGAATGATTCCTTTGGATTTGCACGTACATCTCAGTAAAGAATGGGAAGGGAAAATGGTGGCTGAGGTGCAGAGCAATGGCTCAGCTCACTGATAATATCAGAGACCATTCAAACTCCAATCCTGTGGTTTCAGATGACTTCAACTACAGGGCTGCAAAAGTTATTTGGGGAAGAAAAAACAGCTATTACAAGTGACATTTAAAATTAGATGGGACATAGCTCTCGTGAAATACAGCAGGCATCAGCTTGTTCCCATCAGGACTAGGACAGATAACCAAACATGTCCCTTTTTCAGTCACGGGCAGAGTCTAGTCTGAATCAGAGAACACAGCTTTGCTAGGAATCTGTGACTAACACGAAGTATGTGTACAGAGGAGTATGTGAGAGGATGCAGGAGCCTTTGGGAATTAACCCTTTAAACGAGTTCAGGCTGGGGACAAAATCTCCAGGAGTTTGTGGTCTCTGCAGATTTACTTTGCACCAAGAAGCATGGGGAAGGGAAGAGGAGTACAGATCACAGATGGATCATAGCCTCCAGGCAGCACCAACCCTGGCAAAGTCTCCTTTTGGGACTGCTGACCTTGTCCTTTGAGGCTCATGTTTGGCAATGCAGGTCTTCCACAGCCATCACTGTGGGGTGATTTGTGGAGGAAGTCTGGTTTGACAGCTGCCCTTTGCATGGCCTGTTGCCTCCGGCATCCCATGGCAGGTGGCACACACTTCCTCTTTGTGCAGACTGTGACCCCCTGCAATGTGTGGGCTCCTGCTGCCCATGGGGAACTGCTCCTGCTTTGCTGATGGCCGTTTCCATGGGACCTGGACAACTCTGTCTTGCCTGTAAGCCTTGGGACCATTGCCGTGGGTCTGGTGCTGTGGGTAGCAGCAACACGGCAAAACAGACTCAGGTTGCCAGAATCATTAAGTTAGAGTAATTGTGGTGCCATTTTGTTTTTATTACTTGCTACCTTGAATAAGCAGTGATCAGATTGCTTCTGCTAAATGCAGTGCCAAGAAGTAATTGGTGACAGTAATCATTCACTGTATCAGCTCTGGCCACAGAGCTTCGGCCTTTGGACAGTTTTTATATCTTTGCAATTCACAGGTGCCTGTCATTTGTTCTGTCAGTGAGTCTGCAGAAAATTTGTACTAAAATGAGGTTGGGGTTCAGACTTAAGCTCAGAAAAGCATGAAAAATCAGAGCAAATCCATGCTGATAGACTGTACTTTGTTTGGTGAGTTCAGGATGGAACCTTATATGGGATTTGCACTCTTAACTCACAGTATCCTGGTGCTGAGAGTTAAGTTAGATCATGGATATTTCTGGACTCTGCGTATTTTCATGTTAGTGGATCCATAGGCATATGATGAGCATGCCACTGTAATTTGCATTTTAAAGCAGTCTTAAATAAGTTCTCATGTCTGCAGCTGGGCTTTGAGAAGATTGTGTTCCCTGGAGTTAGCCCAGGGCAACGTGCTGAAGATCATACATAGCTTTTACTCTGTTCTTGCTCAAGCAAAATTGCTTTTAAGTCCAGGGGAGCTAAGTCAGCCTTGCTGAAGTTAGAAGCAAGCATGCCTTTGACTTCAGTGGGACACAGACTTTGCCCGGCATTAATTTTTGCTTGTGAAAAGTCTTAAAGAAAAAAGGAGAAAGGCCTTCTGAACCAAACCTCCCAGGGACTTACTAATCTCTCCTTCTTGCATAGGTTCACTGCCATGTGAGTCCCCTGAAATATTACCTTGAGTGGAGCAGCAGGTTTGCCTAGAGAAAATGATCTATATACAAGGCAAGTGCCATGTAACACTTGCAGTTAACATTTTATTTGTTGTTATAATAAAAGCATGTCAACAATTCAGCCTTGCCAAATTCCATTTGCCTGTTTGGCTGGGATATGTATTTTTTTTTTCCCCGAGAAGAGAATAAGATTATGTTTGTTTGTTTCTTTACTACGCTCCTGGCAAAGAAGATTTTGTGCCAGGGCTGATAAATATTTGAGTGAATTTTTTGAGGTTGTTACTCTGAACAACTGCCCAAAAATGTTAAAGGGAAAATAATCCAAGATTTTATGCTAATTCATGTAACTACCTTTACCAATAAAAATGTTAGGTCTTCAGTTGAATAATCCAGTACACCTCTGACATTGTGGTCTCTTGTAGAGCTCATTTCTTCTGTGAAAGCTGCAAATGTAAACATTCCTTTTCAACCAGTCTCACTCACAAATAAATAACACAGATCTTCTTTGATGCACGTTGTGTCGACCAAACAATTTCCATCGTCGGAGGCTTGTTACTTTTTCATTTTTCCCAGAGGGATTTGTAATCATTACGAGTCACTTTCCATTTTGACTTGTAGCCCAAGCAATCAAACATGAGTGTGAGGCTTCGATAAAAGCTGCTCGCTGCAGATAACTGTGACCCCCATTTATGAGCAGGTAAGGTCAGGCCTTCCTATCGTAACCTTTTAGGGGGGATGCTGATCTTTCAGGCTATTACACAGGCTAGAGAAGCATACCATGATGTCCATATAACTCAAGTTTTTATGCCATCCCAGCACAGCATCTGAACACCAACATGCACAACTGCAAGGAAATAACAGCTCAGAGACTGTCTGGAATAGATATGTCATCTATTATTAATTACCCAGATTACCCAGCTGAAGCATGTGTAGTAATATTTGTAGTATGAGCTCTGCAGTTCTATTCCCCCCCCCCCATCCTTTTAAGCACTTATTTGAATATTGTTATTTATTTTAAGCTGCCTGGTGATGCCCAAGCTTGGGGAGCTTAATTGTGCTGCAGGCAGGGGAAGTTGGGCATTTGTGCGTGTGCGGTCCCTGCCGTCACGCGGGCTTATTCAGCAAAATGGCCGATGTGGGCACAAGATGTGTAAATCAGGCAGTGCTGCAAGAAGAGCACTTAATTGAAGCTTTATCAAGAGCCTGCAGAGCTGACCTCTGAGCAGCAGCTGAACCACAGTTGGGATGGGAGCGAGCCAGCAGCTTTCACTGATGACTAAGCCTGTGTGCTGGGAAAGGATTTTGCTTAGAAAACTTTCTGCTTTACTCATGGGTGGCAGAGCACTGTATAGCTTGGGGTAACTTACATCAGTCTGCCTAACTCACTTAAATTATTGCTTTCAGCACAGGTTCAGAGCTTTCAGTACACTTTGATGACTCTGTAGTTGTGTACAGGGGATTTAAGCTAAAGCCAGGCTGCTGACTCTCGGGGTCAGCACAGTACTAACAGCACAGGGGCTGTCAGGCCATATGGTGACATGATGGTGAATTTGGGCCTGTGAAGCTGTTCTGTGCTGGTCTGGCATTGGAAGAGTGGATCCCGCCCGTTTCCTATCCCTTCTGCATGAGCATTTCCCTGCTGTGCATGTCTCCAGCTGTGTATGCGAGAGACAGGTAAATATCCAGGAGTTGTAGATATTTGCCTGTTGAGAAATGGATCCCACTGAACTGCAAAGTGTACTAAACAAAATAAAGCCCTGAAGGCTGAAAGTAAAAGGAGAAAGAAGTGTGTAAAATTTCACAAAGCTGAAAATAACAGAGGACCAAATTAATTTGGAGATAAAATCGAAACAATCTTGACAGGTAATTGGGAACTTATCGACAACGTTCTATTACATGTTTGCAAGAAACCATAGTGCTATATCTGAGAAAGAAGAGAGTATTGCTAAAAACTGCAATATTTTCATTACGAGGGGAAGTAAAAATAGCAGGAAATAAAAATTGTGAATGGGTCTTTTCTCACATACAGGAAGAAGAAAGGGCAACATACTGAAATATCTGGAAATTAAAGTCTTGGAAGGATAACAGCTAGGTAGGAGAAGAAGTACCAGAATGAAAACTATAGGTAGCTGTGTTGATAGAGGAAGCAAAGCTCCAAAAGCTATTAAAAACCAGACACTCCAAGTAAATGATTATTATATGCTCTGTAATAGCAAGGCATATTAATGATGGAAATGCTAACAATAGTATTTGTCTTTTTCTAAATGGAGATGATTAAGAAAACCTGTGGAAGTCAAGGATATCTTTAATAATGTTTAATTAATAATAATTTTTATTTTTCTTTTGGGAAAAACCTAGATGAGATATTCTTGCCATGTGATGACAGCAAAATACTTTCTTCTCCAGTAGTAATTTAGACTGACAGTGAAGTTAATAAATTCAGTCATTTTAATTTAATTGATCTCAATAATTTGATTCCAAGCATTTTAAAAGACCCAGCTAAGGAAATGTCCAGACTTAATTCATATAAATGTGAATTTTAGAATTTGCCAGGATACTGGTAAAATAGCAAAGACCTAGAAGAAAGCTGATATTATTCAAATTCTTGAAAAATGTAAATATAACAATACTAGGAAAAGTAAAGTAGCAGTTAATGCAATTAATGTATAAATTAATAAAGAATTAAATACAGATATGCTAACTAATGCTAATTGAAATGGATTTGTAACAATAGATCTCTTTAAAGTAATTTTTGTTGATAAAGGCACTAGTGTTGATCGAATATTCCTTTTCTTTTCTTAGGCATGTGACAGGGTACCAGATGATATTTTTATTAATTAACTAGACAAATCAACATGATGCACATTAGATGGATTAAAAATCTGGGTAAATTATGGATTTTAAAATGAAATTTTCTATACACATAGAACAGATTTCACAGGATGTAACAGGTAACAGCTTTCTGGCATTAGGCTAGCTATCATTTTTATTAAAGAACTAAGGAAAAGCATGACAAAGTGATCCATAAAGTACACTAATAATCATGCAAACCAGGTAGCTGTGTGGAAATGTTTGGGGAGAGCATGCTTGGTAATGCAAGGCTTATGGAGCTCAACTAGCCAAGTTTAACAAAGAGAGGATTGAGGGATGGCTTCATCATAAGCTATAAAGCTTCATATGGAAAGAGAACCTGCTCAGAGAGGACTCTGTATCTAGCAGGCAGATACTGGATTCATCACAGGTGGAAAGCTGAGGTTAAATCAGCTGAATTTGAATCAAATATAAGGCCAATGATAATCAATCCTTCCCTGGTTAGTGGGAAAGGTATTAACTCCAAGAACAGCTTCCTCTTGGAAATGGCAAATTCTCCATTGAAAACACTTTGAAAACTCATTTTGTATCTTTTGAAGAGAAATGAATTCCGGACAAGCCCCATGGCCTCTACTGGGCATCTGAGTGAGTGATCACAGAGCTGCCTTCTGCACTCGTAATTTATGACTGAACATTGCATGGAACATTGCACGGACTCTGGAAAATGGGCACCTGACACCAAGAGTTCAAATTTTACCTGTTAGTCAAGGGGTTCTCTGGCTTTCCCAGATGCAAAACTTGGAGTATTTTATGTGTGTAAGTACACAAAACAGCAAATGCACCCTTTTCAAAGCATTGACTATCTAGATGCATCTGGTGCCACAGCAATGCAGTCTAGGAATGCTCTTAATGCGGGGCCTTGTTCTGCTGCTGCTCCAAGATCAAGCCAAGAGGATTTCATCAACATCAGCAGCATTTTATTCTAATGTATCTCAGAACTGAGTTTACCCTGGCAAGTCAGCAGGGCCAGTTGTCCCACAAGAAGGGATGTGGAGGGTGATGACAGGAGCAGACAGTGAAAGAGGGAAAGAATACAAGGGAAAGTTAGAGAGGAAGGACAGATGAAGTAAAACCATCAGTAGCGCAACAGAAGCTAGAAAGCAGAGAAATGGGAAAGCTGCATTTTAAACCATAATTTTGTTTACAGAAGGAAAAGAAGGGAGAGAAGTATTGGACAAACCAGGGAAATTTAGGAGTGAAGCGAAAGACCATGTACATAAAAGATGGAGAGAGAGAAAAGGAGAAGAAACAGAAACGTTTGTTAGTCTTTGCGACCTTCTGTTGCTGAATTATTTATTCTGATATTCTGGCATCTTCCTGCCAGCCATTTTTTGTCACAATATAAATAAGAGCAGAACCCCGTTACTGCTGTTCCTGAAGGGATTTTGATGTTGCATGGCAGCGGGCACCTCCCCCCTCCCCTGGCATCAGGCGATTATGAATTATGCCGAGTGCCTCTAATAACTAAAGGGAAAGGGCTGCTCAGCACATTTGGAATGTAAATCTCATTTTTTTCTCTTTTGTAGGTCATGAAACACAGCCCTTTTCTAAACCCCTGTGCTCAGATCACAAGCTACCACTGCACACAAATTCCTCAGCCCATCCTCTGCAAGGGTGACATTTCACCCAGCACTGAACCCCTCAGCATCCTGAGGGCTTGAGATAAGATTGCTATTATTGCTGTTTGAAACACAAACATGCTGCATCATGTCACTTAAGTAGTGCTACATGGATGTTATACCACGTTGGAAAACAGACTATTTATAAACCAGAGATTTGCTGTATTTCAATTAAAAAACAAGAACTTAATTTATATCTTTTCCCATAACCTGCAGGTAATCACAGTGTACAGTTTGCAAGGAATCTGCCCTTGCTGGCCAAAACCTCAGAAGCGTTCACTGCCCAGCCCCTCTCAAGCAACCCATAAAAGAGAACAGGCACTTTTGGGCCCCATATTCAGTTCCTGAGCTGTCACCTGTCCTGCCCTTGGCACCTTCTTTGTAGGAGCAGGTTCTGGGCTGCAGCTTGAGGAGTTGGTGGCCTCTGGAGAAGATGCTTGTTTCTCCTTTCCAAGAAATGATAGGGAGGGAAGAATCCCTTAAATATTGATGATCTGAAATTTTTGCTTTATAATTGGAGTAATTTAGTTATGATTTAGGTCATGGATGCTCAATTTTTGTTTCCTACTGTACTGGCATTGTGCAACATGCAGTTCAGACCTTGTTTCATTCTGGAAGAGTTAGCAGGTTATGTAAATAGTTAAAAGGAGGGGACACAGGTAAAAAGGAAAAAGAAATTAAAATTACTTGGTGCTTGTTTTGTTTTTGGGATAGACAGTTTCTTTCTGTGGAGAGAAATTAACTTTTCTGCACAACTTAAATCTTTCTTAAGTCCTTAAAATAGAGCTCTGGAAATGACATGACTCTGAGGCCTTGGTGCTGGCCAGTTCCACCTTATCATATTTGCTCAGAATATTTCCAGCCCAGCAGAGTCACTTTGCTGACAGCCCTGTACAAACTGCAAGATATTTTCTTGCTTGCAAATTAAGTTTTCCCGGCAATCCACCCTGCTACTTCAGTTATCATCACTGGAGAATGGATGTCCTCAGGGACTCAAAAAGGACTATGGAGTCTCTCACCCATGGGTTTTAACTTGGCCTTGCTCACATCACTAGTGACCAAAAGTCATTACCATAAGTGGCTTACGTGAAATGTATTGGTCTCAGTCAATTATAAGCAGACAGTTGTCTGCATGACTAAACCACCATCCCAAATGGTGCTTTTTTTGGGAAGTCCTAAGCATAGGCAGGGTCAGTACCACTGTGCTGAAACCTCAGCAAAAGCACAAGGAGAACAGACTTTAAGTTTTGTGCTTATTCACTTTCAATAAAATGAAAATAACACAAGCTGTAAAACAGCTGTAAAAGGTCTGTCAGGTCTGCATAAATTAGAGCAGTCTCTGGGACTGCTCTGACTTTCACATGGGACAGTCACACTCCCCAGATAGCCCCCATCTTCAGAAGATACTAAGGTGGCAGAAAGCCTTTCTGGCAGCCTTTGCCCCTACCTCTGCTGAGATAGAGATCAGCCCAGGCTATGCCCAGCCCATCAGTTTTTACCCAGTGTGCCAGTGCAACCCGCTCAGCCTTGTTCTGCACAGAATATCACACTGTGGACAAATAGGGATGCTGTCTGCCAGGCCTTCTTGAGCCACAGAGAACCATCAGAATTGCTGTGACTATCCAGAGGTACTCAGCTTAGCTGGGTTATAGATAGGGTGAGATGCAGAGCCAGAGCCATGGCCCAGGAGCAGAGAGAACAGTTGGTCCATTTTGCTTTAAGCTACAGGCAGCAGATTTTCAATCTAGGAAAAGCTTGCAAGAGCTGATCTGGAAATTCAAAATAGCAGATTTTTCTCAGAACTGAAACACCAAAGTAGACATCTAGTTTGAGTCAACTGAAAGGCCCTGATTTAGTAACTGAGATATTTAAGTTTGATTTTGCTTTATTTCTTCATTTATCCTGGTAAGCACGTGTTGACCTGCTGCTAAATCCCCAGAGCTTCCTTCTCTTCCACCGCTGTCCTCTCTCCAAACTGTGGCAGATGAACTGTTCTTACAGTGTTTCTCTGCATAGCTATAGGGAAACATCACTGGGAAGTGCCTACTTGGAGGCTGACTCTTTGCTGTTACTTAATCATGTCTTTCTGGCTTTCCCTACTGTTGGAGTCTGAAAAACAGGCCACTCTGACTTCCTCAGAGAGAGATCAAAATGCAGGGTTTGAATTAAAACAGGTTTAGAAAAAATGCTTCAGATCTGTGTTTTTAGCTCATTGAGTAATTTGTAAATAGGAATCAGTGTATCACCGTATCAGGAAGAAGAAGAAGAAAAGAACCAAAGAAAAAAGGACCTGCCTTTCAAGACTCTGCACCAGGCTGCAGCCTCTGCCTCTGCTCAGAATTCTGTACTAGACTACAACTTCTGCCTTCTCAGGGCCTTGCACCAAGACCTGCTTCTACTTCTAATTGGGACTTTACTCCTATTTGGGACTCTATGTTGAAAACTTTTAGCATGGACTTTTAACACTTAGAACTTTTGAGACTGATACACATTTACAGTAAACAACTTAATAGCAACTAATAATTGCTCAGCTCTTTTAAAGAAAACAACAATCCCAACACCCTACTGTGGGGCAAAGATTTACTCCGTGCCTGCACTCGGGCTCCTTCTGCAGCTGTGTGTAGTCCTGTAGTCATGGGTACATTAAAATTCACCTCAAAACATTAAAACTGAGCTTCAGGATGAAATTTCTACCAAGGGGCCCAGCAAAAGGTCAGGTCCATGATTAAAGACTGTGTGTCTGAGGTGACTACTGTCCTGAGGAAAAAGACTGCCTCAAAACAGTCTAAGATCTAAAATCTAAACAGTGAAAGAATTACTGAGGTATCCTGTTTTCTTTGTTCTTTTTTTTTTTTTTTTTTTTTTTTTTTTTTTGCCAAGGAACTCAGGTGCCTTGTCTGCAATCTCACAAAAATCTGAGCTAGAGCTGGAAGTGTGTCCAAAATTCTTGACCCCTAGTTTTATGCCTTAGCTATAAAAGCATCCTTTCTTCCTGAATAGCTCTAGTAATGGTCTGCTGAGGGAATGAAGAGAAATGGAGACTCTTGTCTCCAGTATTATGATTCTGAATAAAACCTCAGGTCAATGTAATCAGACATACAGAAAAGAGAAGGATGATGTCTCTATGACATGGTTGAATTACTGGCATTGCAGAGCTGGTCCAATTTTTTTCATAAATTGTAGACTTATCAATGTGAGGGAGAATCAAAGGGTTTTGTGAATTTTTGCCAAGCACAGTGACTAAATAATCACCGTAGTGTCAGAAGACAAGGAAAGGTCAAGGGAAACAAGGCAATGAAAAAGTAATTTTTTTTCAGCATGATCAATATAATTGTGGAAATTATGACAATTTCTAATATTCTAAAAATAGACTTCCATTTTTTTAGGGAATATTTCTCATGGAAAAAACGATCCAGTTAAAAATCAAAGCATTTTATTATTGTTTTGCCAAAACATCCTGGATTGACCTAAAATGATTTTTTTTATCTTAACATTTCACTGAAAAGCTTCAAAAATTTTATTCTGCTTGATTTAAAATTAAATTTTTCTTGTTTTTTGTCATTTTTCCATGTTTCTGATGGGTCTTTCTTTACTAAATCAGTATCTTAACTTTTGCTAGCTTGATCTTGCACACTTGAATGTGTAAAAAGGCAAAAATAAGTTGAAAATCAAATGCATTAAATTTTCATAATGTGTAACTTTAGTATGGATATGTAAATATTTTATCCCCCTTTGGTTCCTTTAAAACATCCTCCAGCCCATTGACTCTAGTAATGGGCCAGGTAAACATCTTGACCTTTATCTGCTCAACTTAAAATCCCTATAAATAACTTTTATTGGTTTCTCTCCTCTGCAGCTATACATAGTGTCCCAGCTAAGAATGTCATTGCCCCAAACTGACAATTATGTTTTCCATTTTTTCATCTTTTGATTTCTTTTTCTTCTAACATAGTTTATAAAGCACAAAGACAAGAAAAGTCAAAAGAAAGGTCATTGTTCAAATAAAGGTAAAATTCTGCTGCAGTCACTGAAGTGACTTTGGAGAAAAATGACATCACTGGACTCCATGTTTATTCTCCTCAGTGGCATCCAGATCAAATTTACTTGGTTTTCAAGGTGATGTTTCTAACCAGCCAGCCCTTAAACTCAAATTGGGATCTGAAAGTCAAGCTGTGTCCTTTCTGACTCATGCATAATCATCTTTATTAAAGTTTCTATAGACAGGATTTAGCTGACAAGTTGGTGTTTATCATACACAAGACAAAAGAGATTAATCCAAGCCATTCATCCATAGCTAGGCTGACTTCATCATTAGCTGGTTAATGTGTGCTCTCTGTACAGCAAGCCAGAACATGATGATCCAAAGAGCAGATGTCCTGATATGGAGTTGGTTTTATGCAATGCTTTTCACCACCACAAATGCATTTCATTTTAACAAAGTATTTCCCAGACAAATGCACTGGTGAGCCCCTGTGATAGGAGGCCTGGGAGAAATCCCTTTTGCCTTCCTTCCCCTCACCTTTGTGCCCATCTTCCAATGCAAAATCACACACACATACAGGATTAAAAAAGGGGAAGGAGTGGGGGCGAAGGGACAAGGTAGGAGTATCTGGGGCTCCTCTCTGCAAAGGGATCAGCTGGTCAGTAGAAGATGAAGTCAGATTTGGGTTTTCCCCACAGCTCTCCTTGTTGAGCATGGTACCTCATGGAGCATGGCACCTCATGGAGCATGGCACATGATACTGAACACCCTCCTGATCTCGCTGGCATGTGCATTTGCGTATTTAATGTACACGTGTGGCAGCGTGCCACCTGCTGTGACAGAAACCACCAGCGGTCTGTGCAGCAAGCTGCCATGTCCTATCTCTTTAGGTTGAGGTGATGATGCAGTTTGAGCTTGCTTTGAGATGCCTGCTCTTTTTAATGTGTTAGGTCTTGTCTTAAATGTTATTTTAATCCACTTGTCATGTACTCAGCATGCTGAGTAGTCTGGAAAGGAAGGGGGAGCTGCCTGAGTGCAGGGTAAGTGAGGTATCTCTCTGCTTGGGAGGCCTCTGGTCCTTCCCCTTAACCACACCAGCTCATGTCTGAAAATGAATGCTAAAGGGAAGACTGGATGTGACTTGGCTTTTTTCCTGTCAGGGTAGCTGTAAGAAACCAGAGGAAACAGAATCACTTTGAAGAAGTGATGCCCTTTAAGCAGAGAGAGAAAGAGATCATGCTTATAGAAGGCATTGCTTTGCAGGTAGCACAGTGGAGCAGAGGAGAGGTGGCCAGTCTCTGTTTCCTGATCTGTGCTAGACCAGCTTAGGAAACAACTTTACCCCTTGCACCTCAGCCAACCTACCTGTTAGTGGCAATGGAGATCCTTCTTTTGTAAGGCATTTGAAATCTGTTAGTAAGGAGTGTGCTATTAGAGAAATGAGTATTACTGTCACAATGCTAATGGAAGTAGTGAGTTTCTGTCTGGACAAAGATGAGATCTTTGTTGGCTTCTTGAACAGATGTGTGGACACATTTTGTCACATCAGAAATGGCTATTGCCTTCAAATACAAGCTCACCTACTAGCAGCTCAGTCTGGGACCTGTTGTGTGTTTGAAATGCAGAGGTTGTCCCTTTGGAAGCTGCCAGGACTTCCTTTGGATCATATTTTTGTGTGACATGAAATTGTGCTCTTAATGGCCTGATGCAGTCTGCTGCCCTGGGTTGTGACAGTCTGGGGCTGTCACAACCTTTCTTCTCAGCCTACATACTATTATTCTTCCTGCTTCTTTGATCACTGCTCTTCTCTTCACCCTTTCTTTCTGTCCCTTTCCTTAGTCCCATTTTGTTAATAGTCTTGTCCTTTCAAGTTGGCCTGTTATTTCTAGTCTTCATCTCCTGCCTCTTTTGCATAGACCCTTTGTCTTCCCATGCAAATTCTGTAACTCATAATGTTCCCTATCTTGGAAGAGGTGGCCAACACGCAGCAATTGTGGCCTCTCACAGCAGGCACTGTAAAAAGTTACACAGGTAACTGTTTTTTTTAGGGACCCTCAACACAGTGGATGGGCAGCAATCAGACCAGGTAAGACAGGAGACTTACACCTTATCAACGAGGCTAGGTTGGGCCTCTTAGAGATGTCTGGGGGTTCCTCCTCTGTGTACTTGTTCATTTGTCCCATGTATGAGTTGGGTGACTTTCATGTATGAGTTGGGTGACTTTGAATCCCTTTCTCCAGTACTGTTTTCTTGCTGTCTTCTGAATCTCCTGTCCACTTTTCAGCAAGATTTTGTACCACATATCTTCTTGTGATCCTGTCACTGAGCTTCCTACACCATGCAGCTACACATAATCCAAGGCTATAAGAGTTGTATGTAGTGATGGATGATGCTCTGCAATGGCGTCAGGATTGTGTGATTGTGGGATTTGTTCGTCCTTTTCTGTCCCAGCAGTAATCACTGTATACACAGAGACTAAGCAAGAATTCAGCCAAATCATTTTTTTCTTTAGGGCAAAATGTCATGGAAACTGTGGAAAATATGTTGAAGCCTTCTTTTCTGATTATTATACTGTATTCTAACGTTTCTTCTATTGAGATTTTTCAGACCCTGTGTCTCTACTAATAGAAAAAACAAGATATAAAATGATCTGGAACTCGGTGTGAGAAGATAGGTTTGTAGGGACAGTGCAGAAGGCAGTAATTCCCAATGAATTACAGCTGTTCTGATTACCAAGGAGTGGAGACAGCCTTGCCTGCCCAATGAGGATGGGTGTTATAAAAGAGTGAGTTAGCTGGTTCAGAGTTTGCTGCTTGTTCTGTGAGGGTGTAAGGGAGAGATGATTGTGTGAGGGCTAGTCAGGGTTAGGTGGTCTGGTAAGGGACAGGTTGGGGTTAGCCACTCATGCAGAAGGAAGAAGGAAATTTGCAGAGAGGGGAGAGGGAGTCAGTGCTGTGTGAAGCAGCTAATGAGGAAAAGAGTCAGAGTTGCTTGAGAGAAGTCCACTGAAAGAAAGCATGAAAAGTTTTTAATAAAGGACTGGTGATAGTGCCAGTCCAGTCTGTCTTGACATAATTACTACAACTCATGACTCTCAAAAAGAATCAAAAGCCTGGAGATCAGCTCAGAAACTCAGGGTAGGACATTCCATATTAATCTGCAAAGTATTTCCACTGCATGTATGGGAGCATTATATTGCAATTTAAGGTGATAATAGATTAATTCTATACACTTCTGATGCATGTACATGGAAAACTATCACATCAAGTCTTGCACAAAACTTTAATGGCAGTGTCTGAGAGGAGTTTAAAGAAAAGCAAAGATAATTATCAGGATGGCTTCAGGATTGATTTGGGTTGAAAGAATAAGTGTGCTTAATGTGGGTAAGAGATTATGAAGGCAGACATGCACTAAGAGACTACAAATATTTGGTGGGTGTGAATGCTAAGAGGAGAAGAATTACTTTGTGTGATTTAAAGGGGTATGTCATAAGATGTGACAAAATAGTCTGAAAACTACAAAGAACCTTCTGCTGTCAAAACACATAGTACTGTGTTGTCAGTGGAGTATCTACAGTGGTAAGTAACAGGCCTGAAGGCAGAACTTCAGGCTGTGCTGCATGGAGTCTAGAAGTGAGATGAACTGGAGATTACCTGTTCACCTGTCTGAGACAGCTTTCTTCTACCACACATGTTGTTTCTTCCAAAACACTTGTTGTGAATCCACCAGTCATTCAAATGACCTCCTCTAACCCAAAACATGGAATCCTTGTATTAACTTATTGCTACATGGTTACGACTTCCATATTATGTTCCCAGTGAGTGTACAGGTTTCTGGAAGCTTGTTTATTTAGCCTGATCTTTCAAATATATTATCTTAATATTGAGTCTAAACCCATGAAAATCTGGTGAGATTATCCACACCTTGTACCTTACTTTGCCACACTGGTAAGAGGAGCAGAGATAATTTATTTATGATCTTCCATTGTGCTGATTCACAAATTTGTTTATTGCCAGAGACTGAACTTCTCTTCTGCGTGGAGCCCATAGCAGACCCGAAACCCACCCCCCACTCATGGATAAGATTCATGTTAATGTTCGTTTCTCCCCCAAGTAAACTTCACACTGCTTTGATTTTGTTTGTCTTCAGTACAGTGGACTGTTTAAATCCAAAGATGGAGTCTCTGGATCAGACCTTTAGTCTTTGCTTGCTAAATATTTCCAGAGGTCATTTTTGGCAGGTATGACACCTGCCTGGGCTCTCCCTCAGGACTGTGGGTGGGGTTGCAGAAAAATATTCCAGGACCATGAGCAGAAAGATGCTCATGCCAGGGGTTTCTGCAGGAGTGGGGCAAGTGAAAGATAGAAGCACAAGTGTCATCCGAGCACTGGGGCAGGGGTGGAAATTTTGTGCCCTTTTCTCTTGTTGTTTGCTTGACAACTCATTTATTTCAGTGGCTGTTTACTGCTGGAAGGGGAGCTACGTTAGGCCTCTAGTTGTTAATCGCTTCTTCCGAAAGAACATTGTAAATAATCCTAGGAAAATTTATGAGGCAATTTGTTTGCCTTGTGTCTGCTAGAAGTTTTCTTGAGGGAAAAGCAAACACCACGCTTCCCTCAAGCCCAGGCATCGCAGGGCCAGCTCCCAACTGGATGCCGTTTGCAGTAGTGATCCCTCAGCTCAGCGACCCGCTCTGTGGGCGGCCACCGAGGCAGTGACGGTGAGCCCCACTCTGGGCACTGTTCCTTCATGTCTCTGTGGGGAAAACAAGCCCCTCTTGCCACATGGCGCTGGTGGCAGCTGCTCCTCAGCAGAGGCAATGCCAGCTGGGGGCAATCATGGCCCCTCATGTCCCTAATTGGCTCCACCTGGGCCCCACACCTATGGGGGGGCCATTTCGGCTCAGCCTGAGGGTGCCGCTTCTTCCTTGAGCTCTGCTGGGAGGGGGTGGTTTACACTTGGAGGAATGCCGTGGTTCCTGTGTCTTCATGGTTCTTGCAGCATGAGAAAACAAACACCATGTTAGTTGTGGGATGATCCGGCATCTTTTTTGTTCCTGGCTCTTCCCTTGGCCTGGAGGCACTTGGCTGTTGGTTTGGGGGATCATCCCCTCTTAGGAGGAGCTGTGAGGGTTTCTTCCCTCAGCCACATAAGGTAGTGATATCTGCCTGGGGAGTGCCAGTGTTAGGGCTGGGTGATGCAGGCTTGGCTTGTATAACAGCTGTGTGTAATCCTGGTAACAAAACTGGTGGCCTGTGAGGTTGTCCCTGTGTAGGCTGGATGTTCAGCTCCTTTGTTTTTATTCAAAGGGGGCTGTAGCTTGACATCTACATGTGCCTGGGAGCTCTCCCTGGAGCTGTTACAGCCCTGGCAGGACATATTGGCTCTATGCTTGTGCGTCTGAAGGGGAGCAGGACTTAGTGTGACTGAGCCTGTGGAGTTGGTGAATGAGCAGTGAGGGAAAAGTGCTTCATGTATGTTTGGTCTGTTTACTTAAGAGTAAGTGAAAATGGATTTAAACAGCAGACAATTTATCAACACTTTCCCACAAAAGATTCAGGGGCCAAAGGGACCCGGAAAAATGGGTTCAATTGAGTTAATAGGACTCTTCCTGTTCTTTAGTGTTGTGTTTTCAGTTTGAGGTTTTTGAATGTGTGGGGTTGGTGACTTGCAACAGGGGATGGTAGTTAAAAGCTCTCAAGCTGCAGCCTTAAGTTGTCACCCAGTGAATGCTGCTGTGTGAAGTTTAACACCTGTGTGTACTTTCCTTTCTTGCAGTGACTCTGCTCACTGGAGCAGCTGCTCATATGGTCTGTGTGTGCTGGCACAGAGCCTTGGACTGGCCAGCCCCAGGAGTTTGTGCTTTGCTGCAGAGTGTGTAATTATTCACCTTATGACTCAGTCAGCAGTACTCTGAGTGTCAGCATCTAATTCTTCTCTGCCCTAAAGTAATGGTCTTCGACCAATGGTCCAGGAACTATTTCTATGGGTTTGTGAAAGATAATGAGAAAAGTGAGGCTATTGTCATTAGGCTTAAATTCATTATTCAGGAGTCCATACCTCCATTTGAGATGCTTTATAGGTCCATGAGTTTCAATCGGCTGAAACCAGTGGCTCTGACAGCTTTCTTACCTTCTGATGGTCCCTTACATAGTGCAGTATCACCACTTTTTCCCCCGCAAGAGTAACAAATAGGAAGAGTACTAGGTCACACTTCTGTAGAGCAAACGATTACCAGGAAGCTGTAATGGTGGCAGTCTAATTAAGCTGACATTTTATGTATTATAAGTGATTATATTAAATGAGTTTTATTATGATATATATCACATTGTGTGAGATTTTAGGGGATAACTGCTACTTTGTGCCAGATGTTGCTAAGAGGAATATTATAAATGGCAGAAGTATTATAAAGGCTGTCTCTTTCATGCGGGATTTATGTCTAAGGTCTAGATTTTAATACTCTCATTGATATTTGAATTTTATTATGTGCATTTTTTGACAACATCATTCCAAATGGGCAAAAAAAAATCACTTTAGTTCTAAAAGAAATTTGAGATTTGTAAAACATGTGATTGACAGATATTGGCTTAATTTTAATTTTCTTCTGGTTATTGATCAACCCCCAGATATTCAGGGTAGGTTTTCAGCTGTCCTCCATGAGTTTAGTTGCTATATTCTTGGAACTAAGTCTCAACAGAAAAAATACTGTGGGAAGTGTTGGTAAAATACAAAAGGTTACTGCTCTATAGTTGGCTCATAATGCAGAATTTGATGCTGCTCTCTGCAAGTGCTATAGTCTTGTCTCAAAAGATCATTTGCCTGGGATATACTGCTAGAGTTGGGGTTGGTGGGAACGTCATCTATACTGTGGGGGTTTTCCTCAGAAAACAGTCTAATAAATCCTCCTCTGAAGAGCTGCAATAACTGCTTTTGGATTTCATATCTGTGTGACTCTTGTATAGCCAAAAGATATGAGGCCCATGCGCCTTTTCAGCTTTATTTTGTGTGTTTACATTTATCTTAAGTGGCACAGGCACAGTGATGGCAGATTGCACAGGGGTGTTTTTATTAGGAAAGCCCAGTTATATGAAGAGCTGTAAAATTTGTCTAGACAGAAGAATGGACTGAAATAGCAGTGGAACATGGGCAGGAAAGAAAGAAATATAAGTGTGTGTATGTGTTGATGGGGGGAGTACACAGGGCTGTTTATACCTCCAGGGCAAATCATCTGGAGCATGTTACCACTGGTAAAGGAAAATCTCGAGGACAGACGGAGTCCCAGGGGTGAGAGCTGTCTGAAAAATGAGAACATAGTTGTGGAAAGGTAGTACCAGACTTTTTAGATAGATTTTTTTTTTTAAGTTCAAAATAGTTTTTTTTTTTTTTTTGGTCTTTCCTCTCTTAAATTTCAGTGACATCTTTATAATCTTTAGAGTTGTTATAATGAAATTCTTCTTTTCCAACTGTTAGACTGAAGTTTTCGGTAATGTTTTTGTGAAAGTACAGTAATGAAAGTTGGCAGAAATAAAAAGAAAACCTGAAACAACATGGAGGACTTGGATTATTTGATTATGAAAAGTGGTTTTTTAATTTAAGACCACTGTTCTGTGGTGCAATTCACCACTGCCCTATACTAATTGTCAAGAATTATTTCACAGATGAGGTGCCCATGCCCTCATGGGGTGGGCATGCTGTTTCATCACTGGGCACTTGGAAACCTCTTGTTGCTGTTGGACAAAATCCTGTCTAGGAATTGTTCCTTTTAGTTAAAAATAAGAATTGTAGCCTGTGTGAGAACAGATATTAAACTGACATGATTTTCTAGTGTGCTATAAGTGGGGCAAAGCATCAGAGTACTCCAGAACTGTTGATAGCTATTGCCTGGCTGCACAGAAATATTTCACTTTTCTATCAAAGTAATACTGGGGGAATCAAAGAACACTAAAAACTGGGACACTGGCATGATTGGCTTAGGAGTTAATTTTTTTTTCCAAAGCTAAATCAGTAGGGCCAGATTTCAGAGCTTTATTCATGTTCAGTAGTAGCCCCATTAAAGTCACCTTCCTTTTCCTGTCTTAACACAAAATTAAAAGGGTTCTAAGAGCCCTATTAATGGTATAGAAATCTGGCTTGTACCTTGGCACAATAATGGAGGGAAATACAGGAGATCATCACATTCTTTATGGCTCTAGTAAGAGCAAAATTTGGAGAAATGTACAGAAAAAAAGGATTAATTATGAACTGAAATATAAAATTTTAGTTTAGCTCAAGACAATTAAACGTGGTGATAAACTGTGGAATTGGATTCTGAGACAAATGGTCAACTCGGGTTGCCTGAAGCTTTTAATTTGTTCGAGGAACTGCTTTAAGTCATCTTCTGCAGTGTAGTTTCATATATTTAGTTTTTAACACCTGAAGTGGAGTGCAGCATTGGGAAGACAGCAGAGGAGCACATGGCCTGTGTTAGTGAGACCCCAACCCTTGATGCAGAGCTTATGGGCACTTTATGGTATTAGGGAGAATGCAGTAGCTCCCTGGTAAATGTGCATTTTCCTAATCTTGCAGTACTGTAGAGAAGATAGTATACATTGTAATTTTCTGAATAAAAAAAAAAAATCATGCTTAAATTGGGAGCTCTTTAATACTACTACTACAACATCATAAGGGTGTGTGGAAAAGCATTTATAGCTTGAAGGCTTGCCTACTTCATTTGGTGTGGGCAAAGAAAGTGAGTTTCAAAGCATGTTCTCAAGGAAAAGATTTGGTATTTGCAACCTAAATCATATGGCACTGTATATTTCCTGGGAGGGTGATTCCTCTAACCACCCAACTGTTAACTGGGAGTGTGCAATTAAAAATGTATGCTGTGTTTGTCAGCTCTTTAAACTGTTCAAGCTGGTTACATAAGGTGAAGAAAGTCATTACATAAGTTACACCACGAATTGCAAATTGTTTACTTAGTTGTGACAGCCATAGCTTAAGATATTTGTAGGCTGAGGGTTAGTCAGGGAAGACATTTATGAATCATTTTGAATAATGAATAAATTTCAGATTTTATTTGCAGCCTGTTAGCAGACAATTAACAAAGAAAAAAGGATAAAACTTGTCAGAGTTGTATTTAAATTACTGTCTGCTCCAGATTACTGACTTAAGCTGGGTAGCTGGGTTTGTACTGTTGACTAAATTTGGCAGTTCATATCTTGCTGTCAAACTCCTGAGTCATCTAGGCTTTTGAATGTTTTTCTGCATAACTGTATAATTATAGTGAGAAAATAGACTAAGTACATTAATAAGGCTTAATTAAACATGCATATGTACAAATACTCATGTATATGAATGAAAGTACCCAGACTTCTATGTTCTTCTGATTGAGCATCAGACACAGCGGTACTCTGCAGTGCAAATTCTCTGTAAACTGTATTTCAAGACTTTTTTTTTTCCATGGTATAAAATTCAAACAGCCTAGTGATGTGCTAGCATTTTCTCTAATTGCAAAAAATGTTAGTGTCTTAGTTTTCTTATTTCATCTTCAGCTTTTCCAATTGAATAGCTTGTTCCCGTTCTGGAGCAAAAATAAGCTATATTAGTAACAAGTGGTTTGCTTGTAATACAGTGTATTGGATTTTCTGCTATGATTTTTCAGGAAAAATCTTGCCTTTATTGCAAAAATCATGTCAAAAACCTTATTTCAATACAGACTACTCCTTGAGTGTGTGTTCTGGGGTTCTGTTAACTCCAGTCAAGTCTTATGCTCTGGGCTGTTCATGGAGAACTTTGTGTCAGGTGTGGGCAGTGAGAGCCACCTGTTGCCGTAGCAAAGGTTTCTGTCATCTTTTCCTGAGGTGAGGGTGACTCACCTAGCTGAGCTATAAATCTGTGATCCCATGGCCTCTGGGAAAGTGTGGGATCTGGCTGTGCCCTTCCTTCCTCCCTCCTGGCCCATGAGCTTTCCTTAGAGGTGCCTGAAGGTCACTTGTGCTGACAATCTGTGCTCTGGCTCAGTTGCTAAGTTAGTTGAGGATTATCTGTTCATGGATGTCTGGATCTGCTCTTTCTTATCTTGGCCAAAGCTTTTGGCATGATTGACAAATGCAGGGATACTTTAGGCCAAAGTGTTTTCTTGCAAGAAAGGTAATTCTGGGGCTGGAATGGCTCACAGCAAGTTGGCTCTGTGTCAGCAGAGCGGCATGATGTTGACCTAATGTAAAATGGCCTCTAACTCTGACTGTGATCACCTGTTTGATGTAATTTTTGTGTAGTTTGGTGGTGATTAATGAATGCTTATAATTCTGGAGATCTTCCAGTGGAAAACATTTTAATAACTACACAAGAATGTTATTGAAATGCACTTCATTGCATAGCAGGAAATCATGTATTTAATTGTTTCTGTTATTGCTGGTGACTGGATGCCCAGCTTGGCTGGGGAATGGCTCCAGAATCTGCCCCATGTAAAGACTGCTGGTGTGTGTGGGCAAGCCATACCTGCTTTAAAATGTAGAAGTGACCTCTGTTTCACTCTGAGTTCAGAGCCAATCAAACAAGTCACCCTTGAAAAAGACAAAGGAAATTTTGAGAAATAAAGTAGCTTGTAGGTTTTTCTTTTCCACTGGGATTGTTCCCACCCATCTTGACTAGCTTATTTTAGTGGGGCAAGTGAAAACTTAATTTCCATTCATATTGACATTCTCTTCTCCCTTCCTTTTATAACATTTTGTGTAGCTTTCATCATGATAGAAACAAATCTGTAAAACAAAACAACAAAAAAAATGAACTAAGGAAAGTACATGAAGCAGGAATTAGTTTCATTTCTCCAATAGTGTGAAAGATGCAGTTTGTTACCAGGCATAGCAATTTCAGAATATTTTTCTTACCCTTCAGAAGAAAACACTAATTAAAATATTCCCTGCTGCTCTGTAGTACGAGGCAGCATAGCTCTGATGTTGTTCAGAGGACTTTCAGTGGCTGTGCTGAGCAAGTCTATGGGTGGGTAATGGTGGTTAAAGTGGAATGGAGGCTAGGGGTGGTTTATTCTTAATAAAAACCTTAGCTGAGTAGAGAGCGCTTCAAATAATGTAGTGAGGTCATAATGGCACAACTTAGAGAGGAGACTTAAAATATGTAATTACTCTTGTGTTTTTCCCCTGTTCACATCCAAGAAATACAGATAACTTTTACTGTCTTCTGAAACCTCTGTGCAGGACTGGGGAGAGCTGCTGGATCTGTGTAGTTTTGTGCTACTGCAAGCAACTGCTATGTAAAATTCTAGCCACAAAATTTTCAAGATACATATGAAGAAGTAAAACTTAGGCCCTTTTTTCTTGGGTAACTCCAAAATGTGGGACTGTACCTTTGGGTTTTTCTTTTTTTTTTAGGTTTGGCTGCAGTCTTAAACTCTGCCTTCTCACAGCTGATAATCTTGTTCTATTTATGCGAGTCATCTCGTTGCAACTCTTGCCATCAGCATGAGTTTTTTTTTCACTGACTTGCTACCTCATCTCAAAACTGAGAAGAGAATGTGGCCTTTGCCAGTTCCTTAACTCCTTTCCATACCTGCTGTTATTTATTTGTCTCTACAGGGTATTCTGGGATTTATCAGGGAGAGTGTGCTAGAGCCAAGTGAAGTCATGTTTGGCTACAGGTGCTGGAGTAGATCCTTCTTTGCTCCTAAAGAGCAAAGAGAAACAATGGATGCACTTTAGGTATTAAAGTTGTCCATTCTTTTTCCTTTCAGGCATAACTCTTGTGCAAATAATGATGTTAATATTAACAAATCTCAGTAATCTCTTTCCTGTGGCTTTAACAGGTGTTTGCTAACATCCCACATTTGGTGTGTGCTATAGTGAATTTGCCTGCTCTGAGATCCAGGTAGACTACTGAGCTGAATTTGGTTATCACAGTGGGACTTGCAGTCAGTACAGATAAACTCTGGTGAGGACAAGGCTTGAGACACAGCCCATGTAGCTGTCCTATCTTGCCTGGGTTGAAGACAGAGCACTCAGATGATGACTGGGTGCAAATCACAAAGGCCAAATTAGTTTGGCCACTGTTCCTCAGACATTTACTTCAGTCTAGACTGCTGATTAGGAGTGTTTTGAGTGACCTGACAGAATGTGTTTCTGCGTTGGTCACAATTCTTTCAATATGTAATTTTCCCCTTCTTGATGCTCCTTCACTATTGTCACAATTTGCACACTGCTTAGATGCCTCCAGCTTCAGCTCACTGGCATAGATCAACAAAATTGGGTGGTTTATAAGCTGAGAAAAATAAAAGCATCATACTCTCAAACTGATATTTGACAAGGAAGAGGCCTGAAAGACTCAGTAGTGTTGCTTGGAAATGCATGAAAAATCAGGCAGCCACCTTGAACAGAGATCTATTGTCTTGCCAGGGAGCCATTGGAAGAGAAATCATCACAAGCGGCATCCAGTCACCTGAACATCACTCAGCCATAGTTAGTTGTATGATAGCTTTGTAATACAAAGTTTTGGTTCCCTGTGGTCTGTAAATAATTCTATTTACAGCATTAAGTCCCATAAGATGGAAATTTGTTTTGACTTTGTGGTTGATGGTTACTTAAACACAGAGAGTTATACTTGGGAAAGAATGCTAGTCATGCCAGAGACTGGGTATTGGAAATGCAGAGAAACACAGAAGGGGAAAACCTTAGTGGTGCTGCATTTTTCTGTTCTCCTTAAACAAAATGCTTTGATCTCCAGATGAAGCAACTAGCACAACAGTTGATGTTAATTGATACCACTCAATCATCAATCCACTTGGCTTCTGCAAAGAACATTAGTTCAGCAGCACTGGCAGAGCATCAGTGGAAGTTAATTTTAATGGTAATTTGGAGCCCAGCTTATTTCTCTTTTAAAAGGTTTTTATATATGAAATAAATTTTTATTGCTAATTCATTTCATTATCATCTGTTGTGGGTTCATGCTAAATTGTGCAGGTCACACTTCCTTTTCTAGAATGGGGAGAAGCTACTGTCCCTCCCTAAATACTCGAGTTGTGATTGTTGTTTGTAATTCAGAGAGGTGAACTGCAGGGTTAAGGGACCAAAGGTTAAATCAATGAAATGGGTATTTATTTTTAGTATTGAAATGAGCTGCAGTTCTTCCAACTAGGTAATTCATGACACAAGAGTCTGGGCCTGCTTGCCAAGACATGCTATGGACTCTAAGAGGACAGTGCTTCCACTTTGCTTTGGACTGATGGGAGCAGCATAACCCTAACCCAAATGAAAGATACTGTCAGACCCTTCCATCATGCTTTTAAGTGATGTAGCAGAGAAATGCAGTTCACAATGCCTGACTGCATCCCTGATGCAGTGCAGGTGTAAGTGTGCACATAGCTGCAAGTATGATGGTATCCATTTCTGACAAGGCACTTGAGTGATTATCCCTGTCCTTTCTAACTCTGGGCTGAGGATCCAGCAGGCACTAGAATTCTCCAGATAGAGATAAGGAACTGACTATATCTAGCTCAGCTTAAAAATTATTTTAAAATTTTCTCATAAATATTCTCCTAGTAGGACTATTTGTGGTGATGCAAGTCTGCTTTTCTCCTATTAGGAGTGAGATTGGCATCCTTCAACTACTGCACACAACAACCACATTGTATTTCTCAGATTCACTTTGTAGGATTAGGAGTAAAAGCTGAGGGAGGATCAAGCTCAGCTTCGCGTCCAGGTCAGCAGGTTTGGCTCACTGGTTCTGTAGTGTCAGTGGCGAGGGGTTGCGGAGCTGTCCAGTGCTGAAGTGACTCAAGCATTATGTTATTGACACGGGTAACGTGCAACAGTTTAAAGTAAACCTCTTTACTCTTCTTGTACTTCATGGCATGGAATCAGGGCTACAGCATGATCAAAGCCTCAGGCTTAAGTTATCCTGACTGGGCAAAGTCAGAGGAGCATGAGTTGAGGCTTAAAAGTTGCCACAGAGGCAATGTGCAGCTTATCTGGTTGTCCTACTTCCTCATGGGACCTCAAGAGTCTGCATGTTCTTGCTTCCTTTTGGGTACAAGATTCTGAGTCTTTTAAACAACGAGGACTATTTCAGACTCTGTTTTTTGCCCTGGTATAATATGAATAATAGAATTGCAGGCTTGCCCCCAAGTAACAACTTTTGTGGGTGACATGTACAGTTTGAGCATCATGAGATCTTTCCCCTTGGTTATGTCTTTTCTTGGATTTTGAATATTACTAGTATATCTAGCTATGATTTTTTACTGTACAAGTACCTCTCTCTACCCCAGTAGAGCTTCTAGGTGTGATATTGGAGACATGCAGAAGAACTTGAAATTTTTATCAAATGGTGAAGAAATTTGGTCTGGGGTAGTATTAATTTCACAATCACACAGTGCCTGAGCTCATGGGAACCTCATCCAAGACTGTTGTTCCTGGTCATTACCACAGCATTGCTGGATTACAAGAAATGTCACCAAGTCTGTAGGAAATCTAATCAGAGACCCAAGTTATTTTCTTTTGCTTCCTCCTTTTCAAGACAACTTAAGTGTTCTTAAATATCATGGTCTATTTGTCAAAAGTACTTTACAGTCTTCTTTAAAGTAAGTTATTGTAATACAATTTCATAGTACAATCTTTATTCCGTAGCTGAAAATCTATAGAGTAACAGATGAATACTGTTATTTTTCATTTCTTTAGATACCTTGGTTATTTTCCAGTAGGAGAGATTTTTGCTGGAATGTGGGAAATAATACCTGGAAATTTGTTTTCTGCCATTCTCTCCAATGCTAGACCACTGATCTCATTTTGGAAAGATGTTTACTAAATCTGAGAAAAATACTAAAGCTCTGGAAGTGGAGGAGTTTGAAGACAGGTTGGATGCAGCTTTGAGTAACCTGATCCTAGTGAAAAGTGTCCCTGCCTGTGGCAGGGGGTTAGAATTGGGTGGTCTTCAGGGTCTTTTCCAGTCAACCTATTCTATGATTCTGTATTCCCCAAGTAGCTTTACTTTAGTCCATTATCAAGTGTCAACATCCAGTGTTTGTGTGTACTCCTGGCAAAGGCTTCTCTTTTGTGTGGATGAAATCACATTCCTGCACATTTGAGAGTGTTCACTTGCTGATGTTCCAGAATTCCAGTATTTTACTTGAACTGTGTCCCTGTACTGAGAATGGTTCTCTGTGTATCCTGCATCTGCTGTGGCTACGTTGAGAAAAGCTGTTTAATCCTCAAAGTGTAAAATCTACCATGCTTATAAATGAGTTATACAGACTTATATAATAATGGTGTCAGTTCCAGAAATTGGGCTATTTTGTCTTTTGTCACACCTTTTAGAGCTATGTACTGCTAGCTCCTTTTTCCTTTGTTTTATGCCTGTTGCCCTGTTGTGTAACTACAAGCATAAACTCTATAGCCCTTCTGTTAACCATCTCAGCTTGGATGTTCTTTTCTCTAGGCATGATCAGGATGGTCAGTTGCCTGAGGAGGACACATAAATGTCATCTTTAGTTGATTCCAGTAATGTTATACATCAGACTTGGGTGTTCAGTTTGGGGTATTGACTGTGCTGCTAGTGAGTCTGGCACTCGTGCAGCCTCACTGTATTTCCACTGCAGTATGAGATGGGCATTTTTCTTCTCCTTCCTAAGTCTCCCTGTCCTGGGAATGATTCCTGAATATCAGCCTAGTGCCTGGCACCTTAATCTTTTGTTCCCTTTAAGGTAGGCTGTAATTAGAAATATTTTTGATGAAACTGATTTGCATGTACAACTCACTGACCTTGTGCTGCAGTCTCTCCTTGGTGCTGCATTTACCTCTTAGCCTGGTTGGTGGAACCTCTGTTAGCTTGGCATGTTGTTTTCATCCTTTTCATCAGAGTGGCTGATGATCCACTGGAGGCACATTTAGAATCATCCTGGATCTTTTTCACCTCATCCTGCACTCAATGAGCTGCAGCCTCATGCTCTTTTGTGGGGGAGAATAGTACATAAATTAATGTTGGGCAGTAATCCGGTCTTTAATAAATGGTTTCAGATATTGTAGAGAAATAGTGTGTACAAGGTAGCTTTAAGAGTAGTAACTAAAATGGAAAGTGAAGCATTCGTAGAATACAGCACATATAATAACAATTGGGTTTAGAATTAATTGTACAGATAAAAATGTGTACAGAGGCACAGAGGATGCCAAATCATTGAGTTTTTAATTTCTAAAGTCAAACATTGTAGTTCAAGACTTACCTTTACGTATTTTACAAAAATAACTGTATGAGCAGGGGAGGTACTAAACAGGATCAGAAAGAGTTTTTAGGGCACAGGTTCTGTTCACTGTAATTGTACAACATTTATCCCATTGGGTGATAGCAGAGGCTACTGAGACACAAACCTCTAATAAAGTTTAGACTAGGAGTGTAGAGTGAAAAAGGTAAATCCTGAGTTGACAATGTCTGACTAAATGCCTGTTTCCACAGCCCCTTCTCTCCAAATCTGAATTTGACCACTGTGGTGTTAAAGGCCTGTTCTGCATCTTCCAAGTGGTGCTTGGAAGAGAGGTCTTCCTTGGTTCTATGTATGGTGATGGATCTCTTGGGATATGGTTGCCTCCTCCTCTGTCAGGATGAGGATCATAAGAGCAGGTTCTTGAATTGGAAGGGGCTGAATGACACTTCAGGCTATAAACCCCAGTGGCATTCTGCTGGCCTTTCAGGCACAGGGATGGTGAGATGCATTGGGTGGTGACAACGGTGTTCAGATGTGCAGTGCTCACTTTCAGACAATGCTTATTGCTGCCATCCATGGAGTTCTATTATCTGATGCTGCTCAGTGCACTTTGAATTGTGTCTTTCCTTCTATACATCTTTCTTGACAGGCAGCAGAAATATTTAGTCCAGCTTGTCCTGGTCTGAACATCTTACATTGCAGTGAGTGGGAGATCTTCATACTATGACCCTCTGATTGGATTTGACATTTCAGATGGGAAGGTACAAGAAGTGGTAGATGGCATTTATTGAAATACAAGAGGATGTTATAGGCAAAGGAACATCATGTCACAATACCTTCCCAAAGCAAATTACAATCTGCCCACCAATTTTCACTGGCCCAGCAGTAGATGGGATGAGAAATTCTCATCCCACACCTTAATATGTTTAAATATACAACAGCTCTGGGCCTAATCTAGGGTCACATAATTTTATAACAACCTAACTTTATTTGGCATGGAAAAAAAAAATAATAGATGTTTTAAACCTATAGGGGTTTTACCTACTCTATTCTGCTGCCATGATACATAAGTTGGGCTGGTTTCTGCTACTTTTAATTTCTGCATTAAAACACATCATATGCATTTCTTAAGGGAAATATAATGAATCTTAGCTCAAGTGCTTGGATGCTAAATACCTTTGAGACTTGACTAGAATAACCTAATTCCTTGTTCAAGATGATGCTGGCAACAGGTCCTATCACTGCTAACTTTCCCATAGCTGGCAGCTGTTGGCATACTGTGATCCTTGCAGATTTGTACTGGGAATAAGCAAAGGGAAGGCTGGGGCTGGAGAGAAGTTGGTCCCTTCTCAGTTTCTCATGCAAGGGCATTTATCCTTCTAATATTTTCATCTACTGCGAAGCATGTTGTCATTTGGTGCAGAGTGTCTGCAGCAATGTTGAGATTCTAGCCCAAAGTTGTTGACTGAAGTACATTTGAGTGCAGCAAGAACTTGATGCACTAGAAATGAATTACTGTAGCATTTGTGGAGAGGTGCTCAATGCCTAAGCCTTCTGTACATAAGGGCATACGATGGTATTGCAAAACTCATCACTGGATAAGTAAGAGCACAGTCCAGTCAATTGGAAAAATATTTTTTGATCACATCCACCAACTTTTCCTACTTCAAATACTTCTTCAGGAATAATTTCCTTCTGGTGGGAGAAACCACTTATTTCAGACAGCGGTAGAGAGATTGAAAAATCTGTGGTTCATAGGCTTTAGAGTGACCAAATTGTGCTTTTGCTCAACTTGGATTTCACAGTACAGTTGTCTGATCTTCTTACCCCCATCTTTATCTCCCTTTCCTTTTCCTTCTAGCTGTATTTCAATTTGTTTGACTATTCAAGGGCACCTTTTTAAACATCTACATAGCATTCAGTTTCTCAAGGCCTTTATTTGATTCAAGCCCTCATGTACAATAGTAAGTCCAGTTAAAATAGTGCAGCAAACAGCCTTGCAAGGGAAGGGCAGTGAGCTGTACAGTCTTTTGTCCCTCTGGATGCACACTCCTTTACAAAGGAAGATGGAGCATCTTTGCAATTTAGTGATGGTGGACCATGTAATAATTTGAACAAGGACAATCCAGGGAATGACTTCACAGGGAAAGAGCATGGCCAAACATGAAACTGTTTCTCACTTCTGAGAGACATTATACTGCCTGTATAATTTTATAGTCTTTACTCACCAGGAAAAAAATCCTAGTGTTTATTTCAAGGTAGTTTTAGTAGCTTTTGTCCATCAGACTCTATGATCTACGTAGTTATTCACTTGGTGGATTTTGATGCAAGAAACATTATGGACTTGCAGGGAGAAACTCTGCTCTCTTAGGCAGGATCTCACCTGTTAGCTTTCCTCTGCACATACATTTAATAACTGCAGGGGAACTTTGTCTCATAAATATGTTCTTGTGTATGAAGTGATGTCTTGAGAATGTCTTTATTCCAACCACAGCACCTTAATTTTTTTCTTGAAATAACCAGAATAGGGACAGCATAAAAAAATGAATGGATCTTAGAAATATTCCATTTTAAAATATATCATTATATTCTAGATTCTCTACTAAAGAGGGAATATGTCCAAAGTCTTCTGTTTGTACAGTTTTAAAGTCTCAAGAGAGTCCTTGATGGATGAAGATAGTCTGTCTCATCAGCACAGGAGGTAGAACAGTTTATGGGCATAGCAGGATGTCTTTCTGGTCTATTCGTGTTGTAGTCTGATCAGGGGAGTGAAAAGCCCAGCCTGGTTGCAAAGCTGATGCTGGATTTCTTCCTCACTTATTTCTGATAGGCTAGTTGCCTGTTGGTATTTCTGCCTTTGGAACTGAGATAATTTCAAATACTATGGTTTCTCCTAATTACCTTTGATTTTTTTAAAGAATTTTTTTAACAGACTGCTGTAGTGCTGAATGTAAGTGTAAAATTGCCTGTAAGTGGCATCTTCTGGGGCATTTGTTAGGTCTCAGCTTTATTTCCTCAATGTTGCATGCAAGTATCTGAATGACTCCGCTGTTTAAACATGAGGTTGAAGTGCTACAAGAAAGCTAAGTGCTTTCTCCAGCTCAGCTATTTGTGGTGCTTGCTGTAAACTAACAGGGGATACAGAGAAGTGCTCGTGTTCCTCTCACTTTAAGAAGAGGACAAAATGTGTCTAGAAAGCCACATTTACATTGCAAAGCAGCACGTAGAAGAGCTTTCCAAGGTGGAGAAATAGGCACCCTTAGATTACACTGCATGTAATGACAGATACTCAGCAGAATGAGTGATATCAGTGGATCCACCCTTATTTTCTTCTTGGCAATCTGGGACCCTACTTCTTAGACATGGCTTTGAAATAAGTTTTGAAGCTGGTTTGTTAAACACCAAGCTTCACGGGAGCATCTTACCATGAGATGTACATTGATATAGAAGGAATGTCCATGGAATTCCTGTCCACAGAAGAGCCTTTGCTGTGCTTTTTCTTTGGCTTGACAGCAGTGCTGAGATATTGCTTTGTTCCATGAGCTATTGGGTCGTCAGTGAGTTTTTACTGGTAATTGCTGTCTCACTGACTTTTTATTGATCATTTAATTTCTGCCTCCAAACATGTGGAAGCAAATATTTTTCAGCCCTTTTAACCTCCTTAACTTTTCATTTGTGCTCTGCTTCCCTCTCCCCTGTGGCCAGCCCAAAGCAAATAGGTGGACAAAAAGATTAATAGAAACAAGGAGATGCCTTCCTCCTCTCAAGTGCCCTGTGGCTTGGAGGCTGTTATTAATAGCTGAAGTAAAAAAGTGTTTCATAACCCTCTTCTTGCTCCTGCTTCCTTGCCAGCCCCCTTTCCTTGGTCCCTGGAGAGAAAGTGTGAGCTCATCGCTTTCCAATGCAAATTCAGCTTTTGGTCTCATACTTGGATTCTTTTCTTATCATGGGTGGAATATTTATCTTCTGCCAGCTGGTGGCTTTAAGCAAGCTGCTATTGCTGGGCTATCCAGAGAGCATGTGAGGAACAGGCCTGGCAAAAGCTGCTCAAGCACTTTATTTCTTTCTCTACTCTGAAAATGTTGCTGTCTGCTCAGTACATCTGCACATGTCTTCTGCACCTCTGTCTTTACTCACACAGTGGTTGAAAAGAAAATTTATTTTGCATTTTGATGTGGAAACAGAAATTGAAATGTAGGTATAATATCTGAAATCTGTGGAAGTTGCTCTGTGAAATCTGGTCACATAAAACCCACACACAACAAAGCTGTTGTGTGTCTGGGGATTCATTATGTTCAGGGATGGCTTCCTGTTCATGTGTGCACTGTATCTGATTTTTTTTTCTGTAACTCTAGAGATCTAGTGGGCCAGTACTGATAGAGAGGTGGCAGATTTTCATCCCAGATCACCTGGGAAGAATGGGAATGTCACGCTGTCTTCTATTACCCCATTTCTGTATGGATAGTACAGTATATTGGATCTTTTCAACCATCTCCCCTGCTAAGTTTTTACAAGGCTGCTTTGCCAGCTGAGCATTGCCTCACAAGTTTCACTAAGCCAGAGGCTCTGAGACAGTCTTTATTTGGAAGTTAAGTCAGATGAGCTGTAGAAGAAAAATGGAAAGAAAAAAGAGCATCAGGGTTCTGCTTCTCTCTCTGAAAAAAAAATGTTTGCTCACTTTCCTAATGAAAATCTTTAAGCTATGCATTCTCTTAATGTGTTTTCTGGGCATGTGCCATTTTGTGGACAAAATATTTATTTTGTCTCCTCCTTTCAGTGGCTCTTAACTCAGTGGATGCAGGCAAGCTTTTTCTTCAGGTAAAACAGAAGATGCTGCTATCTTCTGAGCATATTTTCCTGAAGACCTGTGTTCATTGCATTTTTTGGTGGTCAGTAAAGGCATCTAAATGTAAAAAGCACATTTGAATAATATTATATACTGAAATATCCATTTGCCACTGGCAGCCTAACAGGCTGCGCTGAAGACTTTGTGCATTTTACCCCACAGGGAGTCTATAGGTGCATAATGTGCTCATAAGTACATTTATAGTTACACTTAAGTACAGTTAGGAAATTGCTGTTTATTTTCATGTAGAAAATTGTTTCTGAAGCAAAAAGTATGTAAGGGAACAGAGCCACTTGTAAAACTTAATCTAATGCTGTTGGTGGTTTCAGCTGAAAAAAAAACCTATGAAATTTAGAAAAATGCTGTAGAATTTTCAAAGTACATTTTTCAGACTTTCAATTGAAATAGTTTTAAAATTATTCTTTAAAGGCATCAAAATAAGTTAGATTAATACAGTTTTGCATCCATAAAAAACTTTTCTGGTGATCTGAAATTTTGCTTGTTTATTTTTTTTTTTTGCTTCCTTATGTGGTATGGTGGGGTTGGATTTAAAAGAAACAATTTGTGCTTAGGACCTAGTGTTCACTGTGTTTTCAAGGAGGGGATGCTACTTCAAGCTGGTTCTGCTCTTGTACCACTAGTTGAATTACCATTAGCACATCTGGTTTCGCTTCATTTGTGAAAAATCTAATGGGCATTATCTCACAGCATGTTGTGTTCTGACCCAAGGATGGTAACTAGACATGATCAGGTGGTCATTTCAAGAAGTGCACTCCTGATCCATGTCATGTGTTCCACAGACATGTTCAGAGTCTCTCCCAGTACATGACCCTTGGGTCTGTCTGCAAATGGGAAGGGCACTGGATCAGATCCCTCTCTGATTTTACTGAGATAGGCAGAAGGTGAGAAGGACCTGACTGTGCACCTTTTCCACTTGCAGGGGAGACAGCTAGAGGATAGCAACAGAGTCTTAAACCCAACAGACCAACTCCAGCTCATCAGCTGAAGAGGGGTACCAGCCTAGTTTCCTGGCAGCTCCCAGCAAACAGCAATGAGCGCCAGGAGTTGTTTCACTTTATCTAGGACAAGTAGCAACAAGCCCTACTGGCAGATCAAGCTGAACCTCAGTGCAGGGCGATGCCAGAGCCAGTTAGGAAGGAACATCATCTCTTGTTCTAATAGTTTGGCCCTTGCTGTAACTGAAAATCTATGTTTATCTTCATTAGTAAGAACACTGGCTTCTATTTATGCATGTAAATTAATGAATATTCACCAAACATGTTGATTAAGGTGCATATTCTTCTTAGATTTTTTAGTGCTTTACTCCGAGCTATTCTATTATTCAAAATATTCATGTGGCACCAAGGGAATTCCTGATTAGGTATTAGGAGTGGTCAGACATGGGAATAGGTGCTCAAGTATGTGCATCTCCATTCTTGGAGGTGTTTAAAACTTGATTGGACAAGGCCCTCAGCAACATGAGCTGTCTGGAGCTGATTTTAACTTTCAAGTTGTGCCTCTTTTGCGCAGGCCATTGGGATGGTTGACATCTAGGCAACCCTTTTAACATAAATAATTCTACAATTAATGCAGAAGAATAGTGTTCCTACATTTTTTGGTATTAATCTATTTATAGATATGGGAAAAAAATGTAGCCAGTACTTCCATGTATTACTCCAGAAGTAACAAATAATCCTGTTAAAGGTGTGGCAATGCTTTCTAATAAGTATCTGTTTTCATAAAAAAAAGTTATCTGGAGTTCATAAACTAGTCAGCATATCTGATTGTGATTGCAATCTTATTGTGGTTATGTCATAACAGCTGGTTGAAGTAGAACTTAATTTCTCCTATCCTCCTCCAAGATTTAATTTGAGCAGTTAATTCATGCTGAAACTGCGAGAGCCTTGCCTATATTAAGGTACCTCCAGATGAGTTTTGATGACTCATATGAAATGATTCAAGTAACTGAGGGCAGCACATACATCTGAGGGTAACAATTATGAAATTGCACCAGCCTGAATTGCCAGAGCTAATTTGAAGGATGCAAAAATGCTAACACAAATAAACAAAGAACTTGTCTAGGTGACAGAAGATGTATAAGACAATAATAGATACATATGCCACATAGAATTGCTTTTTGTAACAAATCTTTGTCAGAACTGTGATAGCCTCTGGAAACCTTACTGAAATGTGCTAAGAAAAAACAACCCACTATGACCTTCCTCTGCTCTACAGATTTTCTGAAGGGAATGTGAAGCAATTAGAGGCTAAATGTTCAACCTGCATCTCTGTTTGCTATGGTGAGAGTCATCCAGTGAAGGAACAGTAACCAAACCATGGGATTAAGGCAATCTCTCATACTGAAGGCAGTTTCTCATAATGAAGAGCAAATGTATGTAGCGAGTGCAGTTTGCAAGCCAGAGGCTAGGATTCCTTTTACTAGGAAATGTTTATGTAATAATTCTCAAACAGATTTGTGAAAATTAAAACTAGTACAAAGGGTAAATTTTGTAGAATTGCTTGCTAAAAAACAGTTCATCCAGGGATATCTGCAAGACAGAAGAAGGAAAAGCTGCCTGGAGGTAATGCAGGCTCAGAATATCCACATGAGTCTTTCTAGGGAAGCTCATAATATCAAAAGCTTTGACAGGAAATGTACTAAAACAAATACTAGTTTTCCAGCTGGATCCTTCTTGGAAACCAATATGCATGCTAAAAGAGAAGAATGGGTACTCCCTGGTTCAGACCTCTGCATGTTACAGAATGGAAGCTGACTCTCAGTCCTAGCTTGTGGAATCTGGAATGGCCACACCATAGTTCATCCAGAGTGAGTGAGCTGCTGGTTCCCTGCATCTGAGATTGCTGTTTGCTCTTACCCAGAGACTGCTGCAAAGAATCTTAGTGTGGGAGAAACTTTTATATGTGAGAGTCCTCTAGCTACTGAAGGTAACTTACAGTAATTGAGTTAATCTGGAGTTGAACCTTAAAGGACAGTTCCACAACCTGCAGCCCTGAAAGCTGAGGCAGGGGGAAAGTGTGAAATATTCTAGTCCTCAAGACAAGAGAAGAGTGCTCAGATAACCCATGCAAGTAAATCTGTGCCATCTTGGGCTGGATCTGAAATGATACTACTGTCACCTAACTACTCTCACAGGTTGCCAGTTTGATGTAAGACCATGCCAAGGACTACTTTCTGTTGCCAGCTCTCAGATGGGTTGGTCTGTATTATGCAGAATACTAAACTCTACGATCACTGACACTGTAAATTCATGAAACGTGGCAACCACCTTTGCAGAAGTCGAACTGACCAGGACAAATGCCTCTGAGTACTTCTGAGATGCAAAATTTAGGACAGAAATAACCAATACTTTAGTTGCATTTTGTATTTCCATTCTATTTTTCAAATTAACCATGGTAAAAGATGTTGCTTGGAGCAGCTTGGAAGAGTTGAAATATATTTAAAGCGAGCGGTGTGGGCACAATGGTGATGAAGAAATACTGGTCCAAAAGCTCTGAAAAAGTTGTGTTTACCTACCAGACAAATAAGTCTGGACACAAGCACTGTGACCTTAATTGATCCTAGCCCTCTTCTGTTTAGAGTGGGGATAATGGTTCAGTTACTCCCTGCATTACTAAACAGTTTGAGACCCTCTACTGGGATGGTGTTTATATTTCCAGTAATGCAGTGGTAGCTGACTTCCTCTAGCAGCTGAACTAACATCAGGATGTGAAGTGTAAAGTTCCGAAAATGGAATAGAAAGAAAAAAAAATCAGTGTTTTCAGGTGATATTTCTGCTGTGGCCTAAGTTTAATTTTTTTCTCATAATGCAGAGAAGAGGAAGTGTTACTGAATAAGGTGATAGTATGGAGCAATGATCAGCAGATACCTGAAGGAAACTGAGCAGCTAAGTGACTCAGTAAGAGGAGGTGCATGTTTGATGCTGTGGATACTTAGCTGCACAGGATGAAGCCGACTCTAGTTTCCTTATCTCCAATTTGTCTGTCATCTAACCTTTGCAGGAACAGGGGGTTGCCAGCCACAGTTAACAGCTGCTGAATCCCAAGAGTCAGTGCTTGTGATAATGGTATGGCAGAGGTTTGCTCTGCATGGTTCTAGTTGCATCCTTCTGCTGATCCTTTTCTTAGCTTTCTATTGGTAGATGTCAGCTACTTTTCTTTAGGATTTTCAGCAAGCATTTCCCTTTGATCAGAGAAATACAGGATATACTGCATCTGTCCCTGGAACGGCTAGTGGTGTTTTTTGTTTCTTATGGCCAGCTATAACTCTTGCTATGGCAGCTCATAGCTAAAAAACCCACACTCACTGCTTTGCTCTATAAAAACTGTTCCCAGTTACTGGAGCAAAGTGCAGAGCAAAGCTGCAGTTGCATTTGGTCTAAGTTTGTGCTGAAGGCTGGAGATGATTCATAAATTGAAGTAACCTTATTGAGGGTATGGAAGGGAAAGCTTGCTTTCCTTCCTACCCCAAAGACTGGAGTGAGCACAGCTAGTAATTCTTCTGAAGGTAAGGGTTTTGTAGCATTTTTCTGATAAAGCTTTCCAGCAGAGCAGTTATTCTAATCCTTGCTGCTCTTGCTGCTTTTGTTCTCATAGGGACCTCCAGGACTTGGGTCTCTGGCAACTTGAACACTGTTGTTCTGTGGAACAAGCAGGGAAACATCAGAAGTATGGAATCATCACTTCCCATAAATTCACTCTTCTCCTAATTTTTACTTGTAGGTCCAGGCAATTGAAAGCCTTTTTCTTAAGTTCAAAAGATGATTCTCACCTCTAGTTAGATTTATGCTGATGCAGTTGCATTGACTCAGCATAGTCATTCTCCTGCACTTGTGAGAGTGGGTTTAATTCAGTGGGTTCATGTTTAAATGCCAAGAAATCACAAGCCTTGTCCTTTTGGGCCATGAAAATCTCAAGTTTCTTAGTAAGATACTGCCTGCTTCTGCTGAGTGGACACCATTGCTCCCTGGTGGAGCTGGCAGGGCTCCAATGCCCTCTGAACTGCCATGCCAAATGCTGTACCATGCCCTATTTATCCACCCTGGCTCATAGGTGTCCCAAAGCTATTTTTGTGTGCTTAGGTCTCATTAGAGCCATGAGGAAGTAAGCATAAGCCCAAAATTATGGATATGGTCAAGTGATGACCTGAATTCACCCAATAATCTTTCTGCTTTAGGCTTTGGTGATAAAAGTGATATTGAACAGCTTGCTGCATTGCCACAAGAAGTCTTTGCAGAATTAGAAATCTGATGGACCTTACTAGAAATTAGCCATTTTCATTCTGGAGAAGCTGCAAATAGAACAGGAGTTTTTCTCCCTTCCTTCTGTAGGCTTTTATTTGTATCTTGGCTCTGTATCCCTTTCTACTATTCCATATAAATCTCTTGTTTAGGCAGGTATCTGATAACTTAAAGATTAACTTCTGACAAATAAGCATTTATTGTTTTCTTGCTGATGCTTCTAATCTATGAAAGCAACTGAGCAAAAGGGGATAGGAAAACCTATAAGAAGGCAAGGTTGTGATTTGGGGATTTTTTTTTAAAGCTCTTTGCACACTAGCTGTCTTTTTATTTAAATACTATTCTTAGTTTGAAACTTTAATTCTGGGCGTACATTTGGTGCCCAGATGGTGCAGACTCACACAGAAGCCCATCACGCTGTCAGGGCAGGCGGATACATATGTAAATATTTTGCCTTTTCCCCCTATAATATTTGGCTTTGTCTAATCTAATTGCTGTCAAAGGCAGAATGTGAAGAATACTTAAGAGAAGTAAACAATGAGGACCTCAAATGTTTATACTGCACTAACTCTGGAAGATGCTGGTTGACATGCTGGTAGATGTAATTAATAACTTGTTTTGTGAGTTTTCTTCTTCATGTTGCGAACTCATGGTCCATGATTGGAGTTCATGCCAAGTAGTATCTTACAAACCTTAGTAGAAACCTGTATTTATAGTGGTTTAAAAGTGTACTTTACCCTGTGGAACTGTCAATATAAGGCTAATGGGTTTGTCTTTTCAGTTCAGGCTGGCAGTAAGTGTCCTCTACCTGCCTCCTTGTGTATAGTGCTCTTTATTATTTATATAATTCATTGCTTCATTTAATTTATTCTATTGAGTGCTTGTCTTAATGTATTTTTAATACATAAAAGCATTTCCAGCATAGCTGCTTCTCTGACTAGTGGTAGCTAGTACCAAACAGCATGGCAAACCACATTAAAGATACGTATTTAGTTATCAAAGGCCTGAGCCAAAATAACATAATGTTAGTGGGAAAATGACTTCCACGAGCTTTGACTCTGACAGCTTAGTGAGAAGGCCTAATAAAGCCAGTGTTAGCTGAGAATGCTGGCAAAAGGAAGGTAGGAAACCTGTCTAGCTTTCATCAATACAAGAACAGTTACAATCTTTGAGGTGTCTGATCAGATGTGAAATTTGGCTAGGCTGTAATTCATGGAAAGCATCAAGACTACACCAGACCCTTTGTTCTAAGGATGCTAACTAGGCAGAGATATGCCAGGAGATCATATCCTGGAGGGGCAATTATTGTATGGGAAGGAAAGTATTTATAAAAGGAGGTGTAATGATGTGACTGGAAGACATCAGAAGCAGCACATGGTGCTTTTTTTTCCATGGAACATAGGTGAAATCCTGAGAAAAAAAAATGCCCATTTCAACCATTGATGTTGCCATCTGAGCCTCATTTTAAGGGATGCCAATGAATTCTGTCTCTTAACCTGCTGAGAAGTGTCTGGGTACCTTCAGAAGACAGTGTAGTCTGTCACATGTACTTCTGCTGTGGGGTGGAGAGGGTCAGCAAATTGTTCACTATGTAGATAATTTTTTGTGGTTTTTTTTATTTAAGAAAAGATTGCATGTACCAAAATGGCTAATTTCTAGTAAGGTCCATCAGATTTCTAATTCTGCAAAGACTTCTTGTGGCAATGCAGCAAGCTGTTCAATATCACTTTTATCACCAAAGCCTAAAGCAGAAAGATTATTGGGTGAATTCAGGTCATCACTTGACCATATCCATAATTTTGGGCTTATGCTTACTTCCTCATGGCTCTAATGAGACCTAAGCACACAAAAATAGCTTTGGGACACCTATGAGCCAGGGTGGATAAATAGGGCATTGTACAGCATTTGGCATGGCAGTTCAGAGGGCATTGGAGCCCTGCCAGCTCCACCAGGGAGCAATGGTGTCCACTCAGCAGAAGCAGGCAGTATCTTACTAAGAAACTTGAGATTTTCATGGCCCAAAAGGACAAGGCTTGTGATTTCTTGGCATTTAAACATGAACCCACTGAATTAAACCCACTCTCACAAGTGCAGGAGAATGACTATGCTGAGTCAATGCAACTGCATCAGCATAAATCTAACCAGAGTTGAGGCCATGAGTTGAGGCCATGACTCCACAAAAAGCTAAAACATGAATTTATATTTTCTATACAGTAACTGTATGGCAGTTGCTAGCTTGTAGTTCAGAGAAGACATGAAAAAGTAGGTCATTTGCCACACATGTACTTCATGGTGAAAGCAGGCACTGACAGCTACTCCAGGGCCAGTCTTGGAAGGTCCCTGGAATGTGTGAAAGATATCTTCCTGCATCACAAATTTGTATCTGAGCTTACATGTCATTAGCCAGAGAGTGCTGATTGTTGAGGTGGATGGCAGGGATTGCTTTGCTTCTAGGCTTTGTTTTGGTTGTCAAGCCCATCTGGCCTATTAGCTGGCAGGACATGTTACATTCATTTAACCACTTTTCTGCTTTTTTTACCTTTCCCAGGAGCCATTGAGCGATGCTCGTACATCAAGTACCACTATTCCTCAGCCACCATCCCCAAGAACCTCACCTACAACATCACCAAGACAATCCGCCAGGATGAGTGGCACGCCTTGCGTAAGTGCTGC
Organism: Cinclus cinclus; assembly: GCF_963662255.1. Lineage (NCBI taxonomy): Eukaryota > Metazoa > Chordata > Aves > Passeriformes > Cinclidae > Cinclus > Cinclus cinclus. The sequence continues at coordinate 27,772,385 of NC_085049.1, forward strand.
TGCCTTTTTCACCCTTCTTCTCTGTGCAGGTGGGAGGTGCTGCCTGATAAATGAGAGCAGAGACTTTGAGTGACAGCCCACTCAGAGCCCTCATCTCACATACAGTTTGTCTTTGTAGCAGACAGATCGATTTGTTCTTAGGACCTACATCTCTGTTTCTGCTGCTGACTGAAAATTCTGCTGAGGCATAAGAATGTAAGCAGTGGGGGAAAGGCATTTGTATGCAGAGATTAATACTGAGTTAAATACAAAAATGAATAACAAAATCAATGCCCTATTTTTTAATTCAGTGGAATGCTCTGTACGTGAGCACATTCTCATGCCTTTGCTGCTGCTGCTGTATTTCCTGCTTCTAGGAGAATTCATTGCTGGCTTTTATTGTAGAATGTGTCCCATTGCCAGCAGCTCCTATGTGAGTGTGGTATCACTCTCCTTTGAAAATCTTGGAAGAGAATTGCTGTACCCTTTAAGGCACAAGAAAGGAGCTTAGCCCTCAGTGATAATTGTAGCCAGTGGTCACCAACTTGTAATGTTTGCTGAACTGACAAGATATGACAGGGATGGAATTGCCTTGGGATGTATTGGCTGACCTTAAATCTTGTCTCTTTCTCATCTTGGAGATGGAAAAGGGTTTTCACTGCTAAAATGCAAGAGGTAGAATTTCACAAGAAAGGATGCCACTGTGACTGCTCTTGTTACTGCATAGTCGTGGGGACCGATGAATGTCCTGAGTGGCTCTGTTTTGGTGGATGCAGTTAAATCTCCTTGAAGGTGGCAGGGGCTGAGGTAACACTGATTCTGGTTGAGGACCTTGAAAGGTAATAGTGAGCTTCTACTCACTTTGAGAATCTGTGTGAGACCTCTATTGTTCCCATGGCTTTCACTGTGCTTCACTCCTCCCTCATGTGCCTCTTGCTTTGAGAGGGTCTTTTTAAACTCTGAGGAGAAGGTGCAAGGTTATAATTTATTTCCTGTATGGGTGAGGTCCAGCATGGTTTGAGGTTCATTTTGGGCCTTCCTGGTCCACTCTAGTAAAGAATTAAGAACATTCTAGAGGGTCTTGCTAAATTCCTATTTATTTTTTTAAACGTGTTTGTGTGGGTGAGTGCATACTTGTATTGTGACATGACAAAGAAAAGGAATAATTAAACTTATGCCTCTCAGCAGGTTGTAAGAGGCTGGTCTTGCAAAATACTGTACTGTGCTGATTTGTCCCTGAAATCAGAATATCAGAAGGTTCAGTTTGCTTCAGGTTTTCTCCTACTACCTGTCTTCTCTGCTGGTGCTAGTTTTATGTTAACACAAAATGTAACGATGCTCATCTATGGGCAAAAAAAAGTGTACCCGCCACTCAAGACATCTTCTGTTAGGGCTCATAGGGCAGCAGGAAGGGGCTTTGGTTTATGCTTTTTTGTCTATGTGTGGTTTTGCTACTGTTGTAACAATGACTTTTCTGCAACTATCTACTGGGAATCTCACTGTTTAATGTAAGAATTTTTTTTTTAAAATTAATCTTTCTCAGCAATGGCGCAAATAAATGGTTATACACCTGGTCATCTAAGACTGTGTGCATCCCTTGGTAGGATCAGCAAGTTCCTGAGCTTCTTGTGTTGGTAGGGCGTTTGTCAGTCTCCAAAGGTGCAGTCTAGACACTGCTGAAACATTTTTATATCTGGTGTGGTCTGAGGCACTCTCAGGGTGGGGATCTTGTCCCCTCCCTGTAGCAGCGGGTACCTTGAGTGTGGGTGCATATTTCTGACCACAATTTTCTTGCCAGTTTTGAGCGTTAGATAAGTGTAGAGAGATGTAGATATAACTGCATCCTCTTCTACTTATCTAAAGACAGAGGAGGAGAGAAATACTTTGGCTGAAGCTCTCTTCTCCTGAGCAGTTGGTGCAGCAGAGCGCTTTGATATATGGGGCAATTCCACTGTTGGTTCTGGAGGTCACTGCATTTAAGAATGAACTGAATCTGTATTACTATATCCTGTGTAGAAACAGTAGTCTGTTTTAAAAGACTGGGCCAATACCAATATCTCAAAGTGTGGTTTGGTTGAGGGGATTTTTCTCCCTTTGCATTGCGGTAGACCAAGTAGGGTAAGTCTCTTCAGAAATTCCTTGTGATTTTAGCCCCTGCCTTAGCAGCTGGTCCTGCTCTATGCCTCTAGACTAGTTTCATCCAGGACACAGGTACTTTATCTCAACATTGGTCAGTCTGATATTTCCAAGTCCATCTGGCCATTATTTTCCTCTGAATACTTTCTTGTTTCTTTCAGTGGATGTTGTGACAAACAGCAAAAGAAACAGGGCGCAGGCCTGGCTCTATTTTTCAGATCTGTAATGTGAGATGGGGGGAAAAAACCCTATTTCATGGAGAAACATGGAGGGGAAATGGCATCTTGGAGAACTTCAGGGGAACTGGAAAGGTGCAAGCAGAATATTTGGTCACCCTAGTGAACAAAAATGCATCTTCTAGGCTGAAGCTGCTGTTACATTTTGGTGAATTTGTATTTCAGTTGTGTACTTTCTTTTTCTTGTGTATGGACAGCAGGCTGTGATGTCTGTGAAAGAAATCTGTTGTTTTGCATGTTCAGTGAGTTGGGGATCAGAGGAGAAAGGGCTCCCGCTATGGACTGCAAAATGCTTTTTTTGGACTGGTGGGCCAGACGGATGCTCCAACAGTTTCTCTTGAATTGGGGGAGTGAGTGAGGGACAATTGATTTGAGGCTGAGGGCCCCATGGCACCATTCAGCACACAGAGCAGATACTCCTCTAGCTGAGCTGTTAGCTATACTAGAAGAACCTGAGAGACCATCTGGTCCAAGAGGAATGGTTGGAGCTGACTTGAGCATTTTTGATTTTATCTTTGTTTTCATTCTGTTTGACATTTCCAAGATGGAACCTTTTTTCCAAATTGATAGCCTATGGCAGTATGAGCTGGGGAAATAGGACTTGTCTTCTCTGCAATCCCTTCCTCTCAACTATCTCTGGTTAAACAGGGATGGAGGGCTGACTGTAGTATTGTCAGCCCTTGCCTGTCAGGAGATAAATGTTCATCTGATTAGACAAAACAGGTCTTTATATGAGCTAGAAGGGGAAGAGAGAAGCAGAAGAAAGCGGTGTTCAACAACTTTGAACACGAGTATCTGTCTTTATGGAAGATGCTGGTGTAGTGATATGACTGAGTCACTATTAGGCATTTATCTTGTCACTCTTTGGCCCTGGCTTTAAGTGCAAAACTTGATCCATAGTTTTGTTTTTTTTTTCTGAAAAATGAGACCAGAATCATTGATGCCCTTAAAAGCTGAGGTATATTATTGCAATAAAAAGCCAAGAAAATGTGAGCAGGTCTATATTCACACGTTGTTCCATGTATTTTATGCTGTTCCTGTAGGTTCACTTTGATTATGTTACAGATGTGTTCACAAAACATGGGAATGTGCTCCTGGCAGAGGTTTGAGCTGTAAAACATGGTGCAGGAATTGGGGAGGTTGAGAAGTATTTTCAGGTGATAGAATAAGCATTTCAACTGTATGCTTGTGCTTTAAGGAAGCTGACAATAAAAGGGAGGCTATGTTTATATAATTTTTTTTTTCTTGTCCCAAAATCCTCAGGAAACCATTATCTGCTATATTATGGCAAAACAGTTGAAAGGCTGTGTTTGTAATGAAAATGGCAGTACCTCCAAGGCAGTGAGGGGATGTGCTATATTAAGTTTAACATCTTCCAGGAGCCAGCAGAGCTGTTAGTTAAAGCCACTGAGGGATAAGGTACTCAAAGCCCAGGGAGCGTTCAGTCTACTGTGTTACTCTTTGGAGAAAAACAAACATGTGCTGGGGTTTTGCTGGTTGTTGTTTATTTTTTTGTTTTGTTTTGTTTTTTACAACCAGAAGGATTGTAGTAAGGTCATTTTGCTTTCATCCCTGCTTGGCTTTGTGTGGGTGTGTTTGTTTTATTATTTTGAGTAGGCTATAGGCAACCCAGGCTCTATATTCATCTTATGCTGCACTCAGAGAATTTGCTGTTTCATGTAAAAGGGCCATCTTCTCTCCAAGGCAGATGAAGAAAGTAGTGTGGCTTTCAAGTGCTGCAAGCAAGCAAGTTGCTGATGTGTGTTCTTGAAGAATGAGATGTTTTTTTCTGAGAATAAGTGCAATGATTCCCTCTTCCCTTTCTCCTGCCTTGTTAGCTGAAAATGGGACAATTGCTGCATGGCACTTGCAGCCTTTGGCAGCGCTCCCAGTGGCTTGTGCTATAGTGCATCAAAGTCTCTACATCACAAGAGAATAAAATTCTTCCTTGTCTCCAAAAGCTCTTGTTTTGCTGATTCACAGAGCCTGTTGTGTGAGGTAGATAGTGGGTCTAGAAGCCTTTTATTTTTCCTTCCTCCCTATATGACACAAACCTGATTTTGTTCTTAGGATGTAACACTGCCACAAAAGAGGGAATCTGTCTGTTCTTCTCCAGCTTGTCATTGCCTCCTCAGCCTGTCTTCCACAGCAGCTGTGTTTTGTTTCCAGGAAGGTGAAGAGTGCTGTATCTGGGCAGGAAGTGGCTGGAATTGCTATGGAAACTGATTTTTTCCTGCACAGCTTAGAAATTGTGTCACCAGACAGCTTTAGAGTAAACCAGTTTGTAACCAGGTAGCTGTGGCTTCTGAAGTGTTTAGAATTTCTTGAGCTTTTCAAAAATACTCCTTGCCTGGCACTGTGGGATCTCCTTTGCCTGTCTTCTACCCCCACAGTTCAACTGCAGGACCATTGGAAATGGGCTCTGAATTTAAAGTGTTAGTGTGGAGAGCTGCATTGTCAGAATGACAATCATAATGCTTTGTATTGGAATATAACATTCATCTGCACTCTGGAACAGCAGCAGTCCTGTGTTTGTGGTGGTCTAAAAGCCATTTGCATAAAAAATGAATTCTAAAGTCAAAAGTAATAGCCTGGCACATTCTGAGAAGAGCAAGTATTGGAGGAAATGAATAATTTCTACTGGGTGTACAGTGTGGTAATATTTTAATTCATAGAGCATCTATGTTGAAAGCTGAGTGGATTTTATTGGCCTTAATGCTCTGAATTTTGCAGGAGCATACAAAGCATTTAAATACTTCCTTATAACCAGTAAAACTATTGGAAAAATATCCAGCAAAAATGAACACTCGGGAAAATATCTGTACTTCAAATTTCTGCAGTGTTGAGACTTCTAATTCCTACAGACCTCCCAAGCCTTCTCATTCCATGGAACATGAAGTTGAGATTTGCACAGAAGCTCAGCTGATAGCTTGACGATGCCATCAGTAGGCTTATAAGCAACAATAAATATTAAATTGCTGTATCTCTAATGGCTGACTCCAGAAAATCGTTGCTTTTGTTTTTTTCATGGGTACTACTGAAAGCAGTGTTTGAAGTAAATAGGGAGCATCCTACTTTTCTTGCTCCTTTTTTTCCCCCACTGTCTCCTATGTTTTCTTGCCTCCTTCCATTCGTCTGTGCTTTTACAAGGAAACTGTGTTTCATTTCCTTCCTGGGCCCCCAGATGGAAGTACACTCTGAAGTATGGCCTGGTCCTGCTGGTCAGTGCCATTTGGCTGGTAGTATGAGGTCATTCCTTAGTGCATTGGTTCTGACAACGGACAGGGCAGCCATCCCAGAGCTTAGTCAGGCAGCAGGTGCTCACATGCCTGGAGGTCTCGTGTCGTTGGATCTTCATTGCTTTCATTATTCCCACAGCTAATGACCAGGTGGTAGTGACAGACTTTCTCATTTCCCTCTCTCTCTACTGTAGGGTTTTCTTCGTATCCTGCTATTTCAAGCTAAGATATGATTTTCTTTTTTTTTTTGGCATTGAAGTCTGAGACCTATTTTGAAATATGTAAGGGATTTTATTGCCTTCTGCTAGGCCTCATCTTAGGATCTGCTAATATGCCTGTGACCTTAATACCTACATTGATGAATAACTTTCCCAAATGCATACTACTTTTTATTTGCTTCTTAGAGGCAGAAGATCAGGGATGGAGCAAGGGAGGAGGTCAGCAGATCCTCCAGGCCTGAGCTGACAGGGGTGCCTGAATATAAAATATGGACAACATTTGGGAAGGGAGAAAATGAGGACAAGGAGAAGGGGTAAAACAGTGCTGGAGAGTTGGGAGAGGTGAGATGAGGGATTACTATGTGTTGCATATTGTGAAAAGTTATTAATCAGTGTAGGTATTACTATACCATTGCAATTGGGAAAAGTTGGAGTGGATTGGAACAATTTTGGAGAGAAGGTAAAAAATGGTTAAACTGTGTTGAAGTGGGGATCAAATAGGAAAGTACTTGATCGCCTCCAAAGCCCTGTTCAAAGTGCACAGATCAGAGGTCTTACTGTACATGTACTGTTAATTCAGCTGTGAAACACAGGCAGAGGGGAAGTCTCATCCTGCTCCTTCAGCCAGAAGATTCTTCTCCAGCTCACATAATGGGCTTACAGGTGAATCAGGTTAGTCTTATTCTGTTGATGACTCTCTTGCTGCTCTCCTGAGTCAGTAAGAAACTCCACACTAGCATTTCTGGGTTTTGCAGTTTGTTGTTTGCCTAAAGTTCACGTAAAACAAATGAGCACTTTTAAGGTTGCAAATACAAGCATGTAAAGTTAGGAGATGACCCAGTTTGGGCTGCATACTTGGTCTTAATTTATCTCCTCTAAGCATACTCATTGAGTTTTTTATAACTGTAATCACATACTCTTGCCTTTTCCCATACATTTGGGATATTCTGTTTCAGTTCAATGATGGTTCTGTTTGGTTCCTTTTCCATTGCTGAATGTATGATTGTCGGCCTTTTTAGTTGCACATTACACAACTCCTGATCCTGTGATGGAGTTAACCACTTCATGGATTTTGTCATGTTTTTACTCATTGAATTGAAGAAGGACATGTGAATATAAATATATTAATATCTATTAACCTCTTGTGGTTGGCTATAATTTTCATTTTAGGCCTGACAAGCAAAGATAACTTGTTTGGGTGTTTTGGCTGTCCTGTTGGATATAAAGAAAACTTGAGTTTTATGTATTTACAGAGCACAACTCCCACTGAGTTTGAGTTAACTTTAAGAGCTCCACACTATGTAATCAAACTTCAAATGGCCACACAACTCACACTGGGTTGGAGTAAATTAGGAAAACTCAGCTAGGGACCACCTCTAAAGAAACTTCTTGGGCTGACTTACCCTCACTGAGGAGTTTTATGGCAAGTGAAGAGGAAAGTGCTTGTGTGAGAGGGAGGAGGAGGTGTGGCCAACTGACTTACCTCTGCTCTGATTCCTCTTTGCTGAGGAGTTTGTCTTCTCACCTTTCACACTGACTCTTTCAAAGGGTCCCATTCCTGGATTTTATAGCTTTGACATGCTTAGCTTGGTAGTCTTCATGTTGATAGGTTTTGGGTTTTTTTGGTGCTGTTTTGCTTGTTATATTTTTAAGTGCAGGCACTTAGATTCACTGTGGCTAAGGTGATGTTTTGAATTGTCTTACACTGTTATACAGGGGAAAAAAAAAGGCATCTTTATTGCTGAAGAGAGTCTTAAGGTATTTTCAGAGCTGTTCTAAGTGCAGGAACACTGAGAGCAAGCCACCTACAGTCCCACTAGTGATTTTTTGCAGAAGTATTAGAGACTTTTTGCCTGTTGTAGTGTGGATATGTTGACAGGTAAAACATACTGTTGCTAATAGTTTCCAGTCATTCAGCCAGTCAAAAAATAGCTTAATGTGCATACAGAGCTCTGTTTCCCTTCTCTCCTGCCTGAGAGACACGGACGGGGAGAGATGGGCATTTTTCTGTCTCTTGGCTAATCAAGAATGATGCCTTGTGCTTTCTTTGGGGTGAGAGAAGAGGAAAGAATGAACAGGAGGCTCTAATGGGTCTCATCAATCTGACTTCTATAATTTTTGATTTATATACTGATTTAATGCCTGGTTTATGATGATTTATGTCCCAGTTTGTTTCTACCCCAGTCCAATGCCCTACCCTGCAATGTTAGTGAGATGCAATCCTGGCAGTTAAATATCTCAAGGTGATTATATGCCACATACAGAGTTACTAATGAGGAGTTAAGTGCTTCCTTACTTCAGAGCAAGAAGATAGACACAAGTGGAACATTTTGGAAATGAGCTGAGTGTGATTTGTCACAAAGCCGTACACCATCCCCAAGGAAACATGATAGCAGCCAACATGAGAGAGTGGGCAAGAAAATTTGAATCAAACAACCTGGCCCTGACCTGACAGAAGCTGCAGGCTGAAACACGAAGGTGGGTTTTATAAGTCAGTAGATACTAGGTGGTGGTTGCCACTTTAATTACTGTTTTGCAGTGATGGTCTTTGTACATGAGGTTTGGGTTTATTCTGTAATTCAGTGCCCAGATGGAGCATCCTCCTGCTTTGAAAGAAATATGAAACATGTCAATATTAATGTGCAGAAACAATAATGCAGCTGTACTTCTTAGTGTTAATTGGGTCATTGTGATTTTGTCTGTGATGTCAGAGCTGCATGTAGTTCTGGTCCATGAAGACTGGGTGAAGCTGAAAGATTTGTCTAGGGGCCCATCCCAAGCCTCCTTAATTGGCTGGGTGAATCACAGTTTAGCTGTTCAATTATTCCCCACCCACCTCCAGGAACTGATTGTACAGTTGGTGGGGGAATAAGAAATCAGGAATAGAAATCAACTGCTGGTATCTCCTGTGGGAATTCAGAGTTCAGTCTCACAAACCTCATCTGGCTGCTCTGGATGTAGGTTATATTTAATGGAGCCTGAGCCTGCCTGTCCCTCTGCATCACTGGAATTATGACAGCTAATTTGAGTCTGTCTGCCACTGATGCGTGCAATTTATCAATATCTCTTTCATAAATACAAACTCTCCCTCATCTCTGCCTTCATCACCTTTGTCTTTTCTGGCTTGCCCTTTGCATCCTTGTGTATTTTGTGGATTCCCCGCCTCCCCCCCCCCCCCCCCCCCAACTTGATTCTCACACAGATATTCTCAGAAGAGAATCAATGGAAGAATATCAGTTGCTCACCTAAGAGGGGCTTCTTTGCCATGCATAACTAAGGTTGTAAATAATTCAGTAGGGTCCCTGTCTTTTCTTTCCTCCCTTAAGATTGGGTTTATTAAAATTTTATGGGAGAGGACATAGAGGTAGCTGAATTACTGGCTTAATCTGGTACAATCTTCAGCAATGCATTAGTTCAGTACCAGCTGCTCTTTACTCATCATCACAAGCACACACTGTATCAGTCTTCCTTATAGAATCTGTTTTGCTGCATGTTATAATCATGTATTTGAGCATGATGTAATACCATTCCTTATGACTTGCTCTCATGCCTGGTGGTGTGGCCAAGGGAAGAAAAGTGTCAAAACTGCCAAGGCAAGGCTTAATCTTTTTTATTCCACTGAGGAATTCAGTAGAGGCATGAATCTATGTAGAGAAAGATCCTAATCAGAAGGGAGCTATAGGCTGGGGACTAAGAGTTTGGTTTGGCTTATATTCATAGTGAAATAATAATTCTACTGAAACAAGAACAGGTATTCTAAGATGAAAATGGTGTGAAATCAGCACATGGGTGCTAAATACTCAAGAGATATCAGGAAAAGAATAGGCCTTTTTGGCATTTCAATGAAAATGGACAGATCCTGCAACTAAACTTTTCTGCTGCTGCTGATGGTGTTATAGCACACCTTCCATCTTAGAGTCTTGAAACACAAGGAAATGGTTTTCACTCAGTATCCTTTGGACTTTGACAGGGTGCCACAGGAGGAATTACAACCTCCAAAGGAGGAATTACAACACCATTTCACAGAAAGAGTTAGAGAAGTGAATTGACTTGTTAAATGTCATGTGGAGAGTGAGTGGGAGAGCCAAAAACAGAACTCAGGTCTTTGGACTCCCACTGCTCTAAGTGCTAGACAGTGCTGTGTCCTGTAGTGCCAGGGATTATGCAGCCTACCTTCAAGAAAAGCCTTGCAAGACCCAATATCAAGAACGTTTTTTTTCTGAAGAGAAAATTTTCAAATGGAAGTTCACAGGCCAAAACCAAAATCCAAGCAAATGTATACATTTTTCCTAGAAAAAGAGCAAAACCACCTTCAGAAGTTGCCAGTGGATTAGATATAACAAAGTGGGAGTTTCTCAGAACCTGCTAAAACCCAGGTCCTTGGAGATATGAGGGTAAGGAACAAAGATCTAAAGCTGTCCTTTATGGTATGTGTAGGTGCTGTGGATTTTCTGCCATGTATGAAGTTGCACTCTATACCGGTGTCCTTGCTGATTTTATGACAACTGATACAGCACAAATAACTTACTGGAGCTTGGTTTTACCTGCAAGTAATCTTAACCTTAATTTCATTTGAAAAATAATCAAATAAATACATTTTGAGAAATAATTATCAGTCTTATTGCAGAGACGTAAAATCTGAAAGAAATGCACATTGAAAGGATAACTGCATGCGTATGATGTAAAAATGGCCTTCCTGATATGGCTTGGGCAGAACCTCTTATGGGTGACAGATCATCTTTAACTGGTAGATTGGCCACAGCCAGCTCTGCTCCTCTTCTTGAAATGGCATTGGTCAGGAAAGGATTAATTGACAAGGGTAGTCCTAACCATAATTACTGGCTGTGAACCATCTACTGCTGGAGGGTGCATTAGAGCTACTTGTGATTTATTCCACATAAACCTAGGCTGAACTGCTCTTCAGCTTGTTTCAGGAATATCTTCATCCCTCACAAAACCCAGTGTACCAAGAACTATGTGTTGATTATTTCTGCTGTTTTTAAATTTATGTTTAGGTCTTTATGTGAAAACAGGATTTTTATTCTGTAAGTAAGCCTTGGCTTTGACACTTAACCCTTTGCTGGGACACCACTCCTCTGTACTGACTTTAGCTGATGAAGTAGTAAAGTCCATGATGCCATCACTTCCACAGAGGACCAGATATTCCATGTGGAAGTAATTGAGAATGAAAGGCTTTTGTCTAAAGAGACCAGGCAGAGACGTACAAGAAAAACCCTCTTGACATAGCAATAGGATTAGTATTTCAGAGTGTCTGCCCAGTTTTCCAGGAGGAATCAGTGGTTCTCTGAAAAGCTGAATTGACAGCTCTGCTCGGTGAAGCTTTCTGACAAGACAAAGGGTTGCACAGGCAGGAGCACTTTGAAAATCTGTGTGATGCATGGGTGGATTAGATCATTTGATGTATCTCTTTGGCTGCTAGTTCATAGGATTCTGATTAACAGTTCTGGCATCAGCTTTCAACAGGAACCAATCCTCTATGCAAGTAACAGCAGAGTTCCAGAGGTAAATGAATCCCCGCTTTTTGGCAGTCAGATCACAAGTGCAAGGTAAGGATATTTGTAAGGATAACTGGGGGAGCCTCAGTGTTTCACAAGCCAGAGAACAGAGGCAATGTGTCACTGGCTTGTTTGGATTCATGATGAGTGTTTTGCTGTTGTTTCCTCATAGAGCAGATGAGTTGATCTCTTAGTCTACCAAAGCAGTGCTTAGAGAAAGCTTAGTAAATATTACCTGGTCTAGGAGCCTCCTAAACCTGCTGGTGCAGTCCTCAGAAGGTGCATTAGCTGAGAGAGGGCCCATGGAGAGCCAATTTCCAGGCCTGTAGGAATTGGAAACCCATCTATGAAGCTGGCAGAAAGAACTTTAGTCAAGGAGGACATGGATAGGATGCTCATGTGACCCGAAGTTATCTGTGGAGGGCTCCAGTCTGCACAACAGTCTCATTTTGGTGGGGTTGAGAGGAACTGGTTTGGGAGAGAAAGCCATCTACTTTGACAGCTGCCTTCATTTAGATGTGGATAGAAAAGGAAAAACATCTGGTGGTGGCTGTTTAGTGGTATGGTTTGCAGTTGGAAGGATACTGCTGCTTTCCAAGTCTTTAATTCCTGTGCTGTAGGCACGAGTAGAGAAAACATTCCCTAGTGTAGGAACAAGAATCTTACAGCCTTGGGGAGTGGTGAGTGCAGAGAGGAACTCTTTGTATGCCTGGGAGGCTCTGTGTGTTTTCTGATTTGTTTTTCTAAGAGCTGAGAATGCAATTGGATGAGCTTTTGGTGGTGCCTTTAAGAATATGAATAAGGGAGCTAAGGTGATGTGTGTAAACACCTGGGGAGAAACTAAAAGAGAAAACAGAGCATAATAGAAAAGCTGCTGGGGAAATAAAAATGTGATGCCTAGATGCTCTTATGTGTATAGAGAGAACTTTTCTCCCCTGTTTATTATTCAGTGATGTGGATGCATTAAATTTATGTGAAAAGCAAACAAATTCCTGACATTGCTGGCAGTGCTGAGACAATAACTAAAGCTGTTGCCTCTGTCACTTTCTTTTTGCAGCAAAGTCTGATGGTGAATGAAACTGGCATGAGTTTGCTGTTGCTCACTCACAATTTTTTGAAATTTACTTCTGTTTGTGTTTGTGTGTGTCAAGCGCTTGGCACAACTCTGATAAGCAACAGAAAGATAGAGCCTTTCCACAGATCAATAGAGATCAATCTTTTAATGTCGACTGAATGACAAAACAAAACCAGCTATTAAAAGTGTGTTTTTACTTTTTCTTAACATCTGCCAGCTGATGGCTAGCAGGCAGCTCCCAAAACCAAAGTACCCAGGGACATAGAGGAGGGCTTTTGCCTGCCCATAATTTACACTGACCCCATCAGAGGGTTGGGGTCTGTTTGTTCAGAACTGAGGATTACACAGCAGGTAAGTGTGCCTTGAGGCATGAGTGTGGAAAATTCAAAATATTTGGCTTGGACTAGGTTTGTTATTTTGTTATTGACCAGTCCATGACACTGGTTACAGTACCACAGAGCTTTGGTTATATGTATGTCTGAGGCTACAACATCCAAGGCAGAGCTGCAGGTGATGTGAAGATGGGGATGTAATTAGTGATGGTTAACATCCATGGGATTTATTGGTACCAGATGACATGTAGCTGTCCAGCAGTACAGCACACCAGGTTCCCTGACTTACAGAGAAAGCTTGGAAGTGGGATGAGTTAATTTGGGTGTCATTAGAATCTTCAGTTAACCGTGTGGGATATTGTCACACCAGTGTGTTTGCCCCAACAAGTCTTATAGGTATGGTTTGAGGGCAGTGTGTGAGATTCACTGCGCGTTTTTCCTGACTGAATGCGGCATAATGAAAATCTTGCCCACTGTTGCATTCAAGTATCAAAACAGAGCTTTTCGTTGAGGTCTGTCAGTATATAGAATGGTCAAGAGAACAATTGTTTTGGTAGCTGTTCTGACTACTTAGACCACCAAATTATAAAGACTTTATTGTAGACACAGCTGTATATACCCATCTTATACCCACCTGAATGTGAATGTTGGGGTGGCTATGCAACAAATGGCACAGGATAGTAAGTAGTAAGAAAACTTGCTGCTAGTAAGAAAACAGGTGTTTCAGTTTTCCTGAATTCACTGTGTTTTGTTTATCTTTCTACAATGCTGGCCTCATCAGCAGCAGTAAGAAAGATGTGTTTGGACTGCTCTGGTGGGCCTCTGGTGTGAATGAACAGGCAGAAAGAACAGAACATTGGCTCCTGCAATGAGTTGAGTTTTCTCTTTATTTGGGTGTGTGACGGGGGGAAGGCTGAAATTATGTATTGGTCATGAAAGCAAGAGACCTGACAGCATCAGCTAAACCCAGGCATACTGCAGGCAATTACTGGGCATTTTTCCCAGTTACAGCCACACCATTGTGCTTAATCACAGTGTACAAACTGTTGCTCTAGCAAGAGCTGATCCCTAGTTGGTGCAGAGCTCTCTTGACTTTAGACAGCTTTGCTGCTGTGTCTTGAGCCTTCTGCAATATTGCCCTGCCATTCCTGAAATGCAGCACTATGGCAGCTGCAGCCATGCAGTTTGGCTCCCAAGGCTGTGCTCAGGTTCAGAATCTCTCTTGCTTCAGTGCCATTCTTTGCTGGAGTTCAGCATCAATAAGTAAGGTATGAGTTCTACTCATGGCCTGTTCTTCAGGTTCTCAGCTTTAGCCAGTTACTGGTTTGGTGGCAGAGAGTCTGTGTGATGCATTTATATGCTTCTCATCTTAGAGCTGTCTGAAAGCTCACTGACCCCTAATGCAAATGTGTTGTAATTGGGCTTGACAGAGATGGTCCCAAGAACATGTTAAACCAGTAGATTTTACTGGAGAGCAAGAGCTTTTTGGAGGAGGTCCTGTTCAGTTTTGAAGAGGGAGAAATGGAGTGAGCATAGAGCCAGTGGTTTTGACTTTGCTTGGGCTTCAGCTCACAGAGTGGGCTGAAGGTGTAACTGCAGTGGTGCGGAGGAGCCTTTGGCCTTTCTCCAGCTCCTGGGATGGGAAGGCTGAAGTTTGAGGGCTGGCTGCATCCTTGTACTCCCTTCTTCCCTGATGGTGCTTCTGTGTGGATCGTTTGGGGGGTTTTACTAAGGCAAAAACCTGTGCCATGGAGATGTACTGCTGCTCAGAGGAAAACAGAAGAGCTACAAAAAAGGGGGAGGTCTGAAAGCTTCTGGATCAACATCATGTGGAAACCAAAAAAGGTGGATATTTGTCACTGTAGTATGAAGTGAGACAAAATCCTAGCACTTCAGGCAAACAATAACAAGACCCAAGTTGACAGAGCCACTCTCCAAGTGAAACCTTGTCCATCATGGCTGTCCTGCTCTGCTAAAGCTGCTCTGAGGCTACTCAGAAATTATTGCCTCTCCTTCCTCTTTAGGGAAATGACAAGGGGTGGGCTGTGGAAAAGGTGCCAGCAAGCATAGAAGGAAAGAGAAAACAGAGAAAATTTGGTGTTGAATGTATTCATCACCATCTATTTTAGGGTCAGTTACTGTTTTTTTTTCCTGTGTTAAATGAGGTGCTATTTTTAGATTTCTGAGCCCATACAGAGAAATTATTCTCAAGTGTTCTAGCTTTCATCCTGTATTTAAAAAGTCTCATCTTGATGGTGCATTTACTGCATTAATTGTGTGATTTCTTTTATCCTTTTTCCTCCTGCTCAGAGGAATTATACCTGCTTGCTCCCCTACCTTGACTAACATTACTAGAAATGCAGTAAGTTATTTAATGCTCTCACTTGTTGCTTTTAGTGTTTTGTTGGCCTTATGGGGGGAATGCTGGTGGGTTAAATAGTGGCTTAGCTGGCAGCCCACCCACTTCCTTGTGATTTTTCTTCAAAGAAGAGTCTGACAGAGGAAAGTTGTTCTGTTGCAGATTGCTGAGTTCAAAGCGAGTGCCCTACAGATACAACTTTGTGATTAATCCTCAGAACTGGCACATAAAGCTTATGCTATGCCACTGCTACTAATGTTAATGGAAGTCAGGCAGCTTACTAACAGTGCAGTGCTTTAAAGAGTAATAATTTACCCAGAAAAGTCCTGAGGCAAGAGAAGTGATAGTCATTTATTAATTCTTTTGTAAATCCTTTTGTCTATGACAGTGGCATTACTTTCCGTCCATTTCTAACTCATTACATTTTGGTGAGCCCTGGGCCTTGAAGTGGGAAGAGAGTAGGATGTCAATTTTCCCATGTCCTTGAGCTCTTCAGAGCCAAGAGCTGCTGCATGTACTAGAATTTCAGGCTATATTTACAAAGAAGAGACCAAAACATCATAAACATGTTTTATATCCTCTGTTGCACATGCAGAATTAGTAGCTGTAGAGAAAAATATGACCTTTAGGCAGCCATTGAAAAGCAAGCAGAGAAAGCTGTGCCTCTCAGCTTTAATAGAAAGCAATTCTGTCTGAGCATAGCTGTGACATCAATGAGATAGTTACTTATGAAAACATGAGCTTTTTCAGAGGGAAATGAATTGGGGCACCAGATTTTGAGATATGTCATTACATATGCTTGAAATGGCCTGATGGCCAGTGGGAAGTGATCAGCCTTCCTCAGGAGACTGAGTAAGATTGTCAGCATCTGGCTGTGGTTATGTGCAGAATTACCTTTCAGTATAGGCAATTATCCAGCAAAGGTGTCTCTTTGGCATATTTGGCCATGTTTGGTATTTCTGTGCTAGTTAGGTCTGAGATTTCCAGGGAAGATGCTGCTTTCTCGGAGACGGAAAGAATTTTGGGTGAGAACTAACTCATGGATAAAAGGCTGTGTGCAAAATTGCACCCTAGTACTGGATATATACTGGACATTTTTTGCTGTGTGTGAAAAGCTTCCTCCACATATACAATGACTACTGGTGTTCCAAAAGCAAGAGAACTACAATTCTGAAATAAATTACCATGCTGTGTTGATTTCTAAAAGTAATTGAGCTACTTGGAATCCCAAATGACCCTGAAAGCTACAAGTGAATCTTGAAAATTCCATGTTTTTTTTCCAGAGCAGATGGACCAGCCCAAAACATGATGGATGCAAACTTTCTGGGCAATTCTGGTGGTGGAACTAGCTTTGTGAGGGTTGTGGCCCATGGCAGCATAAGTCAAAGGACCTCCTGAATGCAAAGTTTACCTTGAGATGTCAATCGTAATTACAGCTACATCTGTATATTGCATTTCAAAAGCTTGAGTCCTTCAGGAATGCTGTTTGAAATCATGATCTTGTAGCATGAGCCTGAGTATCAGTCTGGGAGAGTGGGTCATTCATTAGTTAGAATTCCCTTTCCCTCCCACCTTTCAAAAATATTTTGAATTTCTTTTCTTCACCTTTCTTGCTTTTATACCCCCTCATCCTTCCCAAATGTATGGATATTTTATTATTTTCAACTTTAGATTATTGAGCTATGCATATCCCTGTTCTTTCTCTGTGTACCTGTGGGATCATTTCCCAGCTGATATTTTGCCTGATTTTGGCTTTTTTTGTAGCAATCAAGCTGGTGCCAGGTATCTATATGTGAGAGAATTTTTAGTTGTTTGCACAATGGTATGTCAGATTGAGGGTTAATTCCCTTGCTTTTGCCTGTGATGACTGTAAACAGATAGAGAAGAGACTGAGATTCCTTTGAGGTGAAGGAGATGGGAGGTGGCAAAGGTGACTTCTCAGTGAGCTGAATGGGCAGAGTTCAACATAATTCTTGGTACAAACCATTTAAACTATCAGCTGGAGCTGGGCAGACAATGTTCAATCAGAAGCACATAGACCCTTCTGTATTTGTTTGCTATCATGTCTCACAGAGGGATATGGGGGCAGCCTGAAATGATGCATCCAACTCCAGGTTCCTCAGTGCAGGAAGGACCCATCAGAGTGAGTCCAGAGTGCCACAGAGATGATTAAAGACATGGAACGCTTTATCTGTGGAGACAGGCTGAGATTGTTGGGGCTGTTCAGCCTGGAGAAGAGAAGGCTTTGGAGAGACCTTACTGCAGACTTTCAGTACTTAAAGAGGGCTTATAAGGAAGGAGACAACTTTTTTAGCCGGTCCTGTTGTGGTGGCACAAGGGATAAAGGTTTTAAACTACAGGAGTGTCAATTTAGAGTAGATATAGATGTAAGGAAAAGTTTTACAGTGAGGGTGGTAAAACACTGGCACAGATTTGCCCAGAGATGTGGTGATGCCTCAGCCCTGGAAACTTTCAATGCTGGACTGGACAGGTTTCTGAGCAACCTGATATAGTGGAAGAAGGGTTGGATTAGATGGCCTTCAAAGATGGTTTCAGCCCTCCAGCCCAAACTGTTCTATGATTCTAAGAATCTGCTGTATTTTGGTGGCCTGTAGTGGGGCTTGTGGGGAGACTGGGAGCAACATTTGGTGACAGCAGCTGCTGCTGGAGTGTCTGACTGCTACTCCAGGTAGCAGCCTGCCTGGTATCAGCTCTTTGCCAGGACTCAGTACTTCCTATTGGGCCATGAAATATAATTTTCTCCCATATCCCTGTTTTCAGTCCTGAAACAATCTCTTTCAGATCACCATGATTACTAGCGGAGGTCTGTTTCAAACTGAGTAATAGAAAACTCTAGTTTAGCTACAAATGGAACATGATTGTACTGCAGGCAAAGTCTTGCTTATTCAGGTAACATAGACTTCACTAGCTTGAGTTTGCATGGATGTTTTATGTGCCCAGCAATATGTTTGACAGTGTCATCATCGAGTCACACTGTTGTACAAAAATGTAATTCCTGAATTTCATTTTTTTTGCGAACATGTTAAAGAAATCTGGCCTAATCCAGAAATTTTAGAAAAAGATGACTGCTTATTTTCAGAACTCCCTGTAGACCAAACCTAGGAAAAACAGCTTGTCTTTCACAAGAAGATTGAGGATTGTAATTACATAAAATAGCATATACTTCCATTGAGTTGAATTTTCAAATGTATACATTTGCAAAGAAATCATACTCATCTGTTGTCTTTTCTCCAAGCTCTAGCATGACCTAGTGCTCAGATTTGTTTTTTTACTGACTTCTAATCCATAGCAATTAAAGAAACAAATTCCTCTATAACTCCTTAATAGGGTTTAGAAGTTACCATGCAAAAGTCACAGCAGCTAGACTCTAAAATCCTTCCTTTAAAAAGTCATTATGGGTGCTTTCCGTAAGAGACAATATGGTTATTAAATTATCATACTGCTTCCTGACAGCCCTGTTCCTGTGCTTTCATTGGCTTTATCACCCCACTGTTATTTGGGTATTAGGTATTTATCTATCAGATAAGGGTATTTTTCAACTGAAGGAAGTCTCTCCAAAGGGAGACAAGGTCAGCAATTTGCTACTAGAAAAAGTAATAAGGTAGTTCTTTTGAACCAGTATTATGTGGCTGAAGCATGTCTGCACACCTCATGTTTGCTCTGTTTGCCTCCTGTCCTCTCTCCATGTCCATTTCTACTGTAGAAGGGCAGACTACACCTTGCTAATAACACCTGCAGCATGTGGGCTGGGGCATTTTTCAGGAGATTCTGTCAATGCATTTTCCCAACATGAGCCCCTGATTTCCCTGGGAGGGAATAGGACTCATTTGGTCACTTGGGAACAGCTGTTCTGTCCATGTGCCCTCCCAGCTTCTTGTGTACCTTCAGCCCATTCACTGGTGAGGTGTAGTGAGGAATAAAAAAGTAGCTATTTAAGTGCTGCAGTAACTAAATTCATCCTCATGTTATCAAGGCTGTTTTCAGCACAAATCCAAAACAAAGTGCCATACTAGCTACTATGGAGAAAACTAACTCAATCCCAGCCAAAATCAGCAGAATTTGACTTGTGTTTTTTGTAGCAGCTGAGCTCTTGTGGCAGGCTTGTTCTTCAACAACTTCATTAGATCTTGTTCAAAAAGTCCCTTTTCATGTTGCACACAATGAAGTGCCAGCCCCATCCCCTTGGTGTCGGCTCAGGATCCTGTAGGCAGCAGTTGCACTCCTGCCTGGGGCTGCTCAGGTGCTCTGTGCTGCTTTGGCAGCTCTCAGACTCTGACTGCACAACTCTATCTTTAGAGCTGCAGAAACTTCACTACTGCAGTGTCACAACAGAGTGGTACAGCAAGCCAGGCTTTGAATTTTAATTTTGGTCAAATTATTTCTTAGTTAGGAAAATTTGTCTGAGCTCATGAACCTCGTTTTAGAGGTGTGTTAGCTGTAGAGAGCTTTTGAAATGTGCTTGCTGCAAAACCTAGCAATGAGGGGGCTATCTGCATTATGGAATTACTTTTGTAATCTTTTGATGTAATTTCCTTAACCTTGTGCTAGTTTTCACAGGGATATCTTTTGTTACATTCTTCTTAGAAAAGAGAAAAAATATCTAGTTAGTTATTCTAGCTGAATCACAGAAAAAAAATCAGAGACAGCTGTCACACAGTTCTAGTATCTGAGGAATATCAGCATTATGAGCTGAATGCTATTAGCAGATTTATTAATTGTAATGTGCAGATAATTCACTCTTTATGTGCTTGCACTACATTTTGATGCAGTTAATATTGAAAAAAGCTTGTATTTTTCAGTTTACATTAAAAATATTGATGACAAAGATTGAGTTAATTTGC
The DNA here is from genome assembly GCF_963662255.1 of Cinclus cinclus. Classification (NCBI taxonomy): domain Eukaryota; kingdom Metazoa; phylum Chordata; class Aves; order Passeriformes; family Cinclidae; genus Cinclus; species Cinclus cinclus. Next base: position 27,792,337 of record NC_085049.1, read on the forward strand.
TGTTACTGTGTCATGTGTCACCTCACACTCCCTGAGGGACAAATTTAAGGCTTCACTTTCTCAACATGCTTTGGGTATGTGGCAAGGTAGATGTTGTCAGCTAGTATTGGTTATAGCTGCTGATTCTTGCAAATTTCAAAATCCCTGTAGAATAAACATTTGATGTAAAATTTAAATCAACTTGTAAATGCTGAATTCAACAAAGAATTTTTCACCTTCATATTTGCAGTAACAAACATACACTCTCTAGTGCAAAACAAATAGCATGTACTGTGCTTTATAAATGTACATCATGAACCCAAATTATTTTCATAATCACTGTGGATGCTTTTTACTGCCAGGATTATGACATAATGGCACAAGCTTTTCAAATACCCCTGGTTCCAGCTGCGGCTGCTCACAAATAAACTAGACTATTTTGGGCAGTAGCAGAACCAAACTGGTGGGTGAATGTGCTGATGCAGTATGTCTTTGGGAAGCCCTCAGCAGCAGTGAGCCATGGAGCTCTGGTTGGAAAAAAACCCCATGTGTTTCCTTCTCCGGGGACAGAAGCAGCTGCCCTCCTCCTCTGGGTCTGCATCCTGCTCTGTCCTAAATAGGCTGATATATTTCACTGGCAGCATGACTGCTCAGGATGCAGCATGATTCCCTTAATTGTGACCAAGAACATCTTGGTGATGTTATTCACTGGATGCTGTGCTCTGTTCTTGTCAGGGATGTCTCTCCAGCATGGATGTGACTGTCTTGAAAGCTCTGTTTCCCAATTGATGACATACCTTTAACAAGAATCAGAACAAGACAGATTATCCATTGTCCACAGAGTGTAGGGGAAGTTTCTGTGGCTGCTCTAACCTTGTGGTCATTGCCACCTCAAGGGTCTTAACTGACATTTTCAAATATGGAGAGGTGAGGGATGCTTTTCTTGGTTGGAAAGAACAGTCACCATTGGAGAAAGCCTGTCCCAGCAATTTCACCTGTTGGGAATGCTGGAAACAAAGTGTTTGTCAGAGAGGTTGGGAGGATTTTGAAAGCTGTTCAAGGTGCTCTCCTGATTTCACATGCAACTTCTGATCTTTTGGGAAATGTATTTGGATCTTTTAAAACACTTAAAGTCTCACTTTCTAACAGCTTCTTGCTATTGTCCTATTAGGCCAGATTCAGCCCTGGAGAAAACAGGAAAATCAGAAGGGAATTAGCTCATTTTACATCATGTTGTATCTGCCACATGGAGCTGGAGTCAAGCTGTGGGTGGAAGGAAGAGACATGGGGCAGTGCCCCTACACATTGGTGTCTGCCACAACCCTGGGGGGGGGGGGGCAGTTGGAAGTTTTCTTGCCTGATCCATTATCCTGGAGGAGGAAATGAATTGATGTATGCTAGTCTTGTCACTGGGGAGCTCCTTAGCTGATTACTGCTAATTTAATTATTGGGGTTTTTGTTAACCCCTTGGTAAATGAAGATAGATCCTGTTTTACATTAACATTCCACGAAGAATGCATAAGCATAAAAACCAACAACTTGTAACCGGGGAGTGCCCAAGGGATTAATCTTGTAGTCTGGGGTTTCTTCAGGACACTTGATTTAAACAGACTGCTTGCACAAAATATCGAAGGTGTTTTATTTGGAATTAGTTAAATGGCTAGAGATAAATTTAGAAGTATAGCTCCTTATCCACGCATCAGTTCAATTTTGGAAGTGTGTGTGGGGGTTGAGTGTTCTTAAAAACAGTCTGGCTGAGGCATTTCTGGTCTATTCAGGCAGAAATTTCTAGTTACAATCTCAGGGGTTCTGGGCATAGACTGATGTTGCCTCTCTCATAGTGACAAGAGCCTTAAAACATCTGGATAAACCCTTCTCCAGTTCCCAGTGATCTCTTTATGTTGCAGTTGTCTAACTTTTCCTATGTCATAGATATTATGCAGGAGAACTTCTCCCTTTATTATTATTATTATTATTATTCAGTACTATCTTTTCATCCTACAAGTATTTTCATATGGTTTCTCACAGGGCAGAGAGAGCAGAACCATGCTGATATCTAAGAATATTAACTTGGATTTTTCTCCTCAAAGTTCATGTCACATCGCCCAGATGAGGGGTTTGTTTTTCCCACTGAACTTATTTAAACTATTCCATGTAGAATGAGGCTGCCTCTCTTCTTGTGTTTCTGCTGTAGCAGCTACTCTTGAGTCCTAAATCCCCTCTAGTTTGAGGTATGACAGTCATGCCAAGAGTGTTCTTGATGTTTGGTCCTCAGGACCTTTGGTCCACAACAGGAGTGTGTTGTTGTCATTGTTGCTTCAAGCAAGACCTCAAAGGCACCAACTTTTTCCTTCCTTGTGGCATGATTGCCCAAGTTGAAGTGTAGATAATAAATTATCCCCCTGCTCCAAGGACTACAGCCTTATGTTTTCACTCCTGATAGAAAACTGTCTCCTTGCAGTGACCTATGCTTACTGTCTCCCTTGTATCTGTAGCACACACACTTGTGTATATATAAATGGGACTGAGGGCAAGCTCATGTTGCCTCTAAGTCCCATGTATGCAAGAGGTGAATATAAACATTTGGTTGCTATTAGTGCTGACTATAAACACTGTTTTCTGCCCTGAGAACTGGGGAACTCAATGTAAGCAGATATTCTGAAAGTTGTGTGGTATCTGTAACTTTCGTCACATGTGTTGATACGCTACACAGTTTTGCTATGCCTGCTCAAGTTGTTGTGCCTTTAATGGGTGTCTTAAGGTTGACGTAGAAACGCTTTTGATGAGAGCACATCTGAGTTTTACCCTGTGCTCAGACAGGAAGCACAAGTGCCTCAGTGTGGAGAGACAGACACTCTCCCTGCTCTTTCCGTGAGTTTCACAACTGTTTCACACAGCTACCTGTGCAGTTGGCACCTTGCTGCAGTCTGAGAAGAGAGGCCAAGAGCCGAATCAATCAGGAGACTGCTGGTCTCAGTCTGGCAGGTAAGCTCCCTCCTGGTCACAGCTGAGATGAGTTCTTGTTCATTTTAACTGTGCTTTGCAAGCTGCCACCCCGGGTGCTCTTTCTGCTGTGTAAATAAACTGGGGACTTCAGTACAGCAGATTTTTCACCCACGCTAAACTACACAACAGTTACTTGGCAAAGGTTTTCATCATCATGCTGAACTTCTTGCAAGTATTTTACGCTGCTTGTGTAAGGAGAGGTTACCTGGATTCCACTGGCTTGAGAAAGGGGCAGTTTTAATAGAGGGAGAGTAGTCTTGGGTAATTTTGCTTGCGATAAAGCCTAGCACCTGAGTTCTGAAGAGGGTTCCTGAGCCTTTTCTTGAAATGTAAAGAGCAGGCTGGAGCTAAATTTCTATATAATGTTGCAGCTTTAGCCCTCTCATCAGCAGATCTCAGGAGGAGAGAGTGACTTTACACAGTGTTTTAATAGCAAGCTGGGAAAGAACTGGTAATGAAACTGCACCACCTGAGTGGCAGGTATGAGGCACCTACCATTTGTGGGCATATTAAAAATGTTTAGTGAAAAGCATATTTATTTTCCCTCCCTGTTGTTTTTAAAGTCTCATGAAACACAGTTTGTCTGGTGGAAACAGGCAAGGGCATGCCTATGCCATGCATATTGGATTTGGCTCATGAGTACTTGGGTGCAGGATTCTGGAATGGCTATACTTTTTAAGGCTTTTAAATTGAGTCAGCAGTACTGGAGAAACTAATTAAGGAATAAAGGCGTAATGTTATTGGAGGGCACCATCAATCTTTTTACTTGTTTGCAGCTAGAAAGTATCTCATCTGCCTGAAAGTTTTGGGCAGGTGCTCTGGTTAGTGCTGTTGAAAAAGACATGCTCATGGAATTATTTTAAAAGATGAAATTATGTGCCTCATTCAAGCCTATTCATTATAAACTGTTTCTAGGCCTTTATAATGGCATGAGAGATCTCTCTGGGTGTTTACCAGTCTTCAAAAACTGACAGCTCACCAAGGAGGGGAGGAGAGCAGCACAGTGTGGTCTTGTGCTGCTCTGTAATCCCTGCCTCACTCCCTGCCAGCTTGCTGAAGTTGTCTCACAAGAAGGCAGAAAGGCCTTGCATTTTGTCATGATATAGATGAGGGTGTTTGTTACTGACATGATCTTTGTAGAGAAGGTGCCTCCAGTTTTGACACAGATACTCTTTGAAGGAGGGTACCAGTTTCTGGTGTGTTATCGCTTCCCTTGTAATTTCTTCATTATGAATCTTTCTTTCCAGATAGGCTTTATAAAACACAGAACCGTATTCCTTCCTTCTATGTTTCAATGTTTCTTGCTGTGATTTCACAGCCAAGCCAAGTTTGTTATTGAATGTCAGTATATATGTATTAAAGAGACGAAGCAGGTGAGTGCGGAATGCTGGATGAGCAGGGTGGTAGTTTTGTTTTGAGGACTGATAGAAATGAACATCTTCTAAATGAAGGTTGTCAACTGCAGAGAAGGCTGCTAATGCTCAAAAATTCTTACAGAAAAACTTGGGTTCCTAGATGACCATACTATTTTTTCTGCTTGTTAAAGTTGTGTGCACCAGAAAGAGTAGTAGGATATCTTCTATTTTTTCTATATACATCTGTTTTGTACAAAAACCCAAGCAACTCAAACTGATGAAGCTTTGGAATTTGTGAAGTGTAGAAGCCTGGTACCTTTATGTTCATAGGGGAAGTTGAGCCTCAAGGTAAATCAGGTCAAAAATTTATGAAAAGCCTTTACAATGTGATGCCTCTCTAAAGATTTGACATGCAAATATAGTTCACAGGAGGGAGGTGTCCCATAGCACAGTTAAGCAGAGCAAATCTTTGTTAGCAGCTGAGCACAGAAAGCTGGCACCACTGAATCTGCACAAACTCCAGTGCATTCTTGGCTGAGATGTGTGTGTGGGAAAGTGTTTGCTTCAATGACTATTTTTGACCTATTTTGTGAATAAATAGGACTTTTGCCTCTAGAGCTTGCAATCTGGCAACTTCTAGAAGCACTACATTAGCAAGGAGAAGAAAACAATTATTAATAAATACACTTCAACAGAAAACTTCCCTTGCCTCCGCTTTCTAAATTCCATATTTAAGCTGATTTTGTGTGAAATGTACCTCTAAGATTACCTTTTTTAAAACAAACCCTTATTATTCATAAAAAAAAAATCTGATACCAGGGCTTTGTTCCTCAGTTCCACACAGGTTGTTAGCAATGAGATAGGGAATGAAAGAGCTGTAAAGAGGGAATCTGTAGACAGAAAAGTATCTGTGGGAAGGGCAGCACTGTTCTCTATCTGCTTAGATTTTCTATTTAATTTACTTAAAATACAGTCCAGCTGCAAAATCATTTAAATCAAACCTTTGTTCTGAAATACAAGGTAGGTGCTTTATACAGGAAGATATGAAGGAAAGTTATCAGAAATAGTTATAGCTTATAGTTGCTTTGATGTGCAAGGCAGAATTCAGTTTATTCCTTTTTGTGTTAGTGTAGTAGAACAGAACTTGTTTGCATGAATAAAACAAGTGGGTAGTATAACATCTTGTATGAGAGAAAGCATGAACTGGAGCTTCTTGTTTAAATGAATCAAGTTATGACTGCTCCAGCTATGAATAATAAGAGTGATTGGAGAACATTTTTTCATTAAAAGTACTGACAAAAAAAAAAAAAGAGCTTGTTGGCGTTTCTCAGAAATACTTTTATAATATTCAGGCAAAACTCTGTCGTGCCTTGCTCTTTTATAATTACAGATTTTCAAAACCTCCCAAACTTCAGATAGATACTGAAAAGTCTTCAGCTTTTTTTCTCCAACAAAAACTTTTCTCTCCTCAAGGAGAGAGAATGTTTTCCACATGCTTTTGTCAAAAATCTAATAATCTATTTAAAAAGATGTTTCAACAGTTACTTTTTTAATAATTTCTGAGTAATGTTGAGTTAAAAGGCTCCCTGCTTTAAAACATAATAATTTCTTTTAACATATTTCCAGAAAGCTGTAATAGCATGTATAAACAACCAGATGCTCTAAAGAGCTGACAGGGACTGCACAGATGTTGTTTCAGATTTATTTTTGTACCTTTTCCTGGGATTTTGTTCTGAGGTGGTCAAGATAAGACAGCACCATCCTGAATTCAGAATGATGTATTTATTATACGGTGGGGCACAGTGTGGGATCCCCTGAGCAACACAAATTCTATTCATGCCACGTGGGACAGCGCAGTAAAAGCCCAGTGGAAGTCTCCCCTTGCACCTGGGGCAGCACAAGTGCTTCCCTGAGGCACCCTGTGGCAGCACTGAGGAGATCCCAAACACCGGGAGCTGAGCAAGTCTGTCCCCTGCTGCCTCCGCCACCTCTCCATGATCCTCCAGTGTTTCTATTTCTGAGTTTAATGGTGAGATTCAGCTTCTCCCTAGCCCTGGGATGGATTTACCCTTAAGCCTCCTTCTCCAATTAGGCTGTTTCTAGATTGCCATATATCAGGCCTGTCAGAGCCTTTAAATCCCTCTTCTAGGTCACCTTCTTGCCTTTCCCCAAGGGAGTATAGCAAACCATACCTCCCACTGAGCTTTCCTACACATATGCTAATAAGATGCTATTAGTGCCACCTTCTTCCCCAGAGAGTAGGATGGAATAATGATTTTGGGAAATAGGCATTTCTGGCTTTTTCCCTGGCTCTGACTTTCCTCTTCCAGTGTTTTTTACCAGCTCAGTTGCTATTTCTGGGTGTCTGTAATGCTAAAATTGAAATGATAACACTTCCCTACCTGACAGGCTACAGGCGAGAAGTGGTTGTAAGGATTAGTTACCTAAGGGCTATAGCATGCCAAATGTTATTAATAATGCAAAGCAAGAAATGTTCTGAAAGAGAAATGAAATTCTTGCTTTTTGCTTCAAAGGAGAAGTTTACCAGAACACTGTAAAGACCCTGATTTCTAGTCAGGTAGATTAGCTGATGTTTTAAGGTATTACAGATGTACATGAAATAGTGGGAGAGTGGCAGGCCTTGAAGTGTCTTCCACATCTGCGTCACTCTGCAGTGTTCAGTGCATTACTGAATGAGAGGAGGTGACTCCTGCCCAAGAGGTTCACCTGCTAAAAAGGTCCTAGGCTGTTTTTTTCATTTGCTCAGATAATTGCACACATCTTTCATTTTTAAGTGTGTCTCCTAGAAGGGCCAGTAGAAGCCTGAGAGAGGAAAAGACTTCTATTTCTGTGCAGTGTAGGGGTAAAGCAGAGATTATAGGAGGGAAGGACAGCAAAGGAGCCAGTGACTATGTAGAGTGAGATAGAGGGGAAAGGACAGCGCAAAAAAAGAAAAGGAAGCACAGATTTGGTAGCACAAGCTAAAAATAATCAGTGAAGGGAGTGAAAATTGGTTGTAAAGGATGGAGTGTCAAAGTGCAGGAGACAGCAAGGAAGAGTGAGTCAGGGAATAAAGAGGAGAGGAAGAAAATGTGTTTATTATCTCTTTTTATCTGACAGTGCTGAAAGTGGTGTAAAACAGCAATTACCCTGCTTTGTGCAAGTCTCTGCTTAAAAAGTGGTAAGGAAATGAATATGATTTCTGATGAGAGATAGTCCTCTCTTCTGCCATGGCTTGTGTGCTGGAGCAGTTCCTGCTTCTCTGCTGGTTCTCTCTCACAGCTGAGCTGCTAGCATGCCCATCATCTCCCTGCTAATATCATGCAATGATTAGAAGCGGTCTTATCCATACCAAAAAGGGCAGTACAGTAGGCACTGAAAGTGCTCATAAGAAGCACCTAGGAGAGGGTTCCTTGATTAAGTGCTTCTATTTATTTAAAAAACCCCAAAACCTACATGCTGCATATTACATCTCTGTTTAGGCAACACCCGTCAGCATAAGGGATTGGGTTCATGCCTCTGAGCTACTTCCTTTAGCACTGACACCTGTGGACCTTAGGGGATTCCTCTGGACAAAATCTCATTTTGCTGTGCTGCATCCCCACTCCCTGTCATGCTCATTAACACTCTGCAAGAGGTACCATGCACTGCCATGTCCCTGTTGGAGCTGTTGCAACCATCTGTGGTCCTTGTGTTTGCCGCTGCTGAAAGTAGGCAGTGCAGTGCTAGCCACCAGCTTCACTCCTCCCAAAGTCACTGGTGAATTGGAAGAGGGCAGCACACAAACTCCAGCCAGGAAATAGCAGGGAAAAAATGGTTTGATAACCTGGCAGGAGTTAGAGTAGGCCTAGAAGCTGCTCTGGGGTTATTTTATCTCTTTCACCCCAGAAGGCACTTCTAGTGCAACTCCTTTTCTCCCTGGCCCATTCCTTATGATGGGATTAGAAAGGGTTGACTCCTCTGTCAACCCACTTTCGCACTGGAAAGTCGGTCTAACTCCTTCATTTATCTTCCATCACTCCAGCAAAGCAGTGCAACAGTCTAAACATTCTGAAAGTGGGTCCCTGTCCCTTCTTTTTCAGTTGGATAGGCTTTGACCTTTGTTGAATGGAGATAGTGGTGTAGTAGAAATACAGTGTTGGCTATAGGGTCCAGCTGCTGATTCTATAGTTTTATATAATTTTCAAGGATGAGGAATTTTAGCTCATGTTCAGCCCTGAGATAATGGGCGTCAATCACTACCACTTGATAAGATGGACAGATATTGTTGCTATCAGATCCACTCATTTTAAACCATGCTGATAACATACCTTGCTGACAACCAGGATACCAGGGAACCAGGATCATAAAAAAGAATTACCTTCTTAGAAATGAGCTGGAAGGAGAGGCAGTGTGCAGGCTTGATTTTAGTCTCAAGTTCCAGATTTCATCACTGATGCCCGCTGATGTGGCTGTGTGCAATCCATGTAACTGCAGCACCTCAGCTGTTTTCTGTAGAATTAGGATAGATGCTGCTTCCCTGATTGATGTTATTACAAGGTACTTATGTGTAAATGAAGGTCCTGAAAATAATGCAGAAGTGTAGATGAACAAAACTGGGGAAGGATGAGTAGAGTGAAAAGAAGTTTAACCTGAAGCAGAATTTCAGTCTGCTGAGTGAATATATATGGGAAAGTCCATAAACTGTAGTTATTTTCTGAGTAGAGCTAGTTGATTAGACATAAATCCCTAGCACTAAATAATATTAAATGTTTATGAAGTTGGCTCAGTTTAATTTTCTGACATTTGAGTTATCACCAAATAAATATGTGTCTAAAAGCATGCCTTAGGTTCAAACACTGTATCTTAACTCTGTGTTTTGATCTAGGCCTGCTTCTGAATAGTAGTGACTGAATTCTGCTGCCAGGTACGTAAGCACGGTACTCCAAAATATTGGTTAGAACTGGAGCTGGAGAGCTAAATTTGCTTGAAATATTGAAGTATCTAAACAACTTGCTGTAAATTTGCTTAATATATTTTTCATAGTGGCAGACTTGTAAAAATAACATTTAAAAAGTTTGTTTTTATTTTGTTGAATAGAAACAGTATTTGGTGATAACATATTATTTTTCTCCTGTGGGAACCAAAGACTGAAGAACTTGAATGTTCTGTTGTTTCAAGGACTGCACTAACTTCAAGTTAAAGTTGTAGCTGTACTTATGAAATGGGCAGGTGGTGTGATGAGCCTTGTCCTGTGTGCAGGGGGGAGCTCTGTGGTTTCAAAGTCTGCCAGGACTCAGCAGAGAGCTGCAGTTGTTCAGTGTATTGCAGCAGAGAGAGCCCAGTTATGATCCTGCGAGAGACAAACACAGTCCATCAAGTACAGGCAGCACATGAAGCATGATAGGGGGAAGCATCCTCTGTGAAAGCTTTCAGTGGTACACCAAGAAGAGATCCAAGTTTTGCTGCTTTCATGTTTCACTGCAGGATCTGCCATCTTCCTAAAACTTCCCTGGAAAAATCTAGCTGTGAATATAAAGGTAGAAGCAAGTGCTTAACCATAGGCAGTCCTATGTGAGCATGATCTGAGTATAATCTATGACCAGCATCCAAATACTCTTGATACTGTTATTTTAGGCATGATTGTTTCAGGATATAATTGCATCAACTCTTGCAAGCAGAGATTATGTTTTTAGGAAGAGGTCATGCGTCTCCCTTGGGGGAGGGGTTTGTGTGCCTGACTGCATCTTGGTGTTTCTGTCTGCTGCTCTAACATAAACCTGTGTTGTTCCATCAGAGTTCTCACTGCTCTTCTACTGTCACAGGTATTTCAGGAAGTCTGATGAACACACAGATAGTAATACCTATGTATGGACAAAGGAGAAACCAAATTGCAATTACATTGGCATTTAAGGTTTTGGAAGAGCAGGGAAATAGAACTGTGTTTATCAACTGTTCAATGGAGAAAAAAACAAAAGCGGCGGCAGCACTGGTTTGTTGTTTTTTTTTTTTTATTCCCCACAAGTAACAAGGTCATGAAAGAACAAAAGTAAGAGTTAGTTTAATCCCAGTGGTAAACTGCTATCATATTCTTCAATCTGATTTCTTACCTGGATGAATGTAATGAGCAGTAGTGGTAAAAAGGCAACACTTGAGACTGAATTTTGGATTATGGCTGGACAGCCAGAGAGAAAAGCTCTAAAGAGCAGCTTTGTGGCCCCTAGTGAAATTCTGGGGCTTGGATGGAACGGGAACTTTGAAACACCTGTATAAATGACTGTGAAAGAGCTAATAAGTGGAGCCAGATTTTTTGCATGAAAACTAAGATTTCACTTTGCTTTTTGCTTTATCTTAATATTTTCTGATATTTGTCAACTTTCTTGAGGGATATAAATAACATTCTCATCCTTTGCCATTAAGCCATGAAGGATATGTAGGACAGAGACACATTATATGACTGTCACTTAAAATGTTTTTCCATAATTCTTTGTTTCCAATAGGTCTAAAATTAACATGGCTTTAATACCTTATTTGAAACACCTGCACAGTGTTGGATAATGTCTCCTCTGCCCTGGGAATTAGTTTGCTTTTTTGTTGTTGTTTTTCAGTTAGCAGATGCTCCCTCTGCTTGTTTTGGAGCTGGAAAAGATAACACAACACAGGACCTACATAAACAGAGAAAATTACTCTTTCAACATTTCTTGGCAGCAGTTGTAGATTAGATGCACATGAATGTCCCCTCACAGATGTAGAGGTGATATTAAACTGAGAAGTCATGTGATACCAATTAAATACATATGTCAGCTGGCTTCTGTTCAGTGATTTATTTTTTCTGAGGGTACTCTGCATCTTAAAGTTAAATACTGACACTAAATAAAAAATAATCAGCTTGGCAGAGTAATGCTTCCTCTTCTACCACATTTTTTTTTTCTCTCAGGTAGTTAACATGGCATAGAATGGTCATCATTTTGTGCTTGATCCTTTGGACAAAATGATAGGATGTTGTGAAAGTCAGGTAACTTGCAGTCATGTAGAGTTTGAGATGGGAGTTGTGTGTGCGAAGTCACCCTCTTTTTCCTGTGGGAAAAATTCTCTCCTACAGCTTTCAGAAGGTCTGAGATAAGACTTAAGATATTTTTAGATATGAGAGCTATTCTTGTGTCTTTTTTAAATTTTCTTTTCCCCCTGGTTTTAACGGCTCCCTCTGAGACTTCTGTGGTTGGGGTGGTTGTAACCAAGGCACCTGGTGCTTGTGCAGAAAAAATGAGTAACATGGTCCTAGCAGCATTTTAGAAAGCTCTTTGTATTGTCCTAAAAAGACCTTTTTTATCATGGAGCACATAGAGAACATACAGTAGTATGAAGGTTTTGGAAATAGGCTATGAAGTCTACTTCATATGGAACAGAGACACTGCAGTTTGTGATGTTGTCACTTGAAGTCCTGTGATGTGCACGTCTCTATCTGTAGTGTGCTGTTTCCTGCCACTTTTCCTTCCTCTCTGCCATCGCCTCACTGCTGCCAGACCAAACCTTGGGGGCCTGTGCAGTCACCTGGATCAGGGAGATGATTCCCCTTCATAAGGACCCACGGGGGGGGGCGGGGGAAACAAACTTTATTTTTCTTCTGAATCAGTTTCCCAGCCCAGATTATTGGAGGGGCCCACAGCCCATGTGATGTGCAGTGGAGCAGTTGTGTGAGAGCAGGGGAAGTGGCTTTGCTGTGTCAAGGCAGGGCTGCTTGCACACGTGGGTCTCTGAATTGGTGTTGCTTTGCCATCTCTGCACACAGTTTTTCACTGGGATATCTAATCAGATGAACAAGGGAAAAGGCATGAAGACCCATACCTGAATGTGACAGTTTTAAATTAAATAAAATATTGACCCCAAATAATGGAACCACTTTCAGTAAAGGATTACAGCCACTTACTCCCCCTGAACTAAGACATTTACTTTCATGCCTATGAGCCAGTAGGGGACAAAAAAAAACCAAAAACAAAACAAACAAAAAAACCCCCCACAGTTTAGCCTTCTGTGTAACCTCTGCCAGGCAGACAAATAAATTTAATCTCCTTGAAGCGATGTCTGTTCCACACTTTCCTTTTTGACTATTAAATCTGAAGGGACATATTTACTTGAGGTGTTTTCCAGTCCATATCCTCCAACCTTCACAAGTGGCAAAGCCACAGAGCCTTTTAGGGCAAGGCTCTGCCCTCACTCCAGGATCACGTTCTTCTTCTGTGCCATGAGCAAAAGGCTCTTGAAGGTTGCAGAACAGGAACTCCACCCTGTAGATCTTGCACGTGTCTGGGTTGTTAGTGGCTAAACTGTGTCTTGTAGGTCACCAGGGGACTTGGTCCATAAATCTGAGCTGTGGTTAGGATAAACTCCTGACTAAATCCATAGATATTCCATACTGCCTGTTTTCTTTTGGGAGTCATCTGAACTATTTTTCTCTGGTGAGTGATATTGAAACAAGCTCTGCCTGATTTAACTTCATATCTTCAATATTCTTGCTGTCTACAGTGTTCCTCACCAAAGCTTTGAAATAATGTCAGCATTATGGATATGTGTGTCTATTAACCTCTGTGTACATATATGTATTTGTTAATATGGCACATGTGTATGCAAATGTAAGTGGAGGGACAATATGTAATAAAAGATCAGATTATGTACCCAGAAGAGGATTTGCTCTATATTCTGTACTTTATTGCACTCTGTAGATTTTTAAGCTATTGCTTAGAGGTGCTAGAGCCCTGAGCCTGACTTAGGCACCTTCTAAAACTACTGCAAGCTTTGGCAATCTTTGCCACCATCCTCATCATCCCTTTGGCATTCTTTTTATAGCTTTGAGTAAGGAGAAGAATAACTGTAATTAAAGTCATTACAGCTTCCTCTTCTTCTTCCTCTGGCTGCAAACCTGTTGAGGCTTAGAGGCTCTATGGATGGGTTTTTTTTCCTAGCCTGTTGCTGATTGTTTTGTACCCTGTGAGGCACGAGGCTTTGCATCTCTTCCCAGCAGAATTCCCACAAAATGTAGGGAATCCTTACCCTAGAAGTCTATTGCATGTGAGACCTGGTATAGGATTTTCCATCTGCTAAGCTTAAGATAACATGGACATCCCTCACACAGTGTGTATGGGGGTGCAGGTGAGTTACTGTATGCACTGAGAGAATTTGGTAAGTCACATTCCTCCATCTGTTTTAAGATTCTTGCTCTCTTTCTCTTTTATAAAAGAGACAAAAACTGTATGGCTTCTTTAGAAGGTCCTTTAAGATGTTAGTTTAAGATTTTTCTTTTTAAGCATACACCTGTACTGCCTGTTATTTCGTGTTTATAGTCTTTTTGAGTTTTTTCAAATCTGAGTTACAAAGATTTTTAACTGATGACTGTTTTACTGGCATGTGGATACTTGACATTGAAACAATAACTATATCAGTGAGAAAGTGAAGATATCAATATATCAGTGAGAGTGAAGAATGTGTATATAGGGGTAAAGAGACAACCAATGGATCTCTACAACTTTTTGTAGAGTCAAGTGGGCTCACTCTTGCTATTCCTAAAGCTTCCTTGGGGCCATATTTGGGCTGAGCATGGGGCAGGGGTAGAAAGTAGGATCTACCTAGGAAAGGTTATTTAGGCATATGCAGGAAAAGAAGGAAATATGTGGACAGAGGTTTTGCGGGGAATTTTGTGGTGTTGGTTTTTTTTTTTTTTTTTTTTTTGGGGGGGGGGGGTTGGTTGCTTTTTTTTTGTTGTTATTTCGCAGATAACTGAAGAAAACTTTTCCTGCTTTTAAGCCTTGGCATTTTGCCTTCACTGAACACAGAACTGGAGTTAATGTTACCTTTTCTCTCTGGCTGGGAGGTCTGCTGGCCCACAGGAGGGCAGAGGCTGGAAGGATTGGTGCTGGGCAGGCAGATGTGTTTTCACAGCACAACTGGACATTGTGCAGGCTGTAAAGGATTGTGAGGCTTTCATCTTAGGGGCAGCAATGAGTTCCATTTGCTAATTGTGAGTCAGAATTCAGGTTTCTGTATGGAGGGGAAATGGAGTCTCTAAGGCCATGTTAATTTGGGATTTAGTACCATTCCAGTAGCTTAAAATATCAGAGCATAACCAAAGCACATGGGCACCCATTCATCTAGTGTTGATCTTGAGGAGGAAAAAGAGTTCTGCAAAATCTTTGGACCCACCACTGTATCCTAAAACTACTTTTGATGGATGAAATTTAATAAGATGTACAAGTCTGCAGCCTTTTGCTTTGTCAAGCTGTCTTTCTATGCACTGATGAGCTATTTACACACGAGGTCTTTGTTTGCTATTTGCTGCTGGTTTATATTAACGCCCTGGTTCTTAACCGTCTCAGATAAGGAAGGTGCTGGCCTTAAAAAAAAGGTTTCTCCACAGTATGTGTGCAGTTTTAGGGCTTTGGGTTATGCATGTGATCTTGGGCTTTAATCAGAACTGATTAGAGATGCCTTTAATGCTGTGCCACACTGCAGCACAAAATTTTAAGGCAGGTGGGCTGTGAGAAGAGCATCACTTGCTACCTGGGGTAAACACAGCCTGCCCTATGCTGTCAGGTATTTCCACCTCATGTTGCTGCCCAAATTTGTGTCATTTGTCCTGGTCCCTGTGGGATCTCCATGTGAAATGGAAGTTGTGTTTGCTTGTCTAGTGAATTGCCTGAACGGGAGGAATAAGCTGTTTTTGAAACCAGCTGTTTCCGGAGCCTCGAGCCACTGCTTATGGGAAAGGCAGGGATTGTGTTACTGTTCATCCACACTGGCGTTTTGCTCACGGTCCTGGGTGTGACTGCTCGGGCCCCAGCACAAATACAGCTCGAGGAGCCCCGTTTCGGCTTTTAGTTGATTAGCCCGGCTTTTTACCCGGCATGAGTCCTTCCAAAGCACCACGAGATGGCAGTGCACTTGCTCTGCTGCAGGCAACGCGCAAAAACCTCTTCCGAAGGGAAAATCGGTGCGCTTGGCTCACAGGGACCGCCTGTGTACCCCGTGCCCACCGTACTGCTGCTTCAGAGTCAAGGAAAACCTGTCATCGTGCTTTCCCTCAAAGCTGCGAGTGAATCTGCCCCTGACAGGGCTTGTACTCTGTTACTCTGCTGGGGTACAGGTAGACAGGAAGGGAGGGTTTGCGGAGGGAAATTGAGAAGTGGCAAAGCTTGCTTTGAATATTTGTTTTATTGCGGGGCCACCAGGCCATCCTGGCTAGAGAGAAGGTGCTCCCTTCCTTCAGCACTGTTTCTTCCAGGGCTGCCCCAGTGACATATAAGATAGTGTCTTCTCAACAGATGTTTTGGAAAATTTTCTGCAGTCCCCTTTTGAAGGGGATTTGTGCTCCTTTCTTTGTGTGCTTGTAACCCTTTAATGATGACTTATGTTGTTCTTTCCTTCTCTTGCTGCTTTCTGACTGCCTTTTTTTTTTTAATTGTTCCTTGTCTCTTTGCGTTTCTTTGCTGCTTCTGGTATTAATTGATTTCACTTTACAGTCCCTTTAGCAGGAACCATAACAAGGAGTCCCAGGGCGGCTTTTGAGATGTGTTATTTTGCACGACAAGTGCAAGGCTTCAGTCTTTGTCCTATTCCCAGGTAAAAATGACTTTACCAGTGGAGCAAACTGGGGCCAATGCCCATTCTGAATACAACTTTGGAGCACCACAAATTTAACAGCAGAGCAGGGAGATGACCAAGTGGTGCCTTGCTGCTCTGCCATGTGTGTGCCCTGCCATGCCATCTGTTAGTACTGCCTAGGGCTAATCTGTTATATTTTCAGGCCATCTAAATGGTATGACTGTATTAAGTCTGGGTAAAGTAGGCTGATTTTTAGTACAAGTCAACTTATTTTTGCTGTTCTGAAACAAGTTTAAAACCAAGAGCTGACCTCCAGGTTCCTGGGAAACAAAAAGTTTAATTTGGCCTCACTAATCCCTTGTGAGGGTAATGGGATTGTCTCTATTTCCTGCATAGGATGCAAAGGTTGATGTACAAAAGTTACGTGATTAGCTCAGGGGCATCCAGAGAACTAGTACTGAAAATGTGAATCCTTTTTGTCTTGTGCTCAGTCCTTTAACACATGTATCCCTTGAAGGGGAGTGTCATCTGTATTAAAAATGGCTTGCACACACTTCACAGATGCTCATGGTAAATGCACTGACACAGAGCAGGATGGCCACACTTACATTAGAGGTAATTCCCTCTTCTGTTAATTTTTTTTTCTCTTATCCTGTATTCCATCTCCTCATCTCTTTATGGTTCTTTTGTCTTTCAACACCTGTCTTAAGTCTTCTCTTCATCTTTGTTTTCCTTCTCCTCTTCCACTACTTATAATCTCCCTTCATGAAGATGGTCACCCAGGGGCCATGAGCAGTGGGCGCATCTCCCAGACTGGCTCACTTTGAGACCATCTGCTTTCTCTCATTTTATCCACCCTCTCCTGCTGTTTTGGCAATAGCAGCATGAGCAAAAGTCTGAATTTTCATCAGAGGGTAGCAGTTAGGGCTTAGGCTGCCACGTGTATTCATGGGGTAAAGCTGGGGAAGCAGGCTACAGAGTGACAGAAATTCCAAGTCCCAGTGAAGAGAAACCGCTTCTGTATTTTGGAATACTCAGAAGGAAATGGAGTCCCATATAGTTTAGACATTTTACACAACTTCATAAAACAAACCAATTATAGAGCTAGAAGGAGGAGTTAAAAGCTGATGTGACAGCATGGCTGGTGCCAGCTACTCTGTGATAAGATGGCAGTTGATCCCTAGCCCCCAGTTCTGGAATATGGTACTTGATATTTCCTCTCTAGACACACAAAAAACTTGGAAGAGCTTCTGGAAAAGTTACCTATCTTCTTTCTACCCTTTCCTGCATTTTCATTTCTCACAGCAAGCTCTGTTTATCTTTTTCTCAGGCAGGGTTTGCTTCACAGCACTGCTTGGCCAGGCTCAATCAGAGCAGTAAATAGCTGTTTTCCAATAGGCTCCTTGTAGTCCAGCTGCAGTTTGTTGGATTTATTCTGTTTCAGTGTGTTTTCTGTTTATCTCCTGTGCTATGTAGTTCCCATTGTGGAGATGCCTCTGGCTTGACATTCTTTCGGGATATGCTACTTCTTGAGCCCAGTGGTTGGAATTTCCCTGACAACTTGTGCTTGGCATTAGGCCCACTCAGCACCATGGGGTGCTTTGCAGAAGCAGCATTTTCCTCAAAGCCAGAGTTATGAATCCATAGTGAATCAGGCTGTCCAGAGGTGACCCAAAGAGAGGACAGGCTGACTGAAGTGGCAGCTGTCCTGAGTTTTTTGAGAAATGGTGAGGAGCTCTTCCATCCTGCCCCTGCTTCTGCTTTGCAATGCCTTTTAGGAGCTCCTCCAGGCTCTATGCTTCTAGCCTCTGCCTTGCCATACTTTGTTCCAGTGACATCTTCTAGCCCTCTGCCACCAGGCTGGTCCCTTTCCTGGCAGTCTGCTCCAGCAGCCCCAAAGCAGGGCAGAATCTTCACCCTAAGAGGCCACTAGAGTAAGCAGAGCTATGTTGCTTCAGGCAGGCTGTTTGGGAAGCCAGGGAAAGGACAGTGAGAGTTGGGATGACAACTGCTCTGAGATGTTGTCTTGTAACAGCAAAAAATTACAGCACTCACCTCTGCTCCTGCTCCACTCATGCCAGGAGTGGAGTAGAATCCCTGCCCCTGGGGGACTTGGCCCCTCCTGATCCTTCACTTTCGCTGCCCAGTATGCAGGAATGGAGCAATGGCCAGCCCTGCCCTTTCCTCCTCTCAAGCTCTTTCTAGCAGGAGAGAGTGAAAAGATTTGTGTGTGGAAAAAGGTTATAGGTGGAGACTATGGTAGAAGGGGGTTGGAAGCAGAAGGTCAGGGGTCTCAGGTTAAACTAAAAAATGTGCTGTGTCCCAGAGGATGGGGACACAGGGGGAGAGGGCCAAGGGGAAGAGCAGAATGTATACAAATCACGGGATTTCCTAAAACTCTTCTTTCCTGGCCCCTTGTTTCACCATATCCAAAGAGCTTTCATCTCCTTCTCAGCCCTCTGGTATCTACTGCTTCTCACTCCCCAATTCCAAACTTTCTCAATTGTTGCTCAAAAATGTGTATTTTACCTACAAAGCCAAAAAAACTTCCAAGAAGCTCTGTCCTGTTGTATATCCCAACATTATTCCTTCTATTTTGTGCTGCATGTCTGTGGTTCATCACAGAGATGTGATTTTTTAGAGAGTTGTACTCATGGACTTGCTTCCTCTACTAAATGCTGAGCTGTGTGTAAGGTCTCTGGTGTGGAAAGCAAGGTCATTAGCAAACTGCAGTTCAGAAAAGACAGTTTATTTAAACTTGTGCCTTGTAAATGCCTCAGGTTGTAATGCTAGGTAAGCAAGGCATATCCAAACCCAAAAAGCTTCCTTCACTCGGTTTAAGGCTTGAGAAAGTGCTTCCTGCATTGCAGAAAAAAAATGTGGGCATTCATGAAGAATCAATTATCAAGATTTTGGAAAGTAGTGATAGCGTAAATCCTATGTTGCAGCATAATCCTATGTTGTTTATTTACCCACCTGGTCAAGTTTTGCATGAGAAAATGTAAAGTCTGTTATCCTGGGTGATATTAGCCTTTTGGCATCTCTTGATGTTGGCAACACTGTGCCCTTCCTGTGTAGTGCTGCTTTTTGACTGTTCTACAAGCTTTTTGGTTCTACTGTCAATAGAATGTTCAAGCTTGCCTGTGATAGTTCAAAGCAGTTCTGAAAGGATGAAAGATATAACTTCTGATCTTCTTGAAGGACACTGGTGCATGTCCAGAGTTCAGCCTGCAATCCTGACATCAAGTACGTGATCCGGTGGGCCCGCAGCAGGTTATAACTGATTTATAGAACTGAAGATGCAGAATCTTTAAAAATTGGTTACTCTCCTTCAAATGCTGATATTAGAAAGTAAGAAAATAAGAAATCAGCCTTCTTCACACAGCTGAACCCACACATCACAACTGCCCAATTCCCCAAACTTTTTGACAGCCTGATGGCAATCCCATTCAGTCATGACTTTTTGAGTTTTCCTGGATTTAGACTTACATTAAATAACCTTTCACACTTTCTCAAGTCATTATAGCATCTTCCAGAAAGCAACCAGACTTCGCATGTAAGAAATCAGCAGGAAAATACCTTGTAAAATGTAAATGTGTTTTTTTTTTAAAAAAGTCATATTTCATAAAACAGTAAAAACAGAGCTGAAAACTGTGGTGGTTATCTTTTACATGTCATCCTCAGGGTTCTGAGCTGTGATGGAAGGTAATTTTTCCCCCTTAATGTGTTTATTCTATGGGCAGAATGCAGCTTATGAACTCCTTAGCTTTTTATTTCCTGGGGCTTAAATTGAACCAGATCATATTTGTTCTCCCATTTCACACCCTTGATTCTTTTGAAGGAAATCACTGTTCTTCCTACCTGTGACAAAACTTATGAAAATGAATCATCAGTTTCCACCTAAGTCTGAAGGCAGCCATGCAAACACAGCTTGTGGACATGTCAGGAGGTGTTGTCTTGGTGATGTGCAGATCTGATGGCTGGTTACTAAGATTTCACTGGTAATATCATGGGTCTCTGCACTGCTGGTCAGCAGGTGGTATGGTAAAGGGGTGAACGTACAGTTGCTTTCTTTTCATTGTTTTCTTTTCCTCTGTAATGAGGAGTGGAAGCTGTTTGTTTCAACTGACATATCATGATCACCCGGCACCCCATGAAGCAATTTTCCTACACACAGGCCAGCTTTAAATATTCCTTAATTTTGGTCTTGTTTCTGAAACTGTGCCATGCGATGCCTGACAGAACAAGGATGAAAGCAGTTGTAGGAGCAAAATTTGTGGGTGGTGTTTTGCTTTGTTGTGTTGAGTACATTAGTACTTAGTTTCAAGTTGGATTAGTGTTGTACTCTGACTGATGCCTGAGAAAATATCACTGCTTGTTTGTCCCAAAATGCTATCCATGTTGTACAGATGAATAAATACTTTGTTGTCATTTAGCAATGTTCACCATTGCTTAAGTCAAAGTGTCTCTGTTGTATGATTTTACAAACCTTTGAATATTTTATAAGACATTTAATTTCATTTTTATACAAATAAAGAGAGGGATGCTTAAAAATAATGATTCAGTTTAAGAATTGAGTCTTTCAGTCTAGGTTAGTAATTTCTCTAAGGGACTTTGCACCTGTAATGGCTTTGAAATTGTCACAGGAAAGCCTTTTAGTGAAAGTGTATTGTATAAAAGATCCATTAGCTCAGTATCTTCGCCTTGGTCAAAAGAAGGGATTTATGAGCGATAATAGCTCTCAAAAGTGTATATGCCTTTTTAACATCAGGTTCTGTTTTAGGGAATTAGGTTTTCAGACACTGGCAATTTGCTGAACATTTTGATGTTCCTCATCTTTGAAAAGTGCCTGTTACACTAGCAGGTGTCAAAATCTGTAGATTCCATTTATTGCCCTTTACAAAGCACTTATTACTGTGATATTTGGAGACTGTACATGGAGTAAAAAAACATCAGGGAAGCTTTCTTGAAGGGATTGGTGTCACTTGTTATGCTGGCATCTTACAATGTAAAGTGCTATATAACTGTGGGAAATGGGCAGAGGTAATAAAAAAAATCTTTGGAGGAAAATGTAAAATACAGCTACTTAAAACTGAGCAACCTGGGCTGTAACCACACCAGATATTGCTGAGGCAATGCTCATACTTGTAGCTGTACCCTATGGCTTAATTTCCTCTGGCTCCAGTTCCTGTGTCCCTGGCAGGTATCCCCATCTGTTTTGCAGAGATGACCATGCTAATACTGGATCCATTTCTTCCTGTGATACTTCTTCGAGTGAAAGAACTGTTGATCTCCAGCATGGAGAGAAAGGGTTTGGTTTGTTTTCTGGGGGAGTAACTGCCTGGTTGGCCCAGGCTGTGCCGTGTTCCTCCTCCTGCTCAGTGGCTGGATGCTGTGTGCTGGATAAACACACTATGCAATGGATGAGCAGCTGGCTCACGAGTCAGGCACCAGGGTTACTGTCAATGGGGTGACATCAGACTGGAGACCTGTCACCATGGGGGCTCTGCCAAGCTCCATCCTGTGCTTTTCAATGTCTTCATTAAGGAGACTTGGATGAAGGATTGGAAGGGATACTGAGCAAGTTTGCAAACAATACAGAACTGGGAGGAGCTGTTGATTCCCTGGAGAGCAGGGAGGCTGTGCAGAGACACAATGAGGGGCAATCACCAATGAGATGAAGTTCAACAAGGAAAAGTGCTAGATTTTGCACATTCCTGAAGCAAAGTACTTCCCTCTGATGGTTGGCCCATGCAGAGGCTTTATGGACAGGCAGCAACTTTCCAGTAACTGAAGGTGCTGCTTCTGCCCACACCACAGCATCCTGCAGCTTATTTAGGAAAAAATGCCCTAAAAACAAAATACAAAAAAAATCCCAAACAAACCCTGCTTCTCTTCAACCCCCCAAACCCCCTCCATAAGCAGATGCCTTGGTAAACCAATCAAGCAAGTTTAATTGCATCATATGTTAGTGGAAACTCCTGTAAGCATTACTTTATAAATTAAAGGGATTTTTCTCCGCACCCCCCCCCCCCCCCCCCCCCCCCCGAATTTCTAAATGAAAATTTCCTTTTAAATCTTGACATCTATTTTTGGATTTATTTTAAGGGTTGTTGTTAAGAGTGATCAGTAAAATTAAAAGTTAGCTTCCTCTAGTTTTAACAACACTCACTTCTGTGTGTACATTTGTAAGGTTTTAACACAGGAAATGTCACATGTTGACCCTTCATAAACCTGAGTCTAGTGCTTGAAGTTCCTTCCAATTTAATTTTACTGAGATGAAAATAATCTTGAGACTGATGTTATCTGGACAGGTGGTTAAGATACTCACTATTAGATTCTCTTTTAGCTCACCAAGCTTCCTATTTTATTCACACAGTAGAACCAGAGTCCAGTCTGCTGTAGAAATACCATCAGTGATATAATCCCAGTATAGTGGAAGGGTCCCCAGAAATAATGTCTACTTGATGTAGTTCCTTCCTTCTTGTCAAGAGCAGGTGGATGCTTAGACCCCATAGTCCTGGATGGAACTGACTGTGATGATGAAGTGGACCTTCATTCCAAATTGAAGGCTGATGCTAATTCCTCTTCGCCATTAAGAAACTGCCACCAAAGAGCAAACTTATTTCCTTGTGTTTTGACAGAAGATGAACAATTGCATTTGCAGAAGCAATTTGTGAGAGTGTCAAAGCTGTCAGCATAACCAGAGGTGTCTTTCACTGTTTGTGTTCATGTACAGAAGCTTTGCATTTTCAAGATACCAGCTTTTTCCTTCCCAAGTACGTCCATGTGATCTGGTATTTGTGAAGGGATGGACATGAACAGGACTGCACAGAGTGACTGCAAGTCACTGACCAGACTCCTTTTTTGTTTTGGTTTTTTTTGTTTTGTTTTGTTTTTTTAGCTAGCTTTAGAGGTAAGAGGATTCTAGAGGTAAGAGGATTCTCAGTAGCTGACAGATTTATCTTCAAGGAGAATGGCTGGGGGATAGATTCTGATCCCTTGCTGCCTTGTGCCATCATCTGTGGTCCTGTACGTCACTGCAAAAGGGACATCACATTTTGGTCTGGTGACATTCTGCAGGGCCCAGTGAATAGCTCCACATGGTGCCAGTCTGGTTTTCTTTTTAAATAAATTGCTTTAGTATGGTGCTGCAAAAGAAAGAGCTTTGCCAGGATTGCTGGTGCCATCTATTCAGCTTGGTCTCCCTTTTGGTGCGTGGTACAGAACACCTTTGTTGGGAGGTCAGAGGTGATCCTGTCCCTGTCTTTGCTGCAGGTGATGGTGGAGCTGTTTGGGTCACTCACTCATCCTAGGGAAGTTCTCAGCAAATGGCTGCACACAAGGGAGGGTGGATGTGTTGTGCTTGTTTTGAGGTGTGCGTCCAAGGCAAGCTGTGCTTGCTCTGGAGCTGGCATTCTTGTGGCAGCAGACAGGCCTGGAGGATGTGATTGATTTAGGCTAAACACAGAGAAGATGAGGGATGAGGTCCTATTTTTTCATGGCTGTGTGAGTCAGGCTTCTTGGATTCCACTCCTAATCCTGAAAGTGTCCTCTGTGACCCCAACCTGCTCACACAACAACTTTGAGCCTCAGCCATCCTGTTGATAAAAATGGACTGCAGCTTTTTGCTGTATTGTGATGATGATAAAAGTCAAAATTATTTTGAGATCCCAAGCTGAAAACACTTACCTAAAAGTAAGATGTATTATGTTTTGTTGAAAAACAAAACAAAAAAAATGTTTTTAATTGTGCATTGTTTGAGCAATCAGTTTCTTTAAGGAATACAGATAAAGATCACAGCTTTTCATGTCACTTGAAAGAGGCAGTTGGTAGCAGCGTAACAGCACATACTGTAAGAAATTCAAGCACAGTCATTGCCAAAGAAAATACTTCAGATTTTGGCCTTTTATCTTTCCTTTTCAATTCTGAGTTTCTTCCTGGCATGCCCTGCAGATAATATCCCTGCCTGAAGATGTGCCCCCCTTCCCAATACCCAAATTTTCATTTTCTCACATCAGTGGCTGTATATTAAAGAGGGGGTGGTAGAGGGAAGGATATTATTTGACAGCTAATATTGTAAATTCTGTCTAATATGGTTTGTATATGGAAACAGTAATAACTACTGCTGCTGTGGTTTTGTTGCTACAGGGAAAATGCAATAAATAGGACTTTGAGAGGAAGATCTGGCAATGAAGAAAGGCCTTGGGATTTCATTTGTTCCTCCTGTGCTACCACTAAATCTCCCTTCTCATGCTACTGAAATAAAACATAGATCTAAACAGATCCTGGTCTGTCATGGATGTACCACACTAAGACAATGTACAGGGATACTTGTTCCCATTCAAATTAATCTGCATGGTTCTTTGTGGAAAACAATGACACGGTGCTTTATAATACCTTCCATTTCAAGTTCTCAAAGCACTCTCCAAATACGTGAGATTGCTCATCTTTATTCTTCCCTGTGGTAAGTTAGCATTATTGTTCTCCTTTAACAGGTGAAGGAGATGGGATGCTCCATAACCCCTTTGGAATCCCGTAGCAAAATGGAGAAGAATATTACATTTCTGCCCCTGTTTGCTTTATCTATCAGGCTGTACTTCTGCCTTGCAACCTTAGCGGTGTCTGCCACGGCCCATCATTTATTGGTTCCCTTGCTCACAGCTCCATGTTTTCCTTCTTTGCTCTTTGCTTTCATTAAGGCACTCAAGCATGTCAAAGACTGCAGAGCATGTATTAAGGAACAAGTCTGTAAAGGAATAACATGCAGTTTCTTGGCTTATTGAAGTAAATGAATGCATTTTTTGTGTGCCCTGGCAGTAAAAGAAGGAAACAAGATGGTGCTCTTGCTGTCCTTCCTTTGCATATGTAAGCTGTGTTCCTCGAGATCCTTTGAGGAAGCTGCTCCCTGGCTTCCAAAGCTTCTTGAATATATGGGTGGCAATAGAACATAAATCCTGTATTTTATTACAACACCTTATCCAGAATCACTGAGGAATATTTGATTAGCCAGAAAGTTGTATGGCATAGCCTGGAGATGTCATGAGTGTGTTTATGAACTGGTCAGTTTGCTTTTCTCTGCCTGTCCATTACTGCATGTCTGAAGGTAGGCAGAGAGAGGGCAGTGGGCTTTCTCAGCTGGTTCAGAGCTCTTTGTGCATATCATGTGTCTCATTTTCCACAGGGAAGCTTCTGCTTTTGTGCAGTGCCAAGGTGCTTTTCAGTGAAGCATTTTTGAAGGTGCAGCAAAGGGTTGTTCCTTAAGCCTTAAAACTCTTCTGGTTTAGGCAGGGCTTAGCAGGGGTTTTTCTTAACTGAGTTGGCCTGTTACTGCTGGAATGAACTTCAGTATTTACATATTTAAAGCCAGTTCACATCACAGATTAGATTCTCTAGAATTTTATGCCAGAACTTAATCTTTAGCTCCTCAGTCCTGTTTGTTACCTGTCTATTGTTTAGTCTTTTCATAATGTCTTAACATGACCAATGTCATATCCTCAGTTGTGAATCCCTGCATAATCTGAGAAGTACAATGTCTCTGACTGCCTTCTCCATTTTCTTGAATCCAGTCATCCAAAATCCCACAGTGATCAAATGTATTTGTTTTAGTAAACAAACCTTTCAGCACCTCTGATCTGTCTAGCTGAGGTTTTCCTGATGACCACCTCTCTTAGCTGGATGATGATATACTGCTCCTGAAGTGTGGCCCTCCAGAACTTTTTAGGATTGGAAGTCAGTAGAATAAAATAAATAGAGAGAAGATGTGCCATAACCTAATTTCTGCCTAAGATAATTAAACCAAATTTTATTTTTCTCACTACAGTGGAACAAAATGCAGCAAGTTTTCAAAGCATCTTCAGAAGCCCCAAAGGCTTTTTTTCTGATGGTCTCTGTCCAAGGAGGCCCATTTGCTCCCTTAACTCAGGGTTTTTCTTGTGAGGACTTCTGCTGCTTTCTATCTGCAGTGCACCACCTGGACACTGGCTCCTCTCCTGACTTGCAACATTTGAACCTGGGAAATCCTTCAGTAGAGGCAGCTGTGATCTGGCCAGTCCCCAACTCTTGCCGAAGGGGTCACTTTTGTTGGTTTTTAAAATTTTACTGTCTGGAAATGGTTGTCTGACTTCACTGGCAAGTCTGAAAGATCACAACCATTGTTTTTAGTGTTGTGGCTGGTAATTTTCACATGGTGCACCCTGTCCATCCTTGGATCATTTGCTCCTTCCCATGGCTGGATTCAAGATTGTCTAATTCAGCCTGGTGGTGCTGAGTGCACCTGTGTAAGGCTCTACAGCTGTGCCCCTTGTGCCTACTCCAATTTTTCATCCATCCTAGTGCGTCACTTCTCTCAGTGTGTGAATGGTTGCAGAAGGGTTAACTAGATGCAGGCTTAGTCTATTCATACATGAGATTCAGAGGCCCAGATGGTGTGCTTAATTACTCTGGCCAGCTCTGGCACCATCGTACTCCCGAGGGAATTAAATGAGGAATGGTGTGTCAGAGACTGTTCCTTTCCTTTCTCCCCAGAGCGCTTTAGTGTTACAAGCTCCACAACACATTAGGCCTAGCTCAAACATCCCCAAGACAAAGTGGCTTTGAGGTGCTGGCTGGCCCTTAGGTTCCCAGCTGGGTTTTTACACATTCTGTGTGCCATCAGGGCTGCTCTAGGAGTGCCTCATTACAAGTGACTCCAGGACACCATTTTCTTTGCAGGAACAGTCCAATTCCCATCCATAAGTATGGCTGTAATGCTCACAGCTCATGGAGCCTCAAATACACGATCAGGGCTTTCTGTACAAGGTTTATTTTTAATCCTGTCTCGCTGTCCCTTGGTATCACATGCATGGAAACGCACTATCTTGGTGGCTTGCTTGGCAGCATACCTGTGTTTGGCCAGAACTTAGGGGGCTGATCCCCATTTGCTGTCAGGAGGGAAAACTCGACCCCCATCCACAGGATGTACAGTCTCTATTTTTGCTTCCTGTGTGTGTGTCTCTGCAGAGTGAGGCTGAGCATCACAGGAATGAAGATGCTTCCATGGCAAGGTAGGAGCCAACTGCAGATGGTGCAGCTCAGCCTTTCCCAAGGAGTTATGGCCTGCCTGCAGTGGTTGAGTTCCAAGCTGCGCTCTCACTTGCAGTGCCAGGTCTAGGAAGCTGGCTGTTCTTCACTTAGCAGAGCAATGACCAACACACATCTGCCTTGATGTACTTCCCACATTCATTCACTCTTCCTATATCCACTGGGAGTTTAAAGTGACAGAAATGCCAGAGAATGGATATCTTTAGCTGAAACTACTGCATTTAGTATTGCATTAAAGATTATCAAGGTACTTGAAATTTTGAAATCCTGTTTTCAGACTGAGCTTGGGAGGCATTCTGCATTTGGCAAAGATTTGTCATACTTGCTTTCTGGTCTGAAATAAAGCTTTTTCATTTTTTTCTTGTCTTTCCTATCCCATCCTTTCAATAAGAACAAAGTTAGTGATTTATTCCTAAGAAGAATAAAAGAGGAGGGTATGTCTGTTAGGTGGTGATGGTTTTTTTTAAGCTGTTTTTCAGGGGTAATGGCAGACGTTTGTAAGTTGTGATTTAAGGCAGTAATGCTCCTCACTGGAGAATGATGTGTGGCCTTTTTCCAAAGGAAATTGGGTTTGATTTTACCACACTATTAGCACTGAAAATCACATACTGAGCCTGTACTGTGGAGTGTTTTTCCTGGGCTTAAGTGTGCATCTCAGAAATGAGGCACTGTGCATGAGTGAATTAACTTCACTCTGCAGTCAACTGGGTGGGCCTCCAAAGAGCTTTAAAAGCACAGGCTGTTTTTCATGCGGCTTGAAAAACTCAAGGTAAGAAAAGTGTGTCCCATAGTGCCTGCTATTCCACCAGTCAAAATGCCCTTGTTGCCTGGGGAAATGCACTCAGCTCCAGAAGTCAAGAGGGCATGAATCCTATTTCCAGGTCTATACTTCACAATTCCTACTTAGTGTGATTGGTGCCAAGCAAGCTGGAGTTTGAGAGATGCAGTTTATTATGGAAATAATTGCCACTGGGCCACAGCCTAGGGCCTTAATCCCTGATTTTTTTTCTACTGCCTTAAGGGGTTTTGAAAATCCCATGCTGAATGTGTAGAGCAGAGATTTTAGTAGGAGAATTAACACAGCCTCTGAGGATGGCTGTTCTCCACAACAGTGCCGCAGCTGAGGTCAGATACAGACCCAAGTCCCCAAGCTCACCAGAAACTGCCACTAACAAGTCTGCATACTTCTCAAATAAAATTTGGTGAGAGCACTATTCTGGTGTTTAGCCAATTAGTTTCTCAATTTTTGGATGCTTTATGTCCGTGTGGCTTTGAGAGTATCTCTTTTGATATTCTGTGTCTTTCTCATAAAGAGACCAGATATGGACACTGTAAAAAAGTAAATATTGCATTTGAGTGTGAATGCCAGTGTTGACTTGAGCCATGCATGCACTCGTGTCCACGCCTGCCCTGGGGAGTCTCCTGGTTTGTTACAGGGACATGAGAGAAGAGGGATGCTTTTCAATGGGATGGCACAATTGCGGGCCCTTGGGTATCAGTGGAGAATGGGGATATGTGTCACTTCAGGCACAGGTTTCTGGCTTTGTCCTCTGCAGGCTGGTCAGCTGGATGCAGCTGCACCCTGAGTGGGACAGGCAAGGTGGCTGTAAGAGGTGTGTAAAGCCAGCAGCCTCCTTCCCTGTCACATGGAGCCTGGGAGCCTTTTGCAGCCAACCCTGGAAGGCTGTAATCATGAGAGGGATAATGGCTTGTTTCGGGTTAATAGATCCTGACAGCCTAATTTCCCCTGGTGAAAATAAAAGGGAATAAATCTTACAAATACTGTAAAATCAATATCTAGCAGTGAAGAAGATGACAACAAGACCCTATATCCACAGCACATTTTTTTGGTGAATTGTTCATTTCACTTTCATGTGGATGGGTTCCCTGTGGCTTTGCTAGAGCCATGTAATCCTCCATTCTCCTTTCTGTCATGCCTATCTCTTCAGTGCTTGTGTTTTACTTGCCTCTAAGTAAGGAATCTTAAGCCTTGAGCTTGCTGGAGGGGTGTGCTGCCTTGCTGAGGGAAGGTCTACAGTGCTCTCACATCTTGGAGGCTGCTCTTCCCTCTTCTCATTGGCATGCACAGCTAACCTGGTTGCAGGTCCTGACCCTCCAAAATAACCCAGCTGTGGGAGCCTTTGCTCACTGCACCATGGCTGTGCTCTCCAGAAGACCACAACCTCTGCTACATTATTGACCTGAAATATTGACAGAGTTACCATTGGATTTTCTTTGTATTCCCAAGGTCAGGGTTTAGGATTCGTGAACTGAGTAGCCTGAAGCTTCTCCAGATAAATCTGCAAATCCAGAGGACAGTCTGCAATGATTTGGGATTGGCAGCATTACAAAAATAGAAGATCATGAAATAGGAAGCAGTGAAACAGAGCTGTAGGATCCTTGCTGGTATACACTTCACAGGCAAAGGCACAAATGTCTCTCTGCACAGAGTAAGTCTGGGGAGGACCTCAAGCTCCAACCTTGAGGTCCTTGGGCTGGCAGGGGCATGGACTTAGCAGTCCTCTTATAGCAATCTCAAGGAATAAGGCTTGGGATAGTGTTTTCTTGCTATTTGTGAATAAAGATTAGTGGGATGAACAGTCTCTATTCTGTACTCTTGTGGACCCTACTTTATAGCTAAGGTGAAGAAACTACGTATTTCCCAATTTTCAAATGCTAAAGATTATTTAAATTGGTAAAAACTATGGGGAGAAAAAGTTATTATCCTCTCAGAGATAAGAATCACATAACAAGGATTTAAGAGAAGCCTGTGTGAGTGGTTAATCCAGCCTCTCAATTATAGGGCTTTGGCTCTTTCCTGTCAAAGTATTTACTCTTGAGTTTTGTTTAAATTTATGTCCTTCCTTAAAAGGAAAGAGAAAACTCTCACTTTCTTTGCCTTCTGGATGCAGACATTTTTGGGTAAAGCCAGGTGAACTCTTTCCTCAGCCTGTTCCAGTTTCCCATTTCCTCACTGCTGAAAGACACTCAGAGACAATCAGCTTCTCTTATGTCAGGGCACTGTCCAGGTGAGGGCACTGCCTTGATCTCAGACTCCTGAAACAGGCTCCCTCTGAGATGTTGAACTTGTTATCTCTTAATTCCAGTATTTCTTCTGTCAGCTGGCTCTTTCCTTCTATTTCCCTTCTCTGTCTCTTCATCATGTAGCTTTTAGACTGTTCCAGCTCATTGTCCTCACTCTCTATGTATAGTGCCCATTCAGTGATATCCTCTACTTTGCTGGCATTTGTTATACATGGAGAACAAAAGTACTGGTGGGAGAAGCCTTGTGAGGGTTTTTTCACTGACAGTTGATGTTACTTTTGAGATTTTCTTCCCCTGCCACCTGTTCTGTGTTCTGTTATACCCTCTCTTCCCCTGTGTATTTGCCATTTATAGTGCTGATGACTTGGTGCTATGTGTTTTCCTCTCTTATTACCATCCAGGGGCTGTGGGGACACTTTGCATACGGTAACTGAAACTGAAGTGTATTTTTAAGAGGCAGAGGTATCACTCTTGGTGTTACATCATGCACACAGAGACAAAAATTGTTTTCAGAAAGGGCTGGTCATTTGCTGCTTGCTGTGGGCTCTTCATCCCCTCAGAAGAAGGGGAATTAATGAATTAATTAATCACATTAATGAATTTATGCAAGGAAATCTAATTTAAATTGTTCTGGTGGTTATGTTTCCTCATAGCACTTTTTGGTGCAAAAAAATCAAGAAATGGATGTATTAGGCTTCTACTTCTCCATTGTGAAAGGTAAATAAAAATCAACATGCTGTAGGCAGTTTGTCTACAGACAAGAGTCAGATATCAGGCTGGGCAGAGAATCCCCTAGTGACTCCTATTCACAGTGCACATTTTCCTCTGTTGGAGTAACTGGTGAAATAATCATAATATTTAACAATAATGCTAATAGGTGGTTCACAAATAGTTTTTTTTCAGTCAAAGATTACAGCACTCCCTTCTTCCTGATATATGTGTTAGAAGATACATAAGCCCATGATAGTAAAATACTTTTCAAGTGTCCTTCAGCAAATAATCAGTGCCAGCCCTTGGAAATGGGATCACTAGTGATGTACTTAAGTGGTTACAGAGACAGTTTTGGGCAGGAAGGATCTACTGGCTGGGAAAATGAATCTGTAGTCATGAAGGTATGGAAGCACTTGGCGTCCTTGGGAGAGCTGGAGCCTCTTTTTTCTGTGCAGACCATGGAAAAATGAAAATGTTATCCTTGTGCTGAGGAATTTTTCACGTCAGTGGAAGAGGCAGAAGGAAAAATAGAAGTACATAATTGGAAGTGGACCCCTTGACTTTCCACGTCTCTGTGAGATGTATCCAGGTGAAGAGTGACTGCTGGTGATAGTCCATGAGTTGTGTTCCAGGAGTAAGGCCTCTCTGGATTTATCTGGCATTAATTCATGATGAGAGAGCGGAAGTAGGTGCTTTTGAAAAAACTGACTTGTATGACTGAACCTTCCCTTCTGCTTTGGGGTTCTGCACCTCAGGCACAGCAGGCTGGCGTGTCAGGAGGTGGCTGTTAAGCTGTAACTTATATAAGGTATCATGAGGCATAACAGAGGTCATGACTGCTGCAAATGTGTGAGAAGGTGGGACTGTGAAGGGATGGCTCGGGGGAAAATGGGATAGTGTGAGCCTCACACTTGCTCTCTGAAACTTGGCAGATGTGTGGAAGTCATTTGTCTTGAGTCATTCAGCAGGTCAGTGACAGAGCCAGAAATAGAACCCAGGTCTTCTGATTGCTAGGACCACCATCATATCTCCAAAACCACATTGCCTCTCAAAAGTTACTTCAAAAGTAAGTAAAGCATCAAGGGATCTTTCACTTTCCTACCCAGACAGCTCTTTGATGTGGCCAGGCAGGTGCTCTTGAATCATGGCTGTATATTGAAAATCTGTGGCAGGTCCATTTTGAATTAGAGTTAAAAATGAGTTTTTCATGTGGTGAGCATCTTTTGCTATGCCAGCTGGAGGCAGGACCGTGATGCTAGTGATAAAATGAGTTATCTCTTTGCACTACAGCTTTCAAGGTGACCTTCATGTTAAAAAAAAACAAAACAACAAAACACCTTGAATGTAAATCAGGAAGCCTTATGTATTTGTTTATGATTTAGGAAACGCAGTTTAAATATGTGCTTTACAGACACCTAAGAGAGAACCTCTAGGAACCTTCTGCAGGTGCTGTGACTCATACATTCTCCAGCATAATGATGTAAATTCATGCAGGCCTCACTGGTGTGGAAATCAAGGCTTGGGAGGATTCGTTAAACAAGAACCTGAGCTGAAGTCCTCTGAATTCAATCCTCTGGGGTTTCAATCAGACCCAGTGTACCTTTTTCCTGCTCCTCACCCCAGTGCTGTGTTCTGGCTGCAACTGTGACTTGCATCTTGAAGTGGATCTCCAGCAATTTGTTCAGCTTGTGTGCTAACCATATTCCTCTTAGGAGAAGATTGCCTTCATAGAATGTTTTCTCTCTGGCATGACACTTCTCTATACAGCATCTTTCCCTTTTAGGCCTCTCATACATTCTCAAGGAAACCTGGCTGCAGGTGAGTGTGAGGTAAGGCATGAATAATCATGGTTGTAATTTAAAGGGTCTTGTAGCTTTGCCATATTGATGAGTGCTACACTGGAAAGTGGGCACCATGAGCCTGCCACTACAGGCAAAGCAATACAGAAAGTGTTGATTTTTCTCTCAGCAATGAATATTGTGCTCAGCAGCATTTTCACATCAGCTGTGGGGTGTTTGGTGCTGCCTGGTATTGACTGCATCCATTTCAAGGCAGCAGAGGTTGAGCACAACCTGAAGGTGCCCTCCTGCCATGTTACACCATATCTAGGGCTGGTAGGGGTACAGGGGACAAAACCTGTCCAGTTCAGTCCTTCTCTGCTGCATCCTGTGCATCTATGAAATACGGGACATTTGAGGATTTTGGCTTGGGACAACTTCTATGCTATTTCTAAATCCCCTCAGAACTTGGGGAAGGGGAAATGTACTTTGTATGTGTGTCATTAACATGTGTGTCATGTTACTATTCTATTTCCTAAAAGAAGGTAAATTTGGAGTTGGGGCTGCAATCAAAGCAAAAACCATAAAGAAGTCCTAAAGTGCCAACAGAAGTTGAAACAATACTTCTGTGATGGGACATCTGTTCTGGCGCTGTCAGGCCTGTGCACTCCCCTGAGTGGGATCTCATGTCTCACTGGCTTTTGCAGACTTGAAATCTTCTTTTCTATTTACATCTTAAATGAATATTTGTCTTGATTTGGCATTTATTGACTGTTTAATATTTAAACACACTTAAAAATTCCTGAAATGAAACCATTTTCATGGAAATATGTGACTTCTAGTCTCAGCAAGGGCAGGCATCAGCAGTAAAAAGATAAAAAGCCAAAAGAAGGAACAGTGTTAGTATAAAAACCACAGTTCCATGTCTCAGTAAAGATGCTGTAAACTTGTCTCTGCACTGGCAGCAGCAGGGCAAAGGCTTGTGTGGGAATGCAGTGCTTCACTCAGCTCTGGTGGCAGAAGGCTGGTCACAGCACTGACACCACCTCCTTGCCTAGGGCATCGAGGAGGGAGGCAGGGATGGGTACCTCTCATTCTGTTCCTGTCCCTGGGGACGCTGAGTGCCATCTCTGCTGGGGCTCCAGCACCAGTGGTGCCCCCTCAGCAGGGCTGTGGTAGAAAGTGATAATGACATGGCCTCTTGCATGGCAGTTTTTGTTACTTCACAGTCTCCTCAGATTTCACTTTCTGACCTGACGCTGTTTTGTTCAACTCTCTCCAAGGTGGTATTTACCCCTCACTGTCAGGAGCCAGCCCTCCATTCTGGCTCCATTTGGGTAGCTTTCTCAAGGCAAATTCCTTGAGCTCCCATGTCCCTCCCCCTGCAGGTACTTCTAGCATGAAATTTGCTAGTCTCTCACTCACCCTGCAAACATGAGCTGTCCAGAGACCTCTTTTATGCAGAAGTTCCTCCTCAATCTAGTTAGAGTAATCCTGAGAAGGTTTGGAACAAAACAACAACAACAAACATACAAAAAAATTCTGTAGAACTATTCTGCCTGTACTGTTAGTTCTGTGTCATGCAAACTTACTCAGTGGGGCATGAGAGGTTCTCAAATTCAGTGTAAGTACCAGATAACTGCTCTATATAAATAAAGACATGGAAATGGCTTTCCTTCAGGAAGCAGCTCTGAGCTGTTCTGCCACAGTGTACCCTAATGCCTGGTCATCACCTTTGTTTTCCACTTATGCTTTCCAATGTACTCAGATAATTCAAGTGCTTGGTTCAACTTAGGAATCAAGACTTGCAGTTTGGCCACTTTCAGGCCTCTGGGGTCCAAAGAGCTCAATATAAAAATAATAGGATATGGTCCCATTTATCTAAACAGTAGGATTGGGAATTCTTCATGACTGTTTGCAGTGAGAATTTTGTTGGTTTTGCAACTATCTGTCAGGGTAGGGCTTGAGCAGATGTAATTTCCCAACTTGTTCCTGTTTCCTTGGACAGTAAACCCAGACAGATGGGAATGACAGAGCTGCAGTGGTTTCCCCACTTTAAGTGGACCCCAGGGCTTGGAGGTGTGCTGCAGAATGCACCTAACCTTCAGGGAAGATGAAGCCAGAGAGAATTAATTCACATGTGATTTTCTACCCTTTTTTTTTTAATAGCTACTAGGAATTAGAACTAAAATTAGTATTTTAGGAGCAACATGTGTTCTTGCTCAAGTCCAGTAAAGAGTATTTTCCACCTGGTGAATGCTTTCACTTCATGGAATCTATTGCTCCTCTTGGCTATTCAGTGGAGCCTAATAAGCCCTATCCTGAGAGCTATTTATCTATGTCCTGATGCTGGAAACACTGACAGTCAGACTGGAGAGTGTGTGCTCTGCATGCTGAGCCATGTGCTAAAACAGCACGCTGCAAAATATACATCCTATCATCTGTGCAGGCACTCAGTGAGCCTACATAAAAGAAAGGATGGGGAAAAGCCCACAGGATAGTAATCAATTGTTTAGCAGCCAACACTCAAGAAACTCTGTGGCTTATCTAAGAGCAGAGTGAGAAACTCACCCTGCTCTGAGAGAAACTGTGGTTGTGATAATGGAAACATTATTGGTGGTTAATGTTTTGGACTATTCAGAGCAACAAGGAAACTTCTATCAGTTTTGGAGTTCATATGACTAAATACAAACCTTAAAATAAAAAAAAATCCTTGGAGGCTTTGGAGAAGTATAGATTATTAATTTGAAGCTAAATTTTAGAGATGCAAATCCCTATGCATTTGGAAGGGTCTGAAACTCAAACTGAACCTTGTAGCTTTGAAGCACCTTACACATTTGCTATTTTTTTACCGGTTTCCCCCCCTGCCCTCCCATTTATTACTCTCTCTGATCCATCAGTGATCTCCAAAAGTCTAATGCAGTATCCACTGGAGGCAATATAAACTTTTAGTGGTGTCAAATGTCATCAGTTAATCTTGTTAATCATTGCAGTGGATTTTTTATATTTTTCCATTTTTGGGGTGTTATGAAAAACCTGTCCTGTACCCTTGGTGTTTTGAATTAAATAGGGAATAGACCAGCTGTGATGGTCTCTGTTGCACAGACTTTGTAAACTTTAATATTGTTACAAGGAATAACATTTTTATCTTTTTAGCTTCTGCCAGTAAAATTCTTTAACTTAAAATAAATGAGTATCTGATCTCTCTATTAGTCTGATAGGTTATAACTAAGATATCTGAATAGCCATATACTGGAACCTGTAATGTCACAAGGGTTGCAGTTTCCACACATCTGTTTTTTACTCAAACCTACTAGGACTGGGGAATCTCTGGTGTGCATACTAATGAGTCATTTTCATGCCAAATCTCTTTATGGGCATGGAAAGGCTGGACATGCAGGGAAAGAGGAAATAAAATGGAGCAAGGCTGGATTTTAGCTTTCTTTGTCAATTGTGCCACTAGGGCTTTGTGGCTGCTTCTTTCATGGTTAAATATGCCAAAACAACACCAGTGAGTGGCACCTCTTGGTCCCACTCTCCTCTCTGGCAAGATATGAGGGCCTGTGTGAAGGTCAGTGGGTCTCCTTTCCCAAGCAGGGGATTCAGCCCTGGACTAGAGGCTCTCCACATGTACCTTGGTCATGTTGGGAACTGGCACTGAGGAAGGAGACAAAGGAAGCAACAGCTTCGGCAACATTAGCAAACCTGGTGGGTTGGGAGAGCTCTGCAAAGCTTGACAGCTTAATTAATGTCAGTTGGTTCTTTTCACAGGCCTGAATCTTGTGAACTGTCCCACCTGCTTTTGCTCAGTTTCCATAGGCTGAGCTGATGTGATTTCAAACCCATTCCTCTGCATAGATTTCTGTACTGTCCCTTCCTTTGACTCCTCTGGCACATAATCACTTCCAAGAGTTCTAGGTCTTCAGGGCCAGTTCTGGTCCTCACAAAATATACCATGTAAGCCCATCCTTTCCCAAGTCTTCAGCTTTATGATTGCTCCAGCTGATGGCTTATTGCCCTGGGATATTTGAAACACTTAATGCACTGTCTGAGGGCTTCCAAGTCAGTTATCTTTCAGCTCGCACATCACCAGACATGTGACAAAATCAATAAAGTACAAAAAACCTTTCTCTGCTTCAGCTTTTTTTCTTTCTGTTGGCGTGTTCCTTCTGTTTGGAGTTCTCTTGTAAGACCAGGATCCTTCCTGTTTTTCTATACGTGACCTCTCCTCTATAGTGGAGTATCTGTGGCATCTCCTAAGAGGGTGATGAGTAAAATTTGCCTTTAAAACTTGCTCCCCTGCTTGACAGTAACATCTTGGCCAGCATGTTTGACTGATCACAATGCCTCACCAGCTTCTGTTTAATTACCAGCTTATCAAAGTGGATGTTTTTCTTGATCTGACTGTCATTTTGGCTTAAATTGTTTCTTCTAGCAGAAAATTATCAAGGTTTAATGGTTCTTTTTTTTTCAGTCCAGTCCTGCCAGCCTTACAATTTCATTTAAAGACAGACACCTAAGAGGAAAAGAGGTAAGCAAGCTTCTCACACAAAAGATGTTTTGAGTTTGAAAGCAAGTCTCCAATATCAAGCAGAGTTCTGAGACAGAGGAAGCAGATATCAGTGCTGCTGTTAATAAGATTAAAAAAGCAATTCAGAATGGGCGCAGCAATCAGAATTAGTCTGGAGGCCTGGGGGGAAGTTGCTGTGTGAGATATTTTTTCTTTTTTGCGGTCAACTACAATGTGGGTTATGTTAGGATAGCGGCAGATCAGTATGCCTTCCAGCATTATTCTCCTGTCCTATTTTATTGGAATTTTAGTCAGTAATGGCTAATGAAATTAAGCTCTGGCCCTCTTCTTTGCAGCAGTCCAACTGAGCATGCAGTGGTTAATGTGATAGGATGTAACGGGAGAAATAAATTCCCTAAATTTTGATGATGGCTGCCAGAGTGCCCCAAGAACCTCAAACCTAGTGTGTGGCTGGGTGCTCTAATTTCTTCAGCGACAGCTGTCTTCATTCATTGGATGCTTTGTATCTGATGAAAGAAAGACGTTCTCAAATAATGCACCTCAAATAGGCCATGAGATTTGAGGCAATTTTTTTGCTTCAGGGCTTTCTTTGGGCCACGAGGAGTCAAAAAATAACAGCGAGCAAGGTTAGTAGAACAGCCTAACCTTTGTTCTACATTTTTAGGAGCAAAAGGAAGGTCATTGCCCTTAACCATATCTCCCATTCCTAGCCAGGGTTTTTTTGTTAACTCTTAGCATTTTCTCTGTGCATTTGCGACAGCGTTATCTTTTTCATGCTGCTTTTTTCTCAGAGCCAGTGAAATACAAGAGAAAAAAGTTGCTTTAATTTCTAGCCAGAGGGGAAAGTGTTATCTCTAAGATGAGTATGGAGAATATAAAAATGTGAAATGAGCTAGCTTTGTAGGGGTGCCGGCTGCTTACAAATTACTCTTTTTGGTTCTGGTGCTCTCTGACACGTAAAGAGCTTTGCCATAGAACTGTGTCCATCCGTCTTAATGCTAAGTCAGCAGGACCTGATGTTACAGAGAAGCATTTTCTGCTCTTCCTTGGACTGCAACTGTGGAAGGAACAAGCAGATAATCTCTCTTGCTGGTACCCTGCATTTCCATCATTTCTTTCCCTGTTGTGTAGCAGCTTTAGTATGGGCTTTACATTACCAGACACTGAGTCCTGTGCTTTACTTCTGAATGAGGACAGCAGAGGCAGCAGAAATGCATGTTTCTGCCTCCCACCAGAGCACCTGCATCCTTACCTAGAAGATAAAAGGTGATAAGTTAGTAGTTTGGTTCTCAGACCTGGTTTTGTTATTGTGTGGTAATGTTGGTATCACATGAATGTATTGTTTTCCATTTATGTATTGCATTATTTATTTTCTGTGGCAATTCAGTCTGTTGTAAAACTGCTAACTCTTTTCACAGTTGACCAAAAAGTCATTAAAGGGAATAACATTCATTTTACTTTGATTTTGTGTTGAGATGATTTGGATTCTTGCTGGTGACCCCAAATGAAAGGGTTATTGTCCCATTGCCACTGACCTGACCCATGCAGCTGCTCATTCTTGCTTCACCTTCATGGCTACATCAAGGTTCTCTGGGTAGGTGGTGATGCTGTGGATGCAGAACAGTTAGAGGGAGAACACTGAAGGGATACTTATCTTCTGTGGTGCATAACATACAAAAAAAGGCAAGTAAGAAAATACTGTAGAGACTATAAACTGAAAAAAATGGGAATTAACAGGAAAGCCTGAAAATGGACTTCAGGTAGTCCAGATCTCTGTGGGATTTAGAACAGATTTTGTTATGGACTTTTCTCTAGTGTGTTGTAAGAATAAGCATTAATATCAGGACAACTGCAAATATGAAGGGCTTGATAGCCACAAATGCACTGTGAGCCACAAGTGTATTTTGAGTTCTGGGGACTGAATTTTTTTCCTCTTTACCTTGTAGTATGCTCTCATACCTGTTAAGTTCAGGGCAGTTGTGTGTATAAAATGCCCTTAATCAGCATCCCCTATTTCTCCACTGCACGTATTTTACAGCTGCCTTTGATACTAACAGTGTGTGAGTCCAAATCACTATACAGGGCAATCAAGCCCTGTATGGCTTGAGAATTACTTTGGTTTATTTCACTTGCATTTATGGAAGTGTACTGGTTTTTACTTAACACCTTAAGATCCTCTAATCAGAATGTGCAACTTACTGGATGAATTGCCTGACTTTAACCTCCAGATGCTGAGAGTTCACAACCTTCTTTGGGGTTGTCTTTAAGTCAGAAAATGCCACAAAGTCTGTCTTCCTCTGTGAGAAATGAAGGAGTAAATTCCCCAGACACTGTTATTCTTATCAGCCCCAAACATGCTGCATAGGACTGCAGCAGTTCAGTGGCACTTTGTTCTGAGGAATAAAAACATACGAAATCAACTCAAATTTTCCAGAAATGGTGCATGCATGAAGAGAGCTTTGCTCCAAATGAAGGAAAGGGATATACACTTTGAACTCTCTATCCCTTTGCCTGTGGAGCACTCATTCCCTCATACTGCTGTTCCTCTGTGCTTCTGTGCAGACCTTTTAAGCAGTTGTGTTGAGCTCCATGGAATGAAGGTATTTGCTGGTGTGGCTGCAGCAGCCCAGAAGGTGCTGAGCATGGTGTGCACAGTGTGCAACCGGCAGAAAAGAAGCAGTTAATTAGCCTTTTTTATGTCAATATGTTTCCATTATAATCACAGGTCTGTGTTGATACCCTCAGCTACCTAGTTTACATGGGATTTCTTGTGTGCATTGAGCTTTAAACAACATCCCAGGTAGCCCAGTGAAAAAGGACGGCTTTTATACAAAAGATTTGAAATTCAGCCCCTGTTGGGACTGTGCTTTCAGCCATAGCACAGAAATATTAATACCTGTCTTTCTTTCCCTGTTCATAAACAAATCCTTATCGCTGTTTTTGCCACCTAAACAAAAGAAATGGTCCAAAGCATTTAAGACATAGCAAGCCAAGATGTGATACTCATAAAAAGAGCCAAGGCAGATAAAGAATGATTTATGGTACTCATAGAGCACCTTTCAGGCAGCTAGGTCACATGACATTTACAAACTGATGGTATACACTGAGTGTCTATGTATGTTGTGAGATAAATGAAAAAAAGTGTAACTTTTTTCCAGAAGTAAGTAAAAATAATGTACATTACTACAACAATAGCTTAACAAATCTGCACATTAATTTTAAGGAGACAGAGAACAACTGAACAGCAGGAAGGATAAATGTTCTGTAGCTGGGTGGGTCTTGAAGCAGCACTAAAACCTTTATTTCCATGAGCAGTGATGTGTTATATTGGTAAAGATGAATGTCTGGCACTGTGGGTGTACCCTGTGCTGAGTTTTGATACCCAGAAATCAGGGGACCTGCACCAATACATGCTGACTCAAGCATCTGGCCAATTCTGCATTAAGTTTATTCAGACTAAATGAATTCCTGAAAAAAACAACCTATCACTGTTTTGGCAGGAGCAGGAGAGTTTCACTGGAGAGGATTTCTTTGGTGTCCTTTCTGTTCTCTGCTCATAAGACAACTTTCCTAGAAATGAGCCACACTACTTTAACTCTTTCCTGTGGTGTATTGTTTGCGTGATCTTAGTCTCAAGATGTGATCCCAACTTAAAGAACCAGCAGTTTCTGTGGTAAGGATCCTTATAATTGAATATTTTCACTTGAAACATGGTAAGCCTCCTTTACCAGGGACCCTCCACTCTGAATGGGGTGGTGAGAAATCCAAATATGATTGATGGACCTGCCATCACTACTTCATGTTTCAATTTTCTTCTGGTGCTGGAGAAGTGCCAGCCTCTGCTCCAAGCACTCTTCTTTCACCATGAATCAAGGATCATATACCACTGTCTGTGATAACAGCTCCTGCTGCTTTGACCTCTTGCCCTCTGCAGATCCTCCAGTTTCCTGACTCTGTGAGCTTCTTCCCCAGAGCATGACTTCCCTTTGGAAAGGGGTCTTCAATTTTTTCTTTTTGCTTTGTCATCCCTATGTTGCTGTTTTCCAGAGCCAGGACCCTTTATAAGTACAGAAGACTGTAGGAGCTTAGACTTTTATGTGCCATGGGCAGCATGTGTAGGCTGCACTCTGTTCCTCCTCCTTTGGGTGAGATGGCAGCAAAGGTAAACTCTCATCTGCCTGAAGCTGGAAGGATTAATACCTTCAACAACTGAGCCTTGTTCAGTTTCTCCTGTAAGCCAGACATGAGCTTTTCACATGCACCTTCACTGAGCTGGTTAGCAATGCCTGCCATGCCTAGTGTGCTAGAGCACATCCGTTCCATAAGCTGAGTGATTGGGACAGAGCAAGGCTGAATAGTTTTTCCAAGCTGAATGGCAGATAATTGCATAAAAAAGAGGAGGACCTGAGGATCTAGATTCTATTCCCGTAACTGCCAGACTGACTCGTGTTTGGAGTGATGTGGGGTAGTTTAGGAAGCACCAGTGTTTGATGATTACTTTCTGGTGAGGTAATCTTGCTAAAGAACTTACTTTACCAGAGGACCTACAATAAGAAGCAATGAAACATGGGTTGATCATCATTCACAGACTTAACTCTGGCTTCATTCAAATCCTTGGTGTTTGTAGCAAACAATGCAAATGCATCTATTTCTATGCAGCAACTGAATGCTACTAGAAATTAAAAGATGAAGAAGATTACAAGGATCCTGTGATAGTTGATGCTGATATAGTCCAGAGAAACAGCTGATAGATCTGTTTTTTTATAAGGTGTTTGAAAGAACTGTGTTTTCTGTCTTAAGAGATATAATCCTGGAAGAATTAAAGGTGACAGATGATCAAGTGAGCTATTGATCTGTTGATTGATCAAGCTATTGCATGAATGCCTATATGTCCTTATACATCAAGTGTGTGAACTTTTGCTAAGGCATTAAGAGTGAAATAATAATAACAATTTTTCCCATTCCACAGCCTGTAGAATGGGAACCATGTACATGCATATGTATCTGGTGTATTGCAGCAGGTGAAAGCACAGCTTGCAATTCCATAGAGAGACGGGCAATAACAGGGATGTGGTGTGTGTTTAGTTCTAAGTGTGGGCAGACCTGCACTTTTAACAAATATGTGAGTGATGGCTCTGGTGTGCAGAAGTTGCATCCTGTGAGCCTCCTGCTGCTACTCAGTGGTGTAATTGCGTGGGTG
Organism: Cinclus cinclus; assembly: GCF_963662255.1. Taxonomy (NCBI): domain Eukaryota; kingdom Metazoa; phylum Chordata; class Aves; order Passeriformes; family Cinclidae; genus Cinclus; species Cinclus cinclus. The sequence continues at coordinate 27,834,595 of NC_085049.1, forward strand.
TGGTGCTGTTATCTTGGAGATTACAGTGAGGTCCCTTGAGTAGCTGCTGTCAGTACTGTAAAAAAAAAAAAAACTTTAGCAGAGGACAGAGAAATTGAAGTGATCTCAAACTTAGGAGACTCCAATGCGTACAATGACCTGATATAGCTACTAATAAGTAAGTAAGTTCATTTTACATGCACTGAGGCTTATTCCAATTATGTGGTTGGATAAATAAACACCACTAATTGTCACAGCCGGTGAAGGTTTTGGCTGGGGTAGAGTTAATTTACTTCCCAGTGGTTATTATGGGGCTGTGTCTTGGATTTGTGCTGCAGGGCTGATAATATAGAGATACTTCGGGTTTTGCTGAGCAGTGCTTACCCAGAGCCAAGACCTTTTCTGTTTTTCATAGTGTCACATTGGTGGGGAAGTTGGAGGCTGGGACGCAACACAGCTGGAACAGGTGACCCAAATTGACCGAAGGGATATTCCATATGGCATCATACTCAGTGTATAAAGTGGGGGAAGAAGGAGGAAAGGGGGGATGTTTGGAGTGATGGTGTTTGTCTTCCCAAGTCACTGTTACATGTGATGGAGCCCAGCTCTCCTGGAGACTGCTGAACTCCCTCTTGCCCATGGGAAGCAAAGCAAGGCTAGCAAAGCAAGCAAAGCTTTTATC